>NC_092714.1:251562370-251876781 GCF_047496885.1 Scyliorhinus torazame | reverse complement strand
AGGAAACCGGAGCACCCAGAGGAAACCTACGCAGACACGTGGAGGATGTGCAGACTCCGCACAGACAATGACCCAAGCCGGAATCGAACCTGGGACCCTGGAGCTGTGAAGCAATTGTGCTATCCAAAATGCTACCTTACACGCCTATTAATGGAGTTAACAGGGATTAATTGCTATTACTGTGTTTTTGTTCATAGCTGACGGCTCGGTGTTTATTAGCTGTAAGGCAATGAACCTTGAAAAAAGCTTTCTAAGTAATCCTGTATCTTCTTGAGACTGTGATTTAAAAAAATAAATCATAATCCCCCCGCTCAGAACAAATTAAACCCAGTGGTCTCATTTTCTATAAAAGGGTCTTTGACTTGAAACTCTGTTTCTCTCCACTGAATTCTTGCCCTGTTTTATTTTCCAGCATGTCCTGCCTATTTTTCAGATTTCCAGCATCTATAGTACTTTGATTTTGTTTTAGTCTTTCGTTTTCCTGGTCAACTCCTTGGCTTCTTCCTTTTCTACCTCACATTGGTCTCTCTCTTTCCCTCCTCTCATACCTCAGACATATTACTTCCTCCTTGCTGCTCTCTATTCTAGTTTCTAAGATAAGTGGTAAAGCAAAAAGTGTAGAGGATACTGGAAGTCTGCAGAGGGATTTGGATAGGCTAAGTGAATGGGCCAGAGTCTGGCAGATGGAATACAATGTTGACAAATGTGAGGTTATCCATTTTGGTAGGAATAACAGCAAAAGGGATTATTATTTAAATGATAAAATATTAAAACATGCTGCTGTGCAGAGAGACCTGGGTGTGCTAGTGCATGAGTCGCAGAAAGTTGGTTTACAGGTGCAACAGGTGATTAAGAAGGCAAATGGAATTTTGTCCTTCATTGCTAGAGGGATGGAGTTTAAGACTAGGGAGGTTATGCTGCAATTGTATAAGGTGTTAGTGAGGCCATACGTGGAGTATTGTGTTCAGTCTTGGTCTCCTTACTTGAGAAAGGACGTACTGGCACTGGAGGGTGTGCAGAGGAGATTCACTAGGTTAATCCCAGAGCTGAAGGGGTTGGATTACGAGGAGAGGTTGAGTAGACTGGGACTGTACTCGTTGGAATTTAGAAGGATGAGGGGGGATCTTATAGAAACATATACAATTATGAAGGGAATAGATGGGATAGATGCGGGCAGGTTGTTTCCACTGGCGGGTGAAAGCAGAACTAGGGGGCATAGCCTCAAAATAAGGGGAAGTAGATTTAGGACTGAGTTTAGGAGGAACTTCTTCACCCAAAGGGTTGTGAATCTATGGAATTCCTTGCCCAGTGAAGCAGTAGAGGCTCCTTCATTCAATGTTTTTAAGTTAAAGATAGATAGTTTTTTGAAGAATAAAGGGATTAAGGGTTATGGTGTTCGGGCCGGAAAGTGGAGCTGAGTCCACAAAAGATCAGCCATGATCTCATTGAATGGTGGGGCAGGCTCGAGGGGCCAGATGACCTACTCCTGCTTTTAGTTCTTATGGTCTTATGTTCTTAATGCTGACTTCTGATGGCCTTCAGGACCAGTGCTTTTCGCTCCAACAACCTCGGTCACCAAATTGCCAGCACCACCAAACAAACATTAAATGCGCGACAGGTAAGTTAGCACCTTCAGAGAGAAAAGCAGGGCAACCACACCTAAAATGGAAGACTCATATATGAATAGGCTTTTAAATAGAGTTGGAAAAAGATAGACATGGAAAAGGTTTGGAGAGAGTGAATAGGGTACAGGTCACATGGAGAGAGTTACTGAGCTGAATGACTTGCAAACTGATATAGAAAATTCATAGAAGATATAATAAATTATTAGTGCCATAAAAATGTGCTTTGCTTGATGACCTTTCATGAGTGCAGGATGTCCTAAAGGAAATTGCAGTCAATGAGGTTTTGCCACAGTTGCAGTGGGGGAAACATGGACATTTGTACACTGCCCCCACAAACATCAACATGATAATGGTCGGATAATCTGCACTGGAGTTGTCATTCACACTTTTTGTACTTAAATCCAGGAGTGGGATTTGAAACCGCAATTTCTTAAGTTGCAGGCAAGAGCTACAGCTGAAGTGAGGTGTGATGTGTTATGTAATCTGGGATAACACAGGCTACAACTGGATGCAGCTTTGACCAAAAGATACTCCAGACCTTGAAGTTAGTTCAATCTGATTTATTGAACCAGTAGCACAGTTAGCACAGTTCTCTATGAGTTCGACTCTCTGCTAACCTAAGTGTGGTTACTGTGTCTGACTGAACCAGACTAGCTCTTAGCCACGTGCTGCAGGGGTGATACTGTACATACACCCTGACTCACTCTGTAGATGTTCATCAGTGGAAAGAGGCGACGTGTGAGTGCCTCGTGCCTTTTATAGTGAGATACCACCCCTGAGTGTCCTGCCTGTTCATTGGTCATGTCCTGTTCTCTCTCCTCATTAGCTGCCTGTCTGTATATCATTATCTGCATGTTTGCATATCATGACAAGGTGATTAAGCAACATTGAAGGAGTGGGAGCTGTAAGCATGATGGGGACGGAATGCTTTAAAACAAAAAATCATACTACAAATACAGCCTTGCCAGCCGGCAATGCCAAAGCCACAAGAGATGTTGGAACCTGGTGGTAGCCATCCATGACCAATAATAGAAAGCAGAGATGAGCGTATCATTAAACATTATTCTTGCCACAGGAACCCTTTTCCTCAGCCACAGAGGACATCGGGACAACACACACAATGACAGAAAAAGTGAAAGAAACGAAAGGAGAAAGTGTACAATGTTCATCTACCGTGCAATAAATGCTTTAGAGTAGCGGCCACTAGTCAAGGCAACAGCTGGACCGACCTGTCATGATATGCAGACATGCAGATAATGATATACAGACAGGCAGCTAATGAACATAGAGAACAGGACATGACCAATGAGCAGGCAGGACACTCAGGGGTGGTATCTCACTATAAAAGGCACAAGACACTCACACTCCGCCTCCTTCCACTGATGAACATCTACAGAGTGAGTCAGGGTGTATGAAACAGGTCTACCGGTCCTAAGAGGGCAGAAACAGGTCAGCCTCCTGCAAGTGCTATGTCCTGACAAGGAATGCCATTCCTGACAAACAAACAGACCTAGCCACATCACTCCAAAAGCTGGAAAGGAATTTGGCACAATCCCGATGAACGGTCATCAATCTGAAAAATAGGCCAGGATTTGAATGGGCCCCAAGGTGCATGTTGGGAAGCAAGGTTGGAGGCATTGGGGAAGGTGTGAATGGCCCTCTGCTCTTAGGCCAATTGAAGCCCTGAAGAGACTCTTTTCAGTGCCGCTGGGCAGACTGCCAGGTATATCTTGGATGCCTCCTTGAAGGCTCGAGGCGAGAGCCTCCAGATCGGGCACCCTGGCCACAAGGGCCAACCTCATTGAAAAACCTCCCAACCATAAGAATTAATATTTTCCCCCACACCCCTTGCCAGGGACAACCTGGCTGGTGAGCCCAACTTTGCGTACCTTCATTCCAGGATCTCCACCGTGTGACTGGTCCTGATCTACTGCAGTACCAGCAATGGCCACAGCTCTGGGCAGCGCTGGTAGGCCTGGAGAGCTGATGGCCCTCCAATTGGGCAACAGCTCCTGGGGGAGGGACCTCATCTCTGAAAGGGACAGAAGCCCCAACTGCAAGCTGTTAATTGCCTTATGAATATAAAATATAGTTAGGGCTTCCCTAACCAACCAAGACAGGGTTGGCCTCGACTTTCTGGCCGGTAGATGGGGCCACAGTCGCCAATAAAATGTCAGCCGTTAATTCTGATTCTCTCTCCAAAGATGCGGGCACAATCCTTGAGTATTTCCAGCCCTTTCTGATTTTATTTAAGAAAATGGGCCGCTGTGTATTGACAATATTTTCTGTTTCTGTTTAAAGACTTACTATTCCTAGTAATCACTCAGTTCAACTGCTTCCTTTTAAATCTTAGATAAACAATGATAATTATAGATTGCAACAACATGACATTTTTTGGGGGGGGAGGTGGGGAAATAATGAAATGAACACACAACTGAGAACAGTTTGAATAAAAACCTCCACATTAACTGCAAAGTTGGAATAATTTAACCAAACAATGGACAGATGAAGGATAAGAAAATGTCATAGTCATAGTCATATGTGAAATATCTTGCAAACAAAATCAACATTTAATGATATCAGGATTCAATGAATTTCAGCAGTAAATGCCTTCACCAAAAAATAACATAGTAAGAATACAAAATTTGAAGAAAGCCCATTGCATTCCATCAGGCCACCCCCAGAGAAACAGAATTCCTGTGGTCAAACATTTGCAAAATGTTTAGTTCTGCATCTCTCCAATACAAATTTCATTTGTTACTGTGAACAAAGGTAATGAAAATGTATTTGGATTCCGTCCTTGTGGTCTTCTTTCGTCTTGAGAAATGAAGGACCATCATTGAATCATAAAATCTTACAGAATAGAAGGAGGCCATTCAGTTCTTTGATCTAGTGCTGTGTCTTTGAAGGTGCTACCAGTATCCAATCATCCCTCCCCCTTTCTTTCCCCATGACCCTCTACATCTTTTCTTTACAAGTTTTTATCAAATTCCCCTTTGAAAGTCACCACTGAATCCACTTCCACTACTCGTTTAGACAGCGCATTCTAGATCTTAACAATTCTTCATGTTAAAAAAATCTCCTCACTGGGCAGCGCAGGGACGGAGTGGTTAGCACAGCTTCCTCATGGCGCCGAGGATCCGGGTTCGATCCCAGTCCCGGGTCACTGTCCGTGTGGAGTTTACACATTCTTCCCTTGTCTGTGTGGGTCTCACCCTCACAACGCAGGGTAGGTGGATTGGCTACGCTAAATTGCCCCTTAATTTAAAAAAAAAGAATTGGGTACTCTAAAAAAAAATTTTAATCACCTCATTCCACCTTTGGTTCTTTTCTGAACTCTGTAGCCACTTAAAATGGCCAACTCCCGATTCAAAATGGCGAACGGCAAAGGCTGATGGGAAAGTCAGCCAACAAGACACAAACGAGCAGCTGCAGGTTGGCTGTGTATTTACCTCTGGAAAGGCCAGACAAGATCGATACCAGCAACCATCAGCATAACAAAACACCAGCCATCTGCATACTAATGAGCAATCCCCGGGAACAATAAGCAACATTTAGACACACAAAGCAAAACCAGACTCTTCGGCGCCAGCAGAAGCCTACACAAAAGGAGGTGAACGACCACCTCAAGACCGCACATCGATCAGGGAACCGCTCCAGCATTGGAGAAAATCGAACCAAGCGATTGGGACAAAATCCAATCACTTGGGACCAGGTACAGGGTCCGCCCCGAAAGGTGGGAAGCCCCTGGGGACTATAAGAATTGAGCCCCAAGTTCAAGTCGCTCTCTTCTCTTCTTCTTCACCTCTTCGCTTTCTTCATGCTCTTCTTCCTGTCCGGGTCACCCAGCAACAACGAAAATTGACCGTGACCGGTGCAGTGACTCCAGCGATCATCGAACTCGTAAGTTTAATTCAACGCTCGCTACGAGATAGGCGCTCCTAGCTACCAATCTGTACCAACTTTGAATCCCGCAGGCTCAGAACCCGAACGAAAGGCCATTTGTTTCCCTGACCTGGTGGGCCAGTTCCAAGTTAAGTATAGGCCTGTTAGTTGTAGAAGTAGCTTCAACGTAGAATTTGTGCATGAGTAGTGATTACTGTGTATAATAAATGTGCTTTGATTTAAACCTTACTAATCGGTGTATTGGATTATTGATCATTACTCGGACTTGAACCACGTGGCGGTATCATAAAGATACCTGGCGACTCAAGAGCAAAGGTAATAAAACAGAGCAATTGAACTAAGGCAAAATCAGCAACAGCTCCTTGAGAATTACTGAGGTACTCCCCGACCTTACGCCGTTACAGCTGTCAGAGATAATTTTATGAAGTACGCTGTCAACAAAATGTTTTTTAAAATATTCAGCTTGCTCACGGCTTTTGCCTTCAGTATGCTTAATAATATAACTCTAAGGACTGCAGCGCTGAGGACCCGGGTTCGAATCCCGGCCTTGGGTCACTGTCCGTGTAGAGTTTGCACATTCTCCCCATGTCTGCGTGGATTTCACTCCCACAACCCAAAGATGTGTAGGTTAGGTGGATTGGCCACGCTAAATTGCTCCTTAATTGGAAAACAAATAATTGGGTACTCTAAATTTATGGCTGGTTTAGCTCAGTGGGCTAGACAGCTGGTTTGTGATGCAGAACAAGGCCCGCAGCGCCGGTTCAATTCCCATACCAGCTGAATTCTCCCTCTGTGTACCCGAACAGGTGCCGGAATGTGGCGGACTAGGGGCTTTTCACAGTAACTTTATTGCAATGTTAATGTAAGCCTACTTGTGACAATAAAGATTATCTTACATATTTGTTGTAAGTTCCTAGTGTTAACATATTTTGAATAAATCGGTGATAATATCGCCCAGGTTGCAACTGGAACATGAAGCAAAAAAAGGGTTTACTCGGCCTCACTGTATTTACATTTTCAGTACCGACTGATCTAAGGACCAAAGGTGAGAAGTTTACATAATTAGCTGCTCCTCCCCCATCAAACAATTGAGCGGTTACTGTTTGTGCCTGCATGAATCTGTCAGCTGGTTCTGCCTGTTTCCTGTAATTTCTGTTCTTGGCTAAGGTTAAACAGCAACTTAAGCCCATGCTGACAGACAATGAGCCCGTGCTGCATTTGCAGTCATGCACGGTGTCCACAAGAAGATCCTTTTCATGTTCTGCTACAAACTGTCCTGTTTTGATTACTCAGGCTAGACTCTCACAAAGTGCCCAACTGCAAGAGCCTATGTTTGGAATGCAACCGTTTGATTCCCTTCAAGGGACATTCTTGCCAGAGAAATCCATCATGTAATCAGAGCCAAATTGAGACTTGAGGAAAGCTTGTGCTTATGAATTCTGCTATGTTTTGGCTTAACAAGGATAATTTTAAAACATTTTTTAGAGTATCCAATTCATTTTTTCCAATTAAGGGGCAATTTAGTGTGTCCAATACACCTAGCCTGCACATCTTTGGGTTGTGGGGGCGAAACCCACGCAAACACGGGGGGAATGTGCAAACACCACACGGACAGTGACCCAGAGCCGGAATCGAACCTGGGATCTCGGCGCCGTAAGGCAGCAATGCTATCCACTGCGCCACCGTGCTGCCCTAACAAGGATAATTTAACTAGATCCAAAGATGCAATTTTTTTTTTAAACTTGTAGTGGGCAGCATGGTGGCACTGTGGTTAGCCCTGATGCTTCATGGCGCCGAGGTCCCAGGTTCGATCCCGGCTCTGGGTCACTGTTCGTGTGGAGTTTGCACATTCTCCCCGTGTTTGCGTGGGCTTCGCCCCCACAACACAAATATGTGCAGGCTAGGTGGATTGGCCACGCTAAATTGCCCCTTAATTGGAAAAGAAAATGAATTGAGTACTCTAAATTTATTTTTAAAAACTCATCTATGCCCCATCCTCTGCTTATTTAGAATGTTTGGTTTGTCAGCCAGGTTGAAGAACGAGCACTACCACAGGCATGACACACCAAGTGGCATCCCCCTGTGTTGTAATTTCTGCAATCCCGTAATTTTCATGTATAAACTGCCAGCAAGTGTTAGGTTAGATCGACGCTTCTAACAGGATTGGAGTGGAGTTGCAAGCAGGATTTGGGTTGAGTTAGTGCTGCCAGCACAAATCAGATTAATGAAAGGGACACAGTCAATTCGTAAGATTAGAAGTAATCAACTGCTAATGCTCGCATTCCAAGCATTGTCTGGCATCTTTGAATCTGTCTATATATATGTTTCTGGAACAGACCTCTTCATTCACCTGAGGAAGGAGCAGCGCTCCGAATGCTAGTGACATCAAAACAAACCTGTTGGACTTTAACCTGGTGTTCTCAAACTTCTTACTGTGCTCAGCCCAGTCCAACGCCGGCATCTCCACATCAAGATTAGAAGGTAATTGTAGATGAGGGTAATTTGGCTGGCATTATTTCACTCATGCATTGTAACCTTACATTCTCCCTTTGGCCACATCTAATTGTTTTCTAATAATTAAGTGACAAGTAGGTCCAATTAAGTATTCCCCTGTATAATGTGGAGATTGTGCAAATTTGGAGACTGCATGTCCAATTAAGTATGAAAATAAGCATTTGCTTCTCCCTGCAAAGACTATCTACAGAAGTCACAGTGTTTGGCTACAATGCTCAGTGTTGCCTGTTTTATTTTACATGCACACATTGCCTCAATTGCATATGGTTTCAAAAACATTACTCAAAATGGATAATTGGAAGCCTTAATTCCAAGGCGAGCATGTGAATGTCCTCAATCTGTTGGATGCACTTTTCGTTCCGGTGAGCTCCCTGTAGTTCCTGCAACCAAAACGCAGAACAATTATGTTTTGTTGTCATTGAATCATTTGCCAGATGAAAAATGGTATTGAACTTTCAGTCAGCATATTTTACTTCTATCATGATTAAGTAATCAGTCTTGAGCACATTTACCTCCATTTGTCTTTTCCTTGCCCTTCTCTTCTCTCTCTTCACTTTCTTGTTACCCACTTACTGCTGCTTTTACTTCTTCCCTCTCGGATACTTAGTCCCCCCAAATCCAGACCACAAGCCTTCACAATTCTCCTGCCACAAGTTTCATGCCATCTGCACTAATCCAGCAGCTTCCTCCTATGTCTCTGTCAACATGCTCTGAAGAAGCAATTGAGGTACTCATTGCAGCTTCCTTCAAAGCAGCAACTCCAACTGCCCCGTCTTATTCTTTTGCCCAACCAGTACTCGAACTAGGGGATAATCATGACAAATTTCATGCCTCTAATAAGCATTACAAGCCCACCGACTCCCACAGCTACCTCGACAACTCTTCACACCCCACATCCTGTAAGGACTCCAACCCATTCTCCCTGTTCCTCCGCCTCTGTCGCATCTGTTCCAATGATGGCCTTTTCCAAAACGGTGCTGCTGACATGTCTTCATTCTTCCTTAATCATGGTTTCCCACCCACTGTGGTCGACAGGGCTCTCAACCGTGTCCGGCCCATCTCCCGCACTTCTGCCCTTGTCCCCCTCTCTCCTCGAACCTTTCTCCTCACCTTTCACCCCACCAGTCTCCATAATCAAAGAATCATCCTCTGCCAGTTCCGCCAACTCCAGCATGATGCTACCACCAAACACATCATCACCTTGCTTACTCTGTCAGCATCCTGCAGGGACCATTCCACTCCTCCATCACCACCCAACACCTCATTCCCTGCCCATGTCACCTTCCCATGCAATTGCAGAAGGTTTAACATCTGCTCCTTTACCTCCTCCCTGCTCACAATCCAAGGGACTAAACATTCTTTTCAGGGAAGGTAGTGCTTCACGTGCACCTCCTTCAATCTGGTCTATTGCATTCGCTGCTCCCAATGTGGTCAACTCTACATAGGAGAGTCTGAACACAGACTGGATGACAGCTTTGCAAAACACCTTTGTTCCATCTGCAAGCAGGACCCAGACCTCCCTACCTCTTGCCATTTCAACTCCCCATCCTGCTCTCACGTCCACATGTCCATTCATGGCCTGATGCACTGTTCCAATGAAGTCCAACACAAACTGAAGGAACAGCACCCCATCTTCTGATTAGGCTAATTACAGCCTTCCGGTCTTAACAATGAGTTCAACATCTTCAGTCTCTAAACGCTCTCCTCCACCTTCACCTCATTTTTATTTCTATCAATTTATTTGCATTTCTTCCATCGATCCGTTTTTCCCTCACCATTGTTCCCCCTCACCCTACCCCACGAGCCCCTGTTCCATGTCCCTAGTTGCCCTTTGACACACTGCTTACCTTTGTTCTGCCATTAACACATTCTGACCTCTTAATGTGCCACTATCAGCACCCTTCTTAGCCTTGATCACCACCATTTATATTCCCTTTGTCTTTCTGTCCATGGCATCTTTGTCAATCCCCTCTGTCCAGCCCCAAAGCTCCAAGCACCCCACCCCCCATCAGACTTAGCACCAAGTGACTCCTCGTCCTTGGCGATTTTAATTTCCATTTCAACTCAACTCATCCTGAGTTACCTACTCTCCTCTCCTCTCCTCTCCTCTTTTAGAAAAATCCACTCATTTCATAGAATCATAGAATTTACAGTGCAGAAGGAGGCCATTCGGCCCATCGAGTCTGCACCAGCCCTTGGAAAGAGCACCCTGCCTAAGCCCACACCTCCTCCCTATCCCTGTAACCCAGTAACCCCATCATTTGTCACCTTTCTGCCTCCTTGAACCAGTCCATTGATATATTCTACAGCTTTCTTCCTCATTATCAACCACATAGCCCTAGATTTAAGATGAACCCACTGATATAAATCACAAAAAGCAAGGGGCATAAGTACTGAGACCCGTGGAACCCAACTGGAACCAGCCTTCTAATCACAAAAACACCTTTCCTTCCTGCCATGGAGCCAATTTTAGATCCAGTTTGCGACATGGCCTTGAACCTCACGGCCTCTTACTTTTCTGATCAGTCTGCCGTGTGAGACCTTATCAAAAACCGATTGCTAAAATCCATGGAGACCACACTGTATGCGCTTCCTTAAAAAATGCGATCAAGTTGCTAGCCACAACCTTCCCATATCAAATCTGTATTGTTGCCATGATTAATTTGTGCATTTCTAAATGGCAATTTATACTGTCCAGTGGAATGGTTTCAAAAGTTTTCCCACGCCAGACTGTCTTTTGGCTGGAAGGATCCAATCGATTCAAACGAATAACCTCGCAAGATTTCTGTTTTCATTCCATTGCCTTCCAGCTTTCCTTGCAGAGTCTTTTTTTACGGGAGTCAATAGGATGATCTCTTCTTTTATTTGGGTGGGTAGAGCCCCATGGATCGTAGTTTTTTTTTAAACATAGGAATAGACAATCAGGGAGCCTTGAGTTACCCAACATGTTATATTATTATTGGGTGGCGAATATTAAAAAGGTGGGGGGGTGGTATAGAGGGGCAGAGTCCATATGAGGGCGGATGGAGAGGAATGACTTTAAAGGCACCAGTTTGAGGGCATTGGTCACGGCTTTCCTTCTGTTTTCCCCAATGAAATGGACTGCCAATCCAGTGGTGGCGGCCATCTTGAAAATATGGGGACAATTTAAGCAACACTTCAAACTGGGTGGTGTAATGATGTTGGCCCTAATCTATGGAGACCATCGTTTTGTGCCTGCGGTTGCGGATCCATCCTTCGGGGCTTGGAGGGAGGAGGGGTTGGAGAGGCTTGGTGATTTGTTCGTTCATGGTAAATTCCTGAGTTTGAGCAGTGACTTGGGAAGTGTAAACTCTCGAGAGCTAACCAGTTTCGATATTATCAGGTACAAAACTTTGCGCGCAAGGAGATTGTGTCCTTCTATTTGACCCCCCCTCGATGATGGACAAAGTTGTTTCAGCAGCAAGTGTAGGGAAGGGAGGGGTGTCAGAGGTCGGAACGTGAGGGTGGGGAGTGGTGCAATACTCTATATAGAGTCAACTCTATGCTCAGCCTGATACAATTCAAGGTGGTGCATAGAGCGCATTTTACCAGGGTCCGAATGAGTGGGTTTTCTGTGGATGTAGGGGACAGGTACGAGCAGTGCTCTGGGGGCCCTGCCCATCACACACACATGTTCTGATCCTACCCTGGGCTCATGAAACTTTGGGTCTCCTTCTTCAGCACCATGTCGGGAATCCTTGGGGTTGATTTGGAGCCTTTGGTAGCTATTTTTGGAATCTCAAACCGGCCGGAGTTACAGACAGATGAGAAGGGGATGCTCTTGACTTTGCTTCCTTTATAGCCCATGGGCAAAACCTTGTTTAGCTGGATGTCCTTGGCCCTGCCCAGTGCAGTAGCCTGGCTCGGCGACCTGCTGGAATTTTTACACCTAAAAAAAAATCAAGTATCTAATGAGAGAGTCGGCTGAAGGATTGTACCTCAGGTCGCAGCCACTTATTTTCTTTTTCAGAGTGTTGGTCGCCATCAGAGGCTAGGGGGCAGGAAGGGCATTGGGGTTGGTTGTTGTTTCTTTAGGGTTTGTGGGGGGTGGATGAAAAGGTTGGAATTTTGTTGATTGTTGTAGATAAACGGCTGTCATGGTGTTATTCTGAAAAATTGTCAACAAAATATTTTTTTTAACTGAAATGGTGGGGGAGACGGGCTAGGGGGCAGGGGATATCTTTTGTATATTGTATGAATCTGGTTGAATATTTTGTATGTTTGTAAACTGAAAATATGCATTAAAATATTTTTTAATTACTGACTTTCTTGTAATTAGTCGGTTTCTTCCCAATGCTTTACACTATGCTCCAATGTTAACAGTTCTCCAGTCCTGTGGCATCTCAATGATGGTCAGGCCATTTTCTCCCTTGCTTTTCTTAATTGCCAGGGATACATTAATAGAGTCATTGAGTCATAGAGTTTTGCAGCATAAAAAGAGGCCCTTTGGCCTATCATGTCTGCACCAGCCATCAAGCATCTATCTATTATAATCCCATTTTCCAGGCTATAGCCTTGTATACTACGGTGCTTCAAGTGCTCATCTCAATGCTTCTTTAATGTTTTGAGGGTTCCCGTCTTTACCTTTCAGACAGTGAGTTCCAGATTCCCAACAACCTCTGGGTGGTAATATTTTTCCTCAAATCCCCGCTAAATCTTCTGCCCCATATCTTAAATCTAGGCCCCGTGGTTATTGACCCCTCTACTCAGGGGAAACATTTCTTCTGATATACTCTGTCTATGTCCCTCATAATTTTTTACTCCTCAATCAGGTCCCCGCTCAATCTTCTGTGCTCGAGAGAAAACAACCCCAGCCTAACCAGCCTCTCTTCATAGCTGAAAGGCTTCAGCTCAGGCAACATCCTGGTGAATCTCTAAGTCTGCCAGTTTGTCGAGTTTCAGAGATGCTGGACCCCTGAATATTTCCTCTTTCATTGTGTTTATCCCTTCCAATATTCACACTCTCCTTCTTAACAACAATGAGAGAGAGAAAGAGGGAGAGAGAGCCGGGGGAGCAACTTGGGAACAGGTAAGTGATAGATATTCTGCTATTCCGAGTGATCCGACTTGGGAGGGGGGGGGGGGGGGGGGGCGGGGGGGCTGACAAGCGGCGTCACAGGAAAGCTGTGACCTGATTGGCTGATAGGGAATCTGCACTAAATTTAAAAATTAAACATTGTTAAACTAATTAAACATAATTAATTACTGAATCATATTTAGAGGGATATCTAAGCCAGAGATCGGAGAGTACTGTATTTAGCATTTACATTCATAGTAGAAATCTAGTGCTAGGAAACATATAGCTAACAGTAACTTTTTAAACATTTATTTTTTAATTTAATTTACTAATTAATTAATGCAATGTCAATTAGAGGGGTGCAGTGCTCTGACTGTGAGATGTGACATGTCTGGTAGGCTTCCAGCATCCCGGATGGCTACATCTGCAGAAAGTGCACCCAACTGGAGCTCCTCACAGACCACATGGTTCGGTTGGAGCAGCAATTGGATGCACTTAGGAGCATGCAGGTGGCGGAAAGCATCATAGATAGCAGTTATATAAATGTGGTCACATCCAAGGTGCAGGCAGAGAAATGGGTGACCACCACAAGGGGCAGGCAGTCAGTGCAGGAATCCCCTGTGGTTGTCCCCCTCTCGAACAGGTATACCCCATTGGATACTGTCGGGGGGAATAGCCTATCAGGGGAAAACAGCAGCAGCCAGAGCAGTGTCACCACGGCTGGCTCTGATGTTCAGCAGGGAGGGTCAAAGCGCAGAAGAGCAATAGTCATAGGAGACTCTAAAGTCAGGGGCACAGATAGGCACTTCTGTGGACGTGAAAGAGACTCCAGGATGGTATGTTGCCTCCCTGGTGACAGGGTCCAGGATGTCTCAGAACGGGTAGAGGGCAACCTGAAGTGGGAGGGCAAACAGGCAGAGGTTGTGGTACATATTGGTACTAACGACATAGGCAGGAAGGGGGATGAGGTCCTGCAGTAGGAGTTCTGGGAGCTAGGCAGAAAGTTAAAAGACAGGACCTCAAGGGTTGTAATCTCAGGATTACTCCCTGTGCCACATGCCAGTGAGGTAAGAAATAGGAAGATAGAGCAGCTAAACGCGTGGCTAAACAGCTGGTGTAGGAGGGAAGGTGTCCGTTATCTGGACCACTGGGAGCTCTTCCAGGGCAGGTGTGACCTGTATAAGAAGGACGGGTTGCATCTTAACTGGAGAGGCATAAACATCCTGGCCGTGAGGTTTGCTAGTGTCACAAGGGAGGGTTTAAACTAGTATGGCAGGGGGGGTGGGTACTGGAGCAATAGGTCAGAAGGTGAAAACATTGAGGGAGAACTAGGGAATAGGGCCAGTTTGGCTCTGAGGAAGAGCAGACAGGGAGATGTTGCTGAAAACAGTGGGACTGGTGGCCTGAAGTGCATTTGTTTTAATGCAAGAAGTATAACAGGTAAGGCAGATGAACTTAGAGCTTGGATTAGTACTTGGAACTATGATGTTGTTGCCATTACAGAGACCTGGTTGAGGGAAGGACAGGATTGGCAGTTAAACATTCCAGGATTTAGATGTTTCAGGCGGGATAGAGGGGGAGGTAAAAGGGGTGGAGGAGTTGCGCAACTGGTTAGGGAGAATATCACAGCTGTGCTGCGGGAGGACACCTCAGAGGGCAGCGAGGCTATATGTGTAGAGATCAGGAATAAGAAGGTTGCAGTCACAATGTTGGGGGTTTACTACAGGCCTCGCAACAGACAGCGGGAGATGGAGGAGCAGATAGGTAGACAGATTTTGGAAAGAGTAAAAGCAACAGAGTTGTTGTGATGGGAGACTTTACCTTCCCCAATATAGACTGGGACTCACTTAGTGCGAGAGGCTTGGACGGGACAGAGTTTGTAAGGAGCATTCAAGAGGGCTTCTTAAAACAATATGTAGATAATACAACTAGGGAAGGGGCTGTACTGTACCTGGTATTGGGGAATGAGCCCAGCCAGGTGGTAGGAGTTTCAGTAGGGGAGCATTTCGGGAACAGTGACCACAATTCAGTAGGTTTTAAAGTGCTGGTGGACAAGGATAAGAATGGTCCTAGGGTGAATGTGCTAAATTGGGGGAAGGCTAATTATACCAATATTAGGTGGGAACTGAAGAACATAGATTGGGGACGCGGATGTTTGAGGGTAAATCAACATCTGACATGTGGTGAAGATTTCAAATGTCAGTTGAAAGGAATTCAGGACCGGCATGTTCCTGTGAGGAAGAAGGATAAATATAGCAAATTTCACAATCCTTGGATAATGAGGGATATTGTAGTCCTCGTCAAAAAGAAAAAGGAGGCATTTGTCAGGACTAGAAGGCTGGGAATAGACGAAGCCTGCGTGGAATATAAGGAAAGTAGGAAGGAACCTAAGCAAGGAGTTAGGAGGGCTAAAATGGGTCACGAAAAGTCATTGGCAAATAGGGTTAAGGAAAATCCCAAGGCTTTTTACACGTACATAAAAAGCAAGAGGGTAACCAGGGAAAGGGTTGGTCCACTGAAGGACAGGGGAGGGAATCTATGTGTGGAGCCAGAGGAAATGGGCGAGGTACGAAATGTATACTTTGCATCAGTATTCACCAAAGAGAAGGAATTGGTGGATGTTGAGTCTGGAGAAGGGTGCGTAGATAGCCTGGGTCACATTGAGATCCAAAAAGTCCCAGGGCCTGATGGGATCTACCCCAGAATACTGAAGGAGACAAGAGAGGAAATTGCTGAGGCCTTGACAGAAATCTTTGGATCCTCACTGTCTTCAGGTGATGTCCCGGAGGACTGGAGAATAGCCAATGTTGTTCCTCTGTTTAAGAAGGGTAGCAAGGATAATCCAGGGAACAACAGGCCGGTGAGCCTTACGCAGTTGTAGGGAAATTACTGGAGAGAATTCTTCGAGACAGGATCTACTCCCATTTGGAAGCAAGGGGTCATATTAGCGTCAGGCAGCACGGTTTTGTGAAGGGTAGGTCGTGTCTCACTAACTTGATAGAGTTTTTCGAGGAGGTCACAAAGATGATTGATGCAGGTAGGGCAGTGGATGTTGTCTATATGGACTTCAGTAAGGCCTTTGACAAGGTCCCTCATGGCAGACTGGTACAGAAGGTGAAGTCACACGGGATCAGAGGTGAGCTGGCAAGATGGATACAGAACTGGCTAGGCATAGAAGGCAGAGAGTAGCAATGGAAGGGTGCTTTTCTGATTGGACGGCTGTGACTAGTGGTGTTCCACAGGGATCAGTGCTGGGACCTTTGCTGTTCGTAGTATATATTAATGATTTGGAGGAAAGTGTAACTGGTCTGATTAGTAAGTTTGAGGACGACACAAAGTTTGGTGGAATTGCGGATAGCGATGAGGACTGTCAGAGGATACAGCAGTGTTTAGATCATTTGGAGACTTGGGCGGCAAGATGGCAGATGGAGTTTAATCCAGACAAATGTGGGGTAATGCATTTTGGAAAGTCTAATACAGGTAGGGAATATACAGTGAATGGTAGAACCGTCAAGAGTATTGACAGTCAGAGAGATCTTGGTGTACAGGTCCACAGGTCACTGAAAGAGGCAACAATGGTGGAGAAGGTAGTCAAGAAGGCACATGGCAAGCTTGCCTTCATTGGCAGGGGCATTGAGTATAAAAATTGGCAAGTCATGTTGCAGCTGTACAGAACCTTAGTTAGGCCACACTTGGATTATAGTGTTCACTTCTAGTTGCCACACTACCAGAAGGATGTGGAGGCTTTGGAGAGGGTGCAGAAGAGATTTACCAGAATGTTGCCTGGTATGGAGGGCATTAGCTATGAGGAGAGGTTGAATAAACTTGTTTGTTCTCACTGGAACGAAGGAGGTTGAGGGGCGACCTGCTAGAGGTCTACAAAATTATGAGGGGCATAGACAGAGTGGATAGTCAGAGACTTTTTCCCAGGGTAGAGGGGTTAATTACTAGGGGGCATAGGTTTAAGGTGCGAGGGGCAAGGTTTAGAGGAGATATACGAGGCAAGTTTTTTACATAGAGGGTAGTGGGTGCCTGGAACTCGCTGCTGGAGGAGGTGGTGGAAGCAGGGACGATAGTGACATTTAAGGGACATCTTGACAAATACATGAATAGGCTGGGATTAGAGGGATACGGAGCCCTGAAGTGTAGAAGATTTTAGTTTAGACGGGCAGCATGGTCGGCGCAGGCTTGGAGGGCCGAAGGGCCTGTTCCTATGCTGTACTTTTCTTTGTTCTTTGTTCTTTGGCTGCATCACTACTTCTTTTCTGAAGACGAGAGCTAAGTATGCATTAAGAACCATACCAATGTCTTCAGCTGCCACACACAAGCTTCCTCTGTGGGGCATGATCTTCTGGACCCGCTGGTCAACGGGGATTTGAATGGCCCGTCTTGGGGAAGCCCGCTGTGGCAGGGCCTGAAAATCCTGGCCTTGGTCTCTGATAGGCTCTACTCTTGACTTAATTTTCTTCTTGCTTTTTATGGGTAGAAGGTAGCTTTGGAAGTGGGGAGGGTGGGGGGACATTTCAAAACATTTCGCTCCATTCATCGACTCAACACAATCTTGCCTCTGATTGATCTTGGCTATCTCATCTGTTTAATTTTTGTCTGGTCTTACTGGTTCACTTTACGCCAAGCAGTAAATATTAATACAAAAAGTATTATCATAAATATCGTTACATTATAGCCACATTCAAAGGAAATTTAATATGACATGAAACCTCACAATCTTTAAAACGTACTTGGATGAGCACTTGAAATGTCATAACATACAAGGTTATAGCCAAGTGCTGAGAAGTGAGATTGGTGTAGATTAGAGTCGGGTTTGTTTTGTTGATGCAGACTTGATGGGCCGAAGGGCCTCTTCTGTACTGTATGATTCTATAATTCTATGAAGTTGAATTGCTAATAGTATTAGAAAAAGCAAGAATATATCATTCACTCTCAATCTCTCGGGCTCCAGTGGCACAAAAGAATGAACCTCATTTAAAGAGAGACTTCCATTTATATTGTGTCTTTTACAAGCTCAACGATTCCCAAACACTTTACAGTCAAAGACATAGTACGCGATTCTCCAGCCTCGTTGTGCTCTCGTTCAAGCGTAACGAGGCCGGTGAATAGTGGAAGAGGCCAAAAACGAGATCCGCACCGGGCGCCAAACAGTTTGCGATGCAACCGGCCCGCTCCCATAGGCGAAATAGGGATCTCACCGTAGCGTGATGAGCAACCAATTATCACCACTTAAGCCCCATTTCCATACGATCAACGAGAGCGAACCCATATCCAACGGCCTCCCATTGTTCAGCAGCCTCCCCAGCAAGTGCTCACGCTGGTGCCGATTAGTTCTCCTCTCTCAATGGATGTGAATTATGACCACTGAGTTACCCAATAAGTAGCTGAGACACAGATAAGCAAGTATTTGTTCCCTTTCTCAATCTGAATTAGTTGATCTAAGCCAGTAGAGTGGCAGTAGCTATGTTAGGGAAGGAGGAAAGAAACCGGCTTTCATACTCTTAACTATTATCCAGTGACCCCTAGTAGAAGTGCAAATGAGTGGACATCAGGTGAGGGCAGGATCATGCTGTGTTCTAAGAATTAAATATCTCTCTGACACTTATTGCCAAGGCTCACAATGAATTAAGGCCACTTGGGTGGGATAGTGCAGAGTAGCTGGGAACTATTGTAAGGAGTTAATGCTTTCAAAAGAGGACAAGAGGATAAAATTGTCAGAGAACAGGCAAGGATATGAGTTAAAGCTATTTTATTTAAAAGAGAAAGCTGTTCCTAATGGAATCTTCCAAATGATTAAAATTCATACCTGAAGCAAGGTGCTGGAGCTACAGTGTGTTTGCTTTACTCCTAAGTGAAGTCAACTGTAATAACAAAACGTAAATTCATTAAATACTTGTCTGACTGACCAATGGACTGACTGACCTTTCACCTTTACCGCCTGGGTTTGAATTTGACTTAACTCCGCTTGGATGAATGTCTCACTTTTTATTGTTACAGCTGTTCCAAGTTTGAAGGGCATCGAGTTCAAGATCTGGGCATTTTCTATTAATTTACCAGATCAGTGGGCACAGGCCACAGCACAGCCTGCTTCAACTGTTGCAGAAGCTCAAAGAAATGTCTACAAGTAACTTTCCTTCCTCAAAAATGGATCGATTTTGTTTTATTATTTTCACAGATCAGCAATATTTTCCTAAAATCACTTAAAAGTGTCAGTTTTTCCAACTCAGGGGCATTTAATATAGTCAATAGCTAAGCTATAAGGTGAGGTAGGTCCCAGGATATAGATACCTCATTGATCTGAAGTTGCCTGATCTCATAAAAGACAAAGTTGGAAATACTACATTTGGCCTCATGACAATGCATTAAATAGGGAAAATTGACCAAACATGCTACTCCTGATGAATAGTCAGCGTTACCAGCTGGAACATAGTCTGTGTGTGTGTGCATGTGTGCATTTATACCAACTTGCTCCAGGGCAAGATCTGGTCTCTCCCTCCAACACGATCAACTGAAAAACCCTACCAAACATGGAACATTTCCCATACCTGGGGAGCCACCTCTCATCTAAGGCTGACATCAATGCGAAGATCCAACATTGTATCCAATCCGCGAGCGCCTCCTTCGGAAGCCTAAGGACAAGAGTCTTTGACGACAGTGACGTCCATGCTGACACCAAGATCCTCGTGTACAAGGCTGTCTTCCTCCCAACTCTTCCATATGGCTCAAGAAAAATGGATGATGTACAGGCATCACCTCAAGTCCCCGGGGACGTACCATCAAAGCTGTATGAGATGGATTCTCTACATCAGCTGGGAGGACAGGTGTACTAACATCAGGAGCCAAGAACACCAGCATTGAGGCCACGGTCAACCGATACCAACTCCGCTGAGCTGGCCATGTGTTTAGGATGTCAGAGCCCCGACTGCCAAAGCAAATCTTCTTCACCCAGCTCAAAGAAGGCTCCCAAACAAGAGGAGGACAAAAGAAGCATTTCAAAGACATCCTGAAGGCTTAACTCAAAAAATGCAAGATAGGCAGCAATGCCTGGGAGACCGTGGCTCAGAAGAGACCGACTTGCAGGAACCTCCTGAATGAAGGGACACAATTCTTCGAGGGCACCCAACAGTAAGAGGAAGCCTGGAAAAGGAGCCTGAGAAAGGAATATCAGCGGTATAGAGTCCAAGGACCGATCCCACCTCACGGAAACACCTGCCAAATGTGCGGTCGAAGATGTGGCTCTAGGATCAGGCTCATCAGCCATGCAAGGACGCACAGAACCATAATACAGAGTTTCTTAGTGGACAATCATACTCATTAGTGAGTACTTGATAAAGGAGATTTATACACATGTGAGGAAAGAAATGGGCCTGCTTCAGTGCCCCTCTCCCAGGAGAATATGAGCCATAAAGAATGACCATTATGAGAGACATGAGGCGCATGCAGCAGCAGCCCGGCACATAGTCAAATACTGCAAAGCCTGACCTCTGATCCCTTCCCCTTGCCTTTTTTTCTCCTGACCTCCAGGCTCCAATCATCTTCCCTGGATTCCTATCTCCCAAGCTCTGGCCCCTATTACTTCAGGTCCACTGTGATGCTAGCAATGGTCTAATCTTCTCTTCACCAGCTGGCTGTTCCATTGAAATTAGGCCCAAAAATTACGACCTGGAATGTCTCCGGCCTTAATATTCAGGTGTAGAGAGCTGCTCCCTTGCATGGACAAAGCTCTGAATTTTTAACCATAGACGTTACAGCAACTTCAAATTAAAAATTGGAGATTTTTAAAAAGAAATTGGGAAGAAATATATTTTATGACATGTGATTCACCTTGAAAGATGTGCTGCACTGCATCTTATGTAGCTATTTTCAATGAATCTGTCAAGCCTTTCCTGCCAAGCTGCAATTACGAGGCCAGGCAAGTACTAAATATCGACAAGGAGGAGAAATACAAGACAAGCCAGGCCATGCTGTTGTACAACAAATTGCATCTTGTTTAAGATCAATTTAATTCTGGGAATCACCCACCAGCCATCATCTGGTTAGAATTTGGGTTTCAAGGAAGAGTGGCTTGGGCAGGGTTGTTCAAATTCGGGGTTGCGACCCATGGGAGAAGTGGCGGGAGGGGGGGGGTGGGGGGGGTGGGGGGGGGGGGGTGTCGGTAGGGCCACCGAGCGACCGGTTGCTGCGTTCCTGATCGTGGGAGAAGTGCCCGATGGACATGACTGTCTTTTAAGAATGCCGGCTGCGACTGGCTTTTAAATGAGAATGCGTGGTTAGCACTGCTGCCTCATGGTGCCGAGGACCCGAGTTCGATCCCGGCCCCAGATCACTGTCCATGTGGAGTTTGCAAATTCTCCCCGTGACTGCGTGGGCCTCATCCCCACAAACCCCAAGATGGCCAAGATCGATGGATTGGCCACGCTAAATTGTCCTTTAATTAGAAAAAAATGAATTGGGTATTTATAAATTAAAATAAACTAAATGAAAACCCTGGAGTATTCCCGCCAAAAGCGACGGCAGACAGCAGGTCACTTGCCTGACACAACCGTGCTTTGGGCGCAAAATCACAAAGGAGAGATTTCTCTATTTTGTCGCTGCCACAATTCAGGCAACAGGACTGTGAAGAGCTGAAGATTGTGTAATAAGGAAGAGCGGGCCAGAGACACAAACTGGCCAGGATCTCACAACTGAATCTGCTGGAGAGAACTGCTCAGGAGAGTCCACGGCAGGACAAAGCAGTGCTGGTGTGAGCTTGGGACAGAGCTCCAGTGCCCATGGTGAACTATTCAGAAGAAACTGAAATCTGGTACAAAGCAGTATAAAGGTGATTTCTGGAGGTATGGCTTTGTTAATTGTGCCAATGTAAATCAGGAAGTGTGTTATATGCAGAGAAATACTGGCAAATGAGACTTGGATACTAGCTATAGCTTAGCTTACAGACATCTATTCAATTCTAAACGAACGGAACCTCAAATTGCAAGGGAAGGATGATGATTGCTTTCGGCACTGTGAAGAAATAGATGTTTTCTCAAAAAGTGACTGAAAGTTTGGCAAGTGCGAGTACAAAGCCAAAACTACTACATGTTTCTCACACTGCTATGACACATTGAAGAAAACAGTGTTAGTAAGGGAACCTGGCTGCACGGATCAACAGTTTTTGTTGCTACTTTCCAGAGGAGAAGTTTCAGCTTTTGAAAGAGAAGCGGTGGGTGAAAAATCCTTTTGTGTTTGAGACCACAGAGTCAATTATTAACTTACAGCTG
Organism: Scyliorhinus torazame; assembly: GCF_047496885.1. NCBI lineage: Eukaryota > Metazoa > Chordata > Chondrichthyes > Carcharhiniformes > Scyliorhinidae > Scyliorhinus > Scyliorhinus torazame. Next base: position 251,854,429 of record NC_092714.1, on the reverse strand, counting down.
GCTCCAAATGAAGAGTTTGAACATCTGCGCCTCATCTGTGACAGCACATTAAAAACAAGCCACAAGTCCTCGAGGCTGTTAGCATTCGGGAGTAGCATCTCCAAGAAGAATCCAGTGCTAAGTCAAACAAGTATTTTGTTGCTATTGCCTTTCACAACGACCTACATGTGTGAGGTTGGAACTTTTGTCCTCATAAAGATGAAAACAGCACAAACTGAACTCCATATCTGATAAGCGCATTGCCCTTTCCTCCTGTGAACCTTATTGGAGTGAGATTATTGGGCAGCACGGTAGCCTTGTGGATAGCACAATTGCTTCACAGCTCCAGGGTCCCAGGTTCGATTCCAGATTGGGTCACTGTCTGTGCGGAGTCTGCACGTCCTCCCCGTGTGTGCGTGGGTTTCCTCCGGGTTCTCCGGTTTCCTCCCACAGTCCAAAGATGTGCAGGTTAGGTGGATTGGCCATGATAAATTGCCCTTAGTGTCCAAAATTGCCCTTAGTGTTGGGAGGGTTACTGGGTTATGGGGATAGGGTGGCGGTGTTGACCTTGGGTAGGGTGCTCTTTCCAAGAGCCGGTGCAGACTCGATGGGCCGAATGGCCTCCTTCTGCACTGTAAATTCTATGATAATCTATGATAATCTATGAGATCGTGAGGACCAAGCAGACTCACCTGTCCCATTAAAGAAAAGCAAAAATGGTGGCTCATGAAATTCGGCCAGCATGGCTCGCGAAGGTTATTAACATAATTACTTAATTATAATTTAGAGGTTAAACATAATTACTTAATTATAATTTAGAGGGGTATCTAAGCCAGAGATCAGAGAGTACTATATTTAGCTTTCACATATATAGTAGAAATATAGTGCTAGGAAACAGATAGTTAACAGTAACTTTAAAAAAAAAAAAATTTTTAAACTTTTAATTTTAATTTACTAATTAATTGATGCAATGTCAGTTAGAGGGGTGCAGTGCTCTGACTGTGAGATGTGGCAGGTCCGGGAGGCTTCCAGCGTCCCGGGTGGCTTCATCTGCAGAAAGTGCACCCAACTGGAGCTCCTCACAGACCGCATGGTTCGGTTGGAGCAGCAATTGGATGCACTTAGGAGCATGCAAGTGGCGGAAAGCGTCATAGATCGCAGTTATATAAATGTGGTCACACCCAAGGTGCAGGCAGAGAAATGGGTGACCATCAGAAAGGGCAGGCAGTCAGTGCAGGAATCCCCTGTGGTTGTCCCCCTCTCGAACAGGTATACCCCATTGGATACTGTCGGGGGGATAGCCTATCAGGGGAAAACAGCAGCCAGAGCAGTGGCACCACGGCTGGCTCTGATGTTCAGAAGGGAGGGTCAAAGCGCAGAAGAGCAATAGTAATAGGGGACTCTATAGTCAGGGGCACAGATAGGCACTTCTGTGTACGTGAAAGAGACTCCAGGATGGTATGTTGCCTCCCTGGTGCCAGGGTCCAGGATGTCTCCGAACGGGTAGAGGGCATCCTGAAGGGGGAGGGCAAACAGGCAGAGGTAATTGTACATATTGGTACGACATAGGCAGGAAGGGGCATGAGGTCCTGCAGCAGGAGTTCAGGGAGCTAGGCAGAAAATTAAAAGACAGGACCTCTAGGGTTGTAATCTCGGGATTACTCCCTGTGCCACGTGCCAGTGAGGCTAGAAATAGGAAGATAGAGCAGCTAAACACGTGGCTAAACAGCTGGTGTAGGAGGGAGGGTTTCCGTTATCTGGACCACTGGGAGCTCTTCCGGGGCAGGTGTGACCTACATAAGAAGGATGGGTTGCATCTAAACTGGAGAGGCATAAATATCCTGGCCGCGAGGTTTGCTAGTGTCACATGGGAGGGTTTAAACTAGTATGGCAGGGGGGTGAGCACGGGAGCAATAGGTCAGAAGGTGAGAGCATTGAGGGAGAACTAGTGAAGAGGGACAGTGTTGCTCTGAGGCAGAGCAGACAGGGAGAAGTTGCTGAACACAGCGAGTCTGGTGGCCTGAAGTGCATATGTTTTAATGCAAGATGTATTACGGGTAAGGCAGATGAACTTAGAGCTTGGATTAGTACTTGGAACTATGATGTTGTTGCCATTACAGAGACCTGGTTGAGGGAAGGGCAGGATTGGCAGCTAAACGTTCCAGGATTTAGATGTTTTAGACGGGATAGAGGGGGATGTAAAAGGGGTGGCGGAGTTGCGCTACTGGTTAGGGAGAATATCACAGCTGTACTACGGGAGGACACCTCAGAGGGCAGTGAGGCTATATGGGTAGAGATCAGGAATAAGAAGGGTGCAGTCACAATATGGGGGTTTACTACAGGCCTCCCAACAGCCAGCGGGAGAAAGAGGAGCAGATAGGTAGACAGATTTTGGAAAAGAGTAAAAACAACAGGGTTGTGGTGATGGGAGACTTCAACTTCCCCAATATTGACTGGGACTCACTTAGTGCCAGGGGCTTAGATGGGGCAGAGTTTGTAAGGAGCATCCAGGAGGGCTTCTTAAAACAATATGTAGACAGTCCAACTAAGGAAGGGGTGGTACTGGACCTGGTATTGGGGAATGAGCCCGGCCAGGTGGTAGAAGTTTCAGTCGAGGAGCATTTCGGGAACAGTGACCACAATTCAGTTTTACACGTACATAAAAAGCAAGAGGGTAGCCAGGGAAAGGGTTGGCCCACTGAAGGATAGGCACGAGAATCTATGTGTGGAGCCAGAGGAAATGGGCGAGGTACTAAATGAATACTTTGTATCAGTATTCACCAAAGAGAAGGAATTGGTAGATGTTGAGTCTGGAGAAGGGTGTGTAGATAGCCTGGGTCACATTGAGATCCAAAAAGACGAGGTGTTGGGCATCTTAAAAAATATTAAGGTCGATAAGTCCCCAGGGCCTGATGGGATCTACCCCAGAATACTGAAGGAGGCTGGAGAGGAAATTGCTGAGGCCTTGACAGAAATCTTTGGATCCTCACTGTCTTCAGGTGATGCCCCGGAGGACTGGAGAATAGCCAATGTTGTTCCTCTGTTTAAGAAGGGTAGAAAGGATAATCCAGGGAATTACAGGCCGGTGAGCCTTACTTCAGTGGTAGGGAAATTACTGTAGAGAATTCTTCAAGACAGGATCTGCTCCCATTTGGAAGCAAATGGACGTATTAGTGAGCGGCAGCATGGTTTTGTGAAGGGGAGGTCGTGTCTCACTCACTTGATAGAGTTTTTCGAGGAGGTCACTAAGATGATTGATGCAGGTAGGGCAGTGGATGTTGTCTATATGGACTTCAGTAAGGCCTTTGACAAGGTCCCTCATGGTAGACTAGTACAAAACGTGAAGTCACACGGGATCAGGGGTGAGCTGGCAAGGTGGATACAGAACTGGCTAGGTCATAGAAGGCAGAGTGTAGCAATGGAAGGATGCTTTTCGAATTGGAGAACTGTGACCAGTGGTGTTCCACAGGAATCAGTGCTGGGACCTTTGCTGTTCGTAGTATATATAAATGATTTGGAGGAAAATGTAACTGGTCTGATTAGTAAGTTTGCAGACGACACAAAGGTTGGTGGAATTGCGGATAGCGATGAGGACTGTCAGAGGATACAGCAGGATTTAGATTGTTTGGAGCCTTGGGCGGAGAGTTGGCAGATGGAGTTTAATCCGGACAAATGTGAGGTAATGCATTTTGGAAGGTCTAATGCAGGTTGGGAATATACAGTGAATGGTAGAACCCTCAAGATTATTGAAAGTCAGAGAGATCTAGGAGTACAGGTCCACAGGTCACTGAAAGGGGCAACACAGGTGGAGAAGGTAGTCAAGAAGGCATACGGCATGCTTGCCTTCATTGGCTGGGGCATTGAGTATAAGAATTAGCAAGTCATGTTGCAGCTGTATAGAACCTTAGTTAAGCCACACTTGGAGTATAGTGTTCAATTCTGGTCGCCACACTACCAGAAGGATGTGGAGGCTTTCGAGAGGGTGCAGAAGAGATTTACCAGAATGTTGCCTGGTATGGAGGGCATTAGCTATGAGGAGCGGTTGAATAAACTTGGTTTGTTCTCACTGGAACGAAGGAGGTTGAGGGGCGACCTGATAGAGGTCTACAAAATTATGAGGGGCATAGACAGAGTGGATAGTCAGAGGCTTTTCCCCGGGGTAAAGGGGTCAATTACTAGGGGGCATAGGTTTAAGGTGAGAGGGGCAAGGTTTAGAGTAGATGTACGAGGCAAGTTTTTTCACGCAGAGGGTAGTGGGTGCCTGGAACTCACTACCGGAGGAGGCGGTGGAAGCAGGGACGATAGTGACATTTAAGGGGCATCTTGACAAATACATGAATAGGATGGGAATAGAGGGATACGGACCCAGGAAGTGTAGAAGATTGTAGTTTAGTCGGGCAGCATGGTCGGCACGGGTTTGGAGGGCCGAAGGGCCTGTTCCTGTGCTGTACATTTCTTTGTTCTTTGTTCTTTGTTGTCAGCCAGCGTGGCTCATGAAGGTTGGCCATCGTAGGTCCCTAAGGCCGGCAGGTTGGTAAAAGTGGGTCCCAGGAAAGAAAGTTTGAAAAATACTTTCCAATATGGGTGGAAAGGAAACAAAGCAAACTCGAGGATGATAAGAAAGATCATAATCCAAGTTTAAATTTACCATCAGCAACATTACTTAAATATTCCCAATATTATTGCTCCAAGCAACAGCATCTGATGAAAGCCTCTGGTGCAAGAGGTAATTATAATGACTAGGCTTTTCAAGGTGTGGGCATTAAACAATACCAAGTTTAGGGTTGAAAACCTTGTAAATTATAAGGAGAAAGGGAAGACTGGGGGGTAATAGAGTGTCGTATATTTTTGAGATTCTGGGATAAGGAGATGTGGTCAATGATTTCAAAGTAATCTGTTGTACATAAAGTCTAGTAAGCATGCACCAGCTCATGATCTTGAGGCAGATTATTCCCACAGACCAATGGGTGGTACGGTGGCACAGTGGTTAGCACTGCTGCCTCACTGTACTCGGGATCCAGGTTCAATTCCAGCCTTGGGTCACTGTCTGTGCAGAGTCTGCGCGTTCTCCCCGTGTCTGCATGAGTTTCCTGCGGGTCCTCAGGTTTCCTCCCACAGTCCAAAGGCGTGCCAGAGTAGGTGTGGTTGAAGGGATAGGGCAGGGCATTAGGGTGCTCTTTCGGAGGGTCGGTGCAGACTCAATGGGTCAAACGGCCTCCTTCCGTGCTGTAAGGTCTCTATGATTCTATCAATCTATGATTATACCACATGGAGATCCTGAGCCTGCACTTGCTGGCTGTGGGACTGGCTTAGCAGTTTTATCAGAGGTGATCTTCAAATTATTTGCCTCGGTCTCACTGTTCAACAAAGGAGGGTGGGTGGGGTGTAGAGGCTCCAGGTCCAATCGGAGGGCCAGCAACTCCACTGGGAGATGGGGCCGCAGGGGAGATTCACCTGTTATGCTCAAAATAAATACATGTGCTCAAAAGTTCCAAACTGCCTCGGTGCTCTTCCAGAAGGATGTGAGGGATGGGCTGGGCTGGCTTCAGAGGGGGCACTGGGGGGGGGGGAGTGGTGGGTGGAAGTTAGAGGTGGGCATGGGCTGTGGACCCGAGATCGGCCCCGTCCCTACCACTCAACCCCAATACCGCCCCACCACCCCGGCTCCCTCCTCCCCACCTCCGCCACCTCAAGGATTCAATGGGACCGTGTGATGGAATGGCCAGTTCGCACACAGGGATCACCCAGGTGGACGGTGGAAAGTGCTACTGTGGGCATGAGTCTGACGTTGTCAAACAATATGGAGCACCAGAGCTCATCGCAGAGCGGGTCATCATCATCCTCCATCCTATGGGCCAGACTTGCTGTTACTGTCAACCCAGGGCCCTCATCCCATAGTGAGGCAGGTGGAAATCACGGACAGATTTGCATGAGGATTGGGGGAGGTGCAAGGTGTGGCCTCCTGTGCCTGCCCGGCCCCATACACTGCCCACCCCGGCCCTCCTCCCCATCCTCCTCATCAGACAAGGCCTGGCATTCATCGCCCCCCTACAGCACTTCGCCCCTCTGCTGCGCGATGTTGTAGGGGGGCGCAGCAGACAACCACAATGTGGAGACCCTCCTAGCACTATACTGAGGCCCACTACAGAGCGGTCCAGGCACCTGAACTGCATCTTCAGGATGCCGAAGCACCGCTCGATCACAGGTCTGGTTGCTGCATGGGCATCGTTGTAGCGGGTCTCCACGTTAGTCTGTGGCCTCCGGATAGGCGCCATCAGCCATGACCGCAGCGGATAACCCCTGTCGCCCAGGAACCGACCCATCACCCCGGTGGCTTGAAGGTGTCAGGAACTGTCGAGAGTGCCAGAAAGAAGGCGTCGTGCACACTGCCCGGGTATCGGGCACAGACGAGCATGATGTGCAGCTCATGGCCACACACCAGCTGCACGTTCATTGAGTGGAACCCCTTTTGGTTTGTGAAGACCATTATGGACCGGTGCTTGTAAAGGGACATGCATCTCGTCGATCACCCGCTGGACCTGGGGCATCCGTGCTATGGTGACGAACCCCGCTACCCGGGCATCCTGGTGGGCTCGATCCATGTGGAATTTGATACATTTTCCAATTCAGGGGCAATTTAGCGTGGCCAATCCACCTACCCTGCACATCTTTTTGGGTTGTTGGGGTGAGACCGTCGCAGACACGGGGAGAAATGACAAATTCCACACGGACAATGACCCGGGGCCGGGGTCAGACCAGGGTCCACGGCGCCACTGTAGAAGTGACAAAGTAGATACATGCTGTCTGCAGGTACACGGTTGAGGTTTGAGGATTCCTGATGAAATCAGAGCCATAACAATACTGTGGGGTTGGAAGCTGAAATTTGTTGTGCCTGTTTCTCAGGCCTAATTTATCAACGGGATGCTCGATGAAAGAAAATGAATAATGCAAGTCGTGTTGATGAAAACCTGCTTTGATTGGAGGGGGCACATGCTGGGGCAGCGGTTTCAGTGCAGGCTGGGGCCGCTGTGTACTCCGTTAGACCTGGTTAGGCACGGGGGTATGCATCATGCTAATATGTCTGCCTTTAACCCCCTACAGAATGGACTTCCAAATTCAACCAGCAATGGTGGCCTTCATCCAAGTCGCAGCAGCCCAGGGAGATGCACTGAGGCTGTAAGAGCAGCAGCTGCTCAGGGTGGACCCTGCAGCAGCGCAGCCTGCCCCAGAGGAACAGGAGCCGGCCGGTGTGGATGGAGAGCTGGCTGCCCAAAAGGCCGAGGAAGAGCTGTGAAGGACGAGCCGCATCAGGCCTCATGTGTACCGGCAGCGCCTGTCATTCGAGGATAGGTGGGACCGGGTATTCCTTCGAAGACTCCGGCTGATTAGGGGGACAGTGCGACATATCTGCCGAATCATGGCGCACCTGGCACTGCAGGGGTATGTGGGAGGACATCCACTCCCGGTGGATGTCAAGGTGACGGTCGTCCTGAATGTTTATGCCACGGGGTCCTTCCATGTTCCGAATGGGGACCTGTCTGGGATTTCACAGAGCTCGGTGCACAGATGCATCCGTACTGTCATGGTGGCCTTTTATGCCCGGTTGGCACAATGTATCAAATTCCATAGGGCGGCGCAATGGCACAGTGGTTAGCCTTACGAATAACTAGTTGTTCGAGGTGTATGGGTTGGCGGAATGTGTGGTCAATGTGAATGCCTGCAGGAAACTGTTTTAGATCTTACAACGCTGCAGCAAAATTATAAAATGCTCCGAGGCTGCCACTATGCACTCAGTCGTGTTATTGCGCAGCAGGTGTAGCCTAAAGGCCCCAGTTGGCCCATCTGAGGCAACAAATCCACCTTAATGTATCCTAATGAGAGAAAATTAAAGACAAAGGGGGGTCCTAATTTAATACTCATTGTCAATATGTAACCTCAGGACAAATGAGCCATTTATCAATTACTGGTAACATGAAACAAGACAATGGAAAATAGCAATGTGATTATTCTGAGATAGACTAAAAGCATTTTAAAAGTGGATCCCACATTTACAAATGGATGAGGAATTTTTTTGACACTTTCCCACCTCAACGTGGGCAATAATTTAAAATAAAAAGAATTCAGATAAGATTTCAACCATTGCATAAATGTTTAAAAAAAACCACAATACCACTGCCGAGGCATTTCAACTGCAGGAAGTGGAAACATTTTTTCAAGGAAGTCGATGTTAAGCTGATTTTATGAAGCAAAGCACACACAAGCTATTTGATTACAGTCAATATTTCTGATCCACAAGGGGATAAACCATTTTTTTTCCATGTGCAAGTAATGATTTCAAGTTCACCATGTCACTGCCTTTCATTGTGTTCCATTTGGTTCATGCTATATAGCCAGGCTATTTAACGAGAACCAATTCTGCTGCACAATACCTAATTCAAAGGTTTCTTTTTAGTTCAATTGAAATATTTCAGGAAAGGACAATTGTTCATTGCGTAGAACATCACTAGGTCCAAAGGTGGAAGGGGTTATCAAGATGTAATAGTTGCATCGATGACACTGAGCTAGGGGGTTAGAAGTCTATGGATTGTAAACGAATAGAAAGTTTAAGGAAATAAGATTTTAAAATTGAAAGATCACAATAAATAGGAGAAGTAGGCCATTCGGCCCATTGTTCAGGAATAATGTCACAAGTAGGCTTCAATGAAGTTACTGTGAAAAGCCCCTAGTCGTCACATTCCGGCACCTGTTCGGGGAGGCCGGTACAGGAATTGAATGCGTGCTGCTGGCCTTGTTCTGCATTACAAGAAAGCTGTTTAGTCTCTGTGCTAAACCAGCCCCAAGAACATGGCTGATCTGATTGTGGCCTTTACTCTACTTTGCTGCCTGTCCCCCATAACATTTGACTCCTTTATCGACCTGAAAGTTGTCTCAATCAGCCTTGAATAAGCCAGCCTCCATGTTCTCTGTAAAGGAGAATCACAAAGTCACTCAGCCCTCTGAGAGAAGAAGTCCCTCCTCAGCTCCATCTTTAATGGGAGACCCATTGGGCAGGATCTTCCAGAAGTGTTGCGGCCCAAAAAGCAGTGCGCCGGGACGCTCTGCGACCGGTAGATGCCGGGAGATGCCATTTCCAGGATCTACCCGGCTCATGACTCCTCACAATGTGAATCCCGGCCATTGTGGGCGGGATCACTTCCTGGCAAATCTGCATGTTAGTGTCAGACAGCTAGTCTCACTTGAATATGCATTCCCGAGATCTACCCAAGACGTGGGATCTAATTCCCTCACCTTGGAGATCTTGGGCGAGTGTTGTTCAGTGCTGGTCCCCTAGCTGCTTTCCCTCTGGGAAGGATGGTACTCTGGCACTGCTGATGCCACCTGGGTGCCTTGGCAGTACCAGCCTGGCAGATGCACTTCCAGGGTGCCAGGCTGGCACTGCCAAGCTGGCATTTCTTGCACGAGTATGGGGGAGATGGGGCCCCTTATAGTGAGTTGGGATTTGGTGGGGTTTAAGGGTCACCTCAGGGGCTTGAGAGATTGGGAAACCATTTTTGAATGGCGCCCCGATCTCTCGCTACACTGAGGAGTTCCGGCGAGCCGGGCTCCTCGATGCAGAAAATAGGGCTAAGTGCGGCCTTGTCGGGGTGTTCCCTGCTGAGGCCCCGATCTACCCGGATGGACATTAGGCAGCGGGGTGCTTCTCGGCAGTCCAAGCGTCGGCAAACAGCCGACTAATCTTGCACGCCATGGGACTCTGTCCCCATTCGGGTAGAACGAGCCCATTAGTTTGAAAATGCAGCCCCTCTAGATTCCCCCATGAGGGGAAACATCCTCTCAGCATCTACCCTGTCAGAATCTTACATGTTTCAATAAGATCATCTCTCATTGTTCTAAACTCGAATGACTATAGGTACAACCTACTCATCATTTCCTCATAAGACAATGCCTTCATCCAAGGAATCAGCATAGTGTACCTTCTCTGAACTGCTTCCAATGCAAGAATATTCCTCCTTAAGTAAGGAGACCAGAATTGTACACGGTACTTCAGGTGCAGTTTCACCAATGCAATACTTCCCTATTTTTGTATTTCATACTCCTTTCAATAAATGTGAACATTCCATTTACTTTCCTAATTACTTGCTGTCCCTGAATGTTAACATTTTGTGATTCATGTACAAGGACGCCCAGATGCCTCTTGACTGCAGCATTCTGCAGTTTCTCTACATTTAAATAATATTCTGTTTTTCTCGTCTTCCTGCCAAAGTGGACAACTTCACGTTTTCCCACATTATATTCAATCTGAGATTTGTTTTCCATTCACTGAACCTATCCATATTCATTTGCAGGTTCTTTGTATCCTTCTCACAACTTGCTTTCCTACCTATTTTTATATCATCAGTAAACCTGGTTATACAACAGTCAGTTCCTTCATTCAAGTCATTAATATAGATTTCAATAAGGCCCAAGTCCTGATCCCTGTGGGACTCAACTAGTTACAGTTTGCCGGCCGATAAAGTACCCATCTATGCCAACTTTCTGTTTCCTGTTCTGATAGAATAGCGTTCTCTATCGATGCTAATATATCAACCATAACACAATGTGTTTGTGGCTGGGATTTTGCCGCCCCCTTCCCCCTGGGTGTGTGTTTGCCTGCAGCAGTTACAGCGAACCATTGACCACTGGTAAGTTTCTCCAGTTCTGCTGAAGTCTATGGGCTATAGCATGGCTCACCTGCTCCATTGCCAGGAAACCCACTGCAAGGGGTCGACTTCAACAGGACCGGAACATCCCTCTGGGCAGGAAGTGCTGGAAGATCCCATCCCATACCTTCTGTAGTAAGCAGCGCCAGGGTACCACCCTGCCTAAAGAACATGCATCTGGGGGCCTCTGATTTTTTGGGGGGGACCCCCACGTGTGCCATTCCATTAGTCTCATTAAAGTGAGACTAGCTGTCTCACTCTAATATGCAGATTTGCTAAAATGTGATTCCCCCCCACAATGGGCGGGATTTACATTGCAATTTCTTGCAAAATTGCGTGAGATCACGCGAGGTGTTGTGAGCCGAGTAGATCCCAGGAGCGAGCTGTTTATCAGGCGCAGCATGGCCATTGGATCGCGCTCCTTGTCTCTGCTTCAATATATCATGGTTTTCTTACTGTCCTGCTACTGAGGAGGTTAAGAATGATATCAAATTGAAAGAAAAAGTGTCCAATGCTGTGAAGATTGTGGTAGGCCAGAAAATTGGGAAACATTTAGAGGCCAGGATGACTAAAAAAATATAAAAGGGGAGAAATTGGAGTATGAGAGAAAAGTAGCAAGAAAAATAATATCAGACTCAGTAAAAGCTCCTACAAGTATAAAAAAAAAAGGAAAAGAGTAATGAAAGTGAGTTTGTCCCATCGCGGGTGAGACTGGGAATTAATAATGGAAAACAAGGAAATATCAGAGACTTGGAAGAACTTCTTTCTATTTGTCTTCACAGTAGAAGACACTAAAAGAATCCCAATAATAGTAGAAGAGACTTACGCATAATTGACTTGCTAGGAATTGACTTGTGCCCTTCAGGGAAGGAAATCTGCCATCCTTACCTGGTCTGGCCTGTATGTGACTCCAGTTCCACAGCAATGTGGTTGACTCTGAAATGCCCTTTGAAATGACCACTCAGTTGTAGCAATCCACCAGAAAATCAATAAGGGTGGATCACCCGGCATTGACCTAGACACGGAAATGACAACAGCGAACTCAGCCCTGCTGACCCTGCAAAGTTCTCCTTCCTAACATCTGGCGACCTGCACCAAAATTGGGAGGGTTGTCTCACAGACTAGTCAAGCAATAGCCTGACGTAGTCAAAGACATGGAATCATACCATACAGATTGTGTCCCAGACATTACCATCACCATCCCAGGATATGTCCTGTCCCACCAGTGGACAGATCCAGCATAGGTGGTGGCACAGTTATGTACAGAGAGAAGGGAGTTGTTGTGGGAGTCCTCAACATCAACTCCAGACCCCATGAAGTCTCATGTCATCAGGTCAAACATGGACAAGGATATTTACTGCTGATTAGCTTCTACCCCCTACACCCCCCACCGCCCGTCAGCTGTTGAGTCAGTACACTTCATAATAATAAAGGTCACTTATTGTCACAAGTAGGCTTCAATGAAGTTACTGTGAAAAGTCCCTAGTCGCCACATTCCGGCGCCTGTTCGGGGAGGCTGGAATGTGAATTGAACCCGCGCTGCTGGTCTTGTTCTGCATTACAAGCCAGCTGTCTTAGCCCACTGTGCTAAACCAGCCCCTACTCGTCCATGTTAAACAGCACTTGGAGGAACCACTGAACATGGCAAGAGTGCAGAAAGTACTCTCTTTGGGGGACTTCAATTTCCATCACCAACAATGGCTCAGTAGCACCACCAACACCGCAGACCGAGCTGGCTCAGTCCTAAAGGACATAGCTGCTGGACCGGGTCTGCAGCAGGTGGTGAGGGAACCAACAAGAGGGAATATCATACCTGAGCTCACCCTTCGCCAACCTGTCTGACGCAGCTGCATCTGTCCATGACAATATCGGCAGGCGAACCAGTCTTGTGGGGACAAAGTCCCATCCTCACATTGAGGAAATGCTCCATCAAGATGTGTGGCACAACCACAGTGCCAAACAGGATAGACTTTAAACTGATCAAGACTGCGCATTCAAGAGGCACAGTGGGCAATCAGCAGTAGCAGAATTGTATTCAAGCACAATCTGCAACCTCATGGCATGGCATATCTCCCACTCCACTCTACCATTCCCACCAAGCCAGAGGAAAAACCCTGGTTCAATGAAGAGTGCAGGAGAGCCATGTCAGGAGCAACCACCAGGCGTACCTAAAAATAATGGGTCAACCTGGCGAAGCTACAACACAGGGCTACCTGTGTGCCAAACAGCGTAGGCAGTAAATGATAGACGGAGCTAAGAAATCGCATAACCAACAGATCAGATCCTCTGCAGTCCTGCCACATCCAGTTGTAAATGGTGGTGGGCAATTAAATAACTCGCTAGCGGAAAAGGCTCAACAAATATCCCCATCCACAATGGTGGAGGAACCCAGCACACCTGTGCAATAGATAAGGGGGTGGATTGTCCATTACCCGACTCTGGTATCAGGATTCCCGATCAGACAGAGAATGTAGCGTCGAGGGGGAAAATGGTTTCCGTTGTGATGCTCCAATCCTCCGTTGGCAGGCTCAGTGCACTACCTGCTCCACGCTGGCATTTCCATTTGATTAACGGGCTGGAAGTCCGACTCATCACAAACTCGCCCCCCCCCCCCCCTCGCATTTTCATTTTTCCTTCACAATGTTTACAAACACTCGTGCCATGATTGATAGTTTATTGCCATATCAAAAGCAGTTGAATGGTTTCACTTCCTCCTTTTCACAGCAGAAAGCTGATTTTGCTGTGGTGGGGAACTGTCAATCACAGCAAGAGTGTTTATAAATATTGTGGTTAGCATCAAAGCAGGATACATGAGATGCATTCAAGAGTGAAGGGAAAGATAGATCAACAATCCACCAAGCACCTGTCTCTGGAGTAATAAAACTGTCAATTACTGGCTAATAATGTATTGCTGTGTGAAATTGAATGGAAGATTTGCATTTCAAAGGCTGTCAAGGGATTTGACATTCTTTGAAGTGTACTTGGCTTTGTGGAAGCTGCTGACACTTGTAACAACTGCTGCTTTAAACATTTTGTCTGAGGTAACAGATATTAGGGAAGGGGAATTGAAAATGCAGTGATTTTTCACCCTCCTGCCTGGACTACTCTTCAGGTGAGGGTATTTGGTTGGGAGGGTTTCTGATGGAGGCTCTGATGGGGGTCTCTGTTCGGGGTCTCTGATGGGGGTCTGTTGGGTAACTGATGGGGGTGTGATGTGGGGGTATGATAGGATCGGTGGGGGCAGTGCTCAGGTCACCCTTGTGTGTGAGTGTTTGGGGGGGGGAGGGTGACCCATTATTCCCACGGTGGGGGGATGGGGGTATGCCTCTACTTGTCAGTGGAGGGGGCATGATTTGTGTTCTGGGAGGGAAGGGCCAAGATGTTGGCCTGATACCGAGGTGCGAGCAGAAACTGTTTCTCCCTATCTACTCTGTCCAGCTCGCGTCACGATTTTGATCACCCCTAAGGGCAGCACGGTAGCACAGTGGGTAGCACTGTTGCTTCACAGCTCCATGGTCCTCGGTTCGATTCCCGGCTTGGGTCACTGTTTGTGTGGAGTCTGCCTTTTCTCCATGTGTCTGCGTGGGTTTCCTCCGGGTGCTCTGCTTTCCTCCCACAGTCCAAAGATGTGCGGATTAGGTGGATAGGCCATGATAAATTGCCCTAAGTGTCCAAAAAAAAAGGTTGGGTAGAGTTACGGGGTTATGGGAATAGGGTGGAGGCGTGGGCTTAAGTGGGTTGCTCTTTCCAAAGGCCGATGCAGACTCAATGGCCGAATGGCCTCCTTCTGCCCTGTAAATTCTATGATTCTATCACATCTCCCCATTGCCTTCTTCTCTCCAAGGAGAACGGTGGATGTACCTACACCAACAGCAACTACAGATAGGCAATAAATGCTGGCCTAGCTAGTGACACCCTCATCCCATGAATTGACTAAAAATAGGAGCTATCGGAGTGAGAGACTGAATCTGCACAGCCACTTGTTTTGACAGCCAGGCTACATTCTAAGTGGTGGCCCTTGGCCGCACTCTTGTCCTCCTGCATGGCGGCACCAACCTGCTAAAGGACTAGAGGAGTCAAGAGCGTGTAAGGGCCGGCGAGGCCAGGAGGACTGATGTTGTTGTACAACAAGACCAGAGGCAGTTGGAGTGTGAGACAGAGTGGTGAGGAAATGTCTTTTTCCACCTTCACAGTCGTCTTGAACTTGCTTTCCGTTAGAAGAACTGACTCTTTGATAGCTTCACAACAACAGAATAAGAAATATGTAACATGCAGTCAAAATAACCAAAATAGGTAACCATTTAGCACATATGATGCTGGAGTGTTTGTGGCACAACTGTATGTGATGCATGTATTTTAAGTTTTGCTTTCATGCATTTTTCACCTGGAGAACATTCAACTTCATTGCAGTGTTAATGTAAGCCTACTTTTGACAATAAAGATTATTGTGAAGGGGCTTGCTCGGGTAGATGCTGAAAGGTTGTTTCTATTGTTCAAGGAATGTAAAACATGGGGACGCAGTCTCAGGATAAGAGGCCACTCATTTGGGACTGGGATGAGGAGAAATTTCTTCAGTCAAACGGTTGTGAATCTGTGGAATTCTCTGTCCCGGAGGGTTTTGGATACTGAAGCAGCTCGAAGGGCCGAATGGCTTACTCCAGCTCCTAATTTCTATGCTCCATCATTGAATACATTTAAGGCTGGGATAGAGATTTTGGTCGCTCAGGGGATTAAGGCATATGGGGTTGGGTGAAGGTTGGGTTGTAGGTTTTAATGAGCTCACCGCTCTATTTTTGAAACTCTAGAGAACGTAAGCCCATTTACCCAGCCTCTCATCATAGGACAACCCCCTCATCCCTGGAATCAATTTAGTGAACCTTCACTGTACCACCTCCAGTGCAAGTATATCCTTTCTTAAATGTGAAAGCCAAAATTGCACACAGTGTTCCAGATTTGACCTCACCAAAACCCTGTACAACTGCAGCAAGACTTCTTTATTCTTGTACCCCAATTTCCTTGCAATAGAGACCAAATTGCCATTTGTCTTTCTAATTGCTTGCTGCACCTGCAAACTAACTTTCTACACCAACACGTACAAGTTTCCCATCTTTTCTACAAGCAAAGTAAATAACTTCACATTTCCCTACGTTACACACTATCTGAAATTGTGTTGCCCATTCATCTAACCTGTCTATATCTCTTTGCAGCCTCTACGTAACCTCCCCACAGCATACCTTCCCACCTGCTTTTGTATCATCAGCAAACTTAGATATATTACTCTCTGTCTCTTTATCTCAGTCATTAATATAGGTTGTAAATAGCTGAGGCCACAGGACTGATGCTTGCGACACTCCACTATTCACTGCCTGCCAACCTAAAAGAGAAACACGTTTTTGCCCACACTCTGTTTACTAACCAATCCTCTATCCATGTTAATATATGACCCCAACTCCATTAGCCCTTATTTTGCTGATGAACCTTTTGTGTGGCACCTTATTGAATGGCTTTTGGAATTTTAAGTATACTACATCTACTGATTCTCCTTTAACTACCCTGCTAGTGACATCCTCAAAAACTGTAATAACTTTTACAAACAGGATTTGCCCTTAGTAAAACCATGTTGACTTGTTCTAATACCATGCTTTTCTAAGTGTATTGTTAAGTCTTCTTTAATAACGTAATCCAGCATTTTCCCAACAACTAATGTTCGGATAACTGGTGTGTAATTTGTTGCTTTCTCTCAGTTCTTCTGGCCAAATTAAAATTCAATGGTAAAAGGTAAAAATTAGAGTTTGCTGTTTTTGAGTCCTTTGCTGTTGTGGCTGAGGCAGTTTTTTCACAGTGGTCTTCCACAATGTAACAGAGATAGAACTCCGAGCTTAAGAGAGAAGGAAGAGAGATGGTATTACTTGTCCATTTGCAGATTTCTTCCAGGCTGGCTAAAAGCAGTCAGAGTATTTACATATAAAATACCTTTCAAAATGGTGATTATGTTCACATGACCTCTATCTTAATGATGAATATTCCACAGAAGGCAATTGATTTGATCATTTCTTGAAAAACCTTGGTTTTGTGTTATGGTCTAGGTGGCAGGGTAGCACAATGGTTAGCACTGTTGCTTCACAGCTTCAGAGTCCCAGATTCGATTTCTGCTTGGGTTATTGTCCATGCAGAGTCTGCACGTTCTCTCCGTGTCTGCGTGGGTTTCCTCCGGATGCTCCGTTTTTCTCCCACAAGTCCCGAAAGACGTGCTTGTTAGGCGAATTGGACATTCTGAATTCTCCCTCAGTGTACCTGAACACGCGCCGGAGTGTGGTGACTAGGGAATTTTCATAGTAACTTCATTACCGTGTTAATGTAAGCCGACTTGTGACAATAATAAGAATTATTATTATTATTTTCTTTAATGTCCCAGCCATCACTTTTGAATAGACTATTTTTCCCTCGGATGATCTAGGAAGAACATTTCAATTTCCATATAGCCATTATCCAGGTAAAATTTCTGACTCAGCCTGAAAGGTGACTTTATGGAAGTGCAAATGGTGAGAGACAGTTACAAGTTCAGTTCATCTTTGAAGTAATTCTTAATATCAGCAGGAGAGAAATTCCACAGAAGGTTTGCCTTGGCATCTTTCATGGGAAGTGGCATCATTGGCTAGACAGCATTCATTGTCCATCTCTAATTACCCTTGAGAAGGGGGTGTGAGCTATCTTCTTAAACTACTGCAATCCATATGTTGTAGGTACCACCCACAGTGCTGTTAGGAAGCGTTCCAGGATTTTGACCCAGTGACAATAAAGGAACGGCAATATGTTGCTTGAAGGGAACTTGCAAGGGAACTGGTCTTAGGTGCAAACATAGGTCTTCCGGTGAATGTTGATTGTCTTCAGTTCCTTGCAGGCCAGTGGATATGATCAACATATTTAAGCGGCTAGTGATCACAATTAAGCACTTGTAAACAACCAGTATGTGTGAATAAATTGATATGATACATGGATAACATCACAGAACATCTAATAATTATGGTAGATTCCATTTTATTTGCCTTTTTGATCAAAACTTTATAAATATTGTAGCCATAAAGTAATTTTTTAAAAGGTTGATCAATTCTGAAGTCTGTTGAGTGTGCCTGTGGGATGTGTGCTGAAGCCAGGCCTGTGTGCTCAGTTTGCTGCCACCCTCAGAGAGGAGAACCAGTGTGAGATTTCCCCAAGAGCAACAGGGAATTGTGTGATAATGTTACTGGAAATTCAGAGCTTAGAAAATCTTTAAGGACTGTTGCCATAAAAAGGGTATTTTGAGCCTTGAGTTTATTTAATCCAATATATTTTAGGAAATGTTTGTAAAGTACTGTTAACTGTGTAACGGTGTTCTCGTGTCTTTGAATGTTATTTTCTTTTCTTCAGTTTACTATATTAACCATTTAAAATCATCGCAAGTTATTTGGAATTTACTTATCTTGACTTCGGATAACTCCTCATAATATACACATTGCCAACCGTTGTGGCAGCTCGTCTCAAGTTTCCCTTTGGGATTTGGACAGCCAGGCCATGACACTGATTATCCATTGGCTCATGGTGTGATATCACTATAGGGTAAGGCATGAAGGTCGGCACCAATAACTCCTAACAGCACTGTGGGATCGAACCCACACTGTTGGTGTTATTATTCCACACCACACTCTAACCATCTATGCAGCTGAGTTAACCAACCACGTGTTATCACATCACAATGTTCAATCACCTGTTGCAATCCAGAATGTCCCCTCGTGGACCACTTTTACCGTACACTTTCGAAGGGGAAGCTTCATTTTAAGACTTCAGTTCATCACTATTTTTAAATCTATACAAAATAGTCAACTTCAGATCCGAAAGTGTAGATCATATCTGTACTTAGTATTAGCTTTAAATTCATTCAAAGCTCACTCCATTTAATAACTAGCCAATTTTGTGTATATGCGATTTGCATGTGTCCTTATAGTAATATTATAGGCTTATCTCAGTCATCTTTTCATGTTACATGAAACTTTTTACAGGCCTCATTGTTTTTGACCTTAAGTTCACCTGGTCCAGATACAGACTTACTGCTGGTGCACAACAGTTGTGGGCTGCCCTTCAGCACCACAAAGATTGTTCCATCACTGCCGTGCTTTATCATGACATCCACATGAACCCCGCTTTGGGAATTTGGCGGCTGGCCATAATGGAAAGGTTTCCTGTCTCCTAAGCATTTCGCAACTGGTTGAGCAATAATGTTGCCATTAACAGGGATTAAGTTGCAGTTTAGGTCACTGCGAAGTCTAAAGCAGCTTTATTTCAGGTGAGCCGTGATTGGACAGATTTTTTTGTTTGTTTTCTCTATCAAATTAGTTTCTGTCACGCTCAATGGCAGGAAAATGGCTGCCAGCCACCATTTTGATTAACAATTATTTAAATGCCACAGGAACAATGTAAAAAAAAACTAATGAGGAGAACGTACTCCAAAATGTTAGATCATAAGAACGAAAAGTAACCCTGAATGTTGATAACTCACATAAATAATACCATTAACTGATCATCACGTTCTTGCTTAAATTAAAAGCCTTTTATTCTGGTGCTCATGATAGCAATGTCTGAGAGACAGCTGTAGTCCCAGGGCTCCTTTTGTCCCTCTGTCTTTACAAGCCTTTAATTCCAGTCCTGTGTTCACCATATGTTTTTATCCCCTGTAGAATAATTAACTTTACCTGCAATAGCAAAGGCAAAAAAAAATGGGAAAGGACACAAACACTTCAAAAGTAGTTAAATAAACAACCTGTGTGCAAGCTTCTTGAACAAAACACATACACTGGCTCCTGCAGCTCAGTTATCGCATTTTTATTTTCTTTGTACTTTTTTAAAACATGAGCTTTTGTTTATAAACCCACTTTGGTGTGTTAAAAGGCAGTTGATGGATCCGTTGTGGAAGATTAACCCCTAGCTCTGCAGTTTATACTTGCTTCTGACTGTGGGCATTTGGAAAAAATGTTACTTGTGTTGTTTGAGTGATACTTGCGCTATGTCTGTTTCTTGTTCAGTTCAATTATAGGATATGGAATTTCATCTGATCTGTAAAAGAAAAGAAAATATGACCATGCACCAAAATTTGCATTTATTTCATCCAAGAATCTTTTTGAAACTTAACATATCAACACACCCTTAGCAATCAATCATGAAAATCCTTTTAATTGTGGGGAGCAACCTGTCTGTCCCTAGCCCTTCCGAAACAGAGAAGCAGTTATTAAAGTCCAGCTTCAGTGGTGTTCCAGTTTCAGATCTTACAGTAAAGCCATAACATTATGGATCACTATCTCAACTATAAATAGGACATTTACTCTGTGCTCCTCCTACCAGCTCCTCTTTTCTGATGAATTCACAAATCCTGTGAAGCTAATGGTTCCCAGCAGAGTGGTAATGTGTCTCATAAAGATCACTCCGGTGTCTAACATTCTGTTCTGAGCCTTGCCTTGCCCACTAATTGGGGCCCTTAGACCCCAATGGGACTATAAACAATTTTTCAGAAGTCCAGGAAATAATGTGAAAGTGCAGGTCTGGCCTGACAAGTGGGCGATTGAATCATAGAATCATTATAGAGTTTACAGTGCAGAAGGAGGCCATTCGGCCCATCGTGTCTGCACTGGCCCTTTGAAAGAGCACCCTACTTAAGCCCACACCTCCACCCTATCCCCATAACCCAGGAACCCCACCTAACCATTTTGGGACACTAAGGGGCAATTTAGCATGGCCAATCCTGTGCATCTTTGGACTGTGGGAGGAAACCGGAGCACCTGGAGGAAACCCACGAGACGCGGGAGAACGTGCAGACCCCGCACAGGCAGTGGCCCAAGTCAGGAATCGAACCCAGGTCTCTGGTGCTGTGAAGCAACAAGGTTAACCACTGTGCTACCGTGCAGCCCATCATGACCACTCAGGGTGCTGTCGTCAAGGGGTGCCATGGTAAAGAGTGAGTGATTGAGTGGCAGCCAGGAGGCAGGACCAGAATCCAGCCA
Organism: Scyliorhinus torazame; assembly: GCF_047496885.1. Classification (NCBI taxonomy): domain Eukaryota; kingdom Metazoa; phylum Chordata; class Chondrichthyes; order Carcharhiniformes; family Scyliorhinidae; genus Scyliorhinus; species Scyliorhinus torazame. The sequence goes on along the minus strand of NC_092714.1, from coordinate 251,833,722 downwards.
CCTCATGTGCAGTACTGGGTGGACTGCCGATGTCACCTCAGAGGCGAGCCATGTGGATGAGCACTAAGAGTGTCACAAAGATGAACAAGTAACCCTGCGGTTACGAAGGTTGTTAGTGGGCTCCAGGTGTGTCCAACTTTGTTCAGGAGAGAGGAACCTTTTGAACATTTTGAATATTTAGTTCACCCATGGACATTATTTTCCCCAATTTAGATAGAGGTCTGTAATGATTAATCCATTTGAAAAGGATGCTTTGCGCAAAAAGGTTTAAAAGTCAGTACGCTAATATTCTTCACACCAGTATCTGCATTGGGGCCAGTGATTCCCATTGTGTGGAGAAAAACAACAAAAGCACTGACATTAGAAATCTAAAATTATAACCGGAAATATTAGAAGTCTTTAGTCACCATTTGAAAAGGAAAGATCACAGAAAGAGAGAGCTGATGGAGCTTCTCATCAAAAATACTCTTGCCATTACCCCTGTCGATGTGTTTTACGTAAAGACGAGAGGCAGGATTTTGTCACTGCTTTCTAAAATAGTTCACTTAAAATGAAATCAGTTCAGGAATAATTTTGAAACAAGTGTTGTAGTCACAGTCAATATCTGCGTTGAACAGATAAGTTAACATTTTGTGTGTCTCTTCTATTAAGATTGGACAAAGAACTCCAATCTAAACTTAAAGCTATCTGTTTCTGACGGAGACTGTCTGACTTGACGTGCATTTCCAGTGTTTTCTCTGTCGCTTTCATACCTCAAAAATCCGGTGTGGAATTTTAGTTGTTTTCTCATTTCTGAAGGATTTCCAGTTGTGTATCAATAAACTTTCAAATCAAATGATTCACCTCCCAGATAGAAATCAACTGTTCCAGCCTGAAGGAAAAAGACTCAGATTTCTTTTTTCACCCTTGAAAGATTTATAGTTAACCAATAGATTATTTTTGTCTCTCAATAATGAGTCATGTTTCCACACCAGATGCATGAGACCTGGCATCCCCCCCCCCCCCCCCCCCCCCCTCCACACACACACACACATAGATGGGGTTAATGGGACCTACACCGATCCCTACACCAAAGCCTTTTGGTCCATCATCAGTATCATCAGGGCCGGCATTCTTGGCGCTGCTAATGATAGTTAGAAAGTGCTTTCATCTGTGCAAGCATTCAACACTGGCGCAAACCCCCCACTGTCAGCACTTAATTAGCATGACCTGCTCAGACATATTGCAACACAAAATTACTGACCTTCTCCACCAGAATGTGGGACACGTTTGCCACAGATGATCAAATCCGTGTAAATCTAAACGGGTAGATTTGCTTCATAAGTGGTTCATGCACAACAAATAACATGGTTGCGTTGGATCGATTGCAACAAAGGTCTGAGGTTTGAAAATAAATGCTTTTTTTAATCAAGCCTTATTTTGGACATGTCAAAGGCGAAGCCTTGTGAGGGAGAGAAAAACAAGGAGATTTTCTGAAAGGAAAATAAAACAATGAGCTTGGGCAAAGTTTTTTTTTATAACAATTTTATTGAGGCATTTTGGCATAGTAAACAACAACAATACAAAACAGTGTGCAATGAACAATCACTATAGTGCAAAAACCAGCCCCCCTCCCCTCCTACAAGAACCCGCCTAACTGCCCCCCTAATTTACGTTGCCCTAACCCCCCTCCTCCCCCTCCCGTGAAGAAGTCGATAAATGGTTGCCACCTCCGGGCGAACCCTGACAGTCACCCTCTCAGAGCGAACTTATTTTTCTCCAGACCGAGAAAGCTCACCATATCCGATAGCCAGACCTCCGACTTCACAGTCCGACTTGAGTCCCTCCATGCCAGCAGAATACGTCGCCGGGCTACCAGGGAAGCAAAGGCCAAAACGTCAGTCTCTCTCTCCTCCTGGACTCCCGGGTCCTCCGAAACCCCAAAAATTGCTTCTTCTGGACTCATCACCACCCTTGTTTTCTGTACCTGGGACATAACATCCGCGAATCTCTGCCAGTACCCCCTTAGTTTTGAACTTGCCCAGAACATGTGGACATGGTTCGCTGGTCCTCCCGCACATCTGGCACACCTGTTCTCCAGTCCAAAGCATTTACTCATCTGGGCCACTGTCATGTGAGCCCGGTGGACGACCTTGAATTGAATCAGGCTGAGCCTGGCGCCTGTTGCGGTCACGTTAACCCTGCTCAACGCCTCCGCCCATAAGCCCCCTTCTATCTCAACTCTGAGCTCCTCTTCCCACTTAAGCTTCAGCTCCTCGGTCTGCGTCTCCTCTGCCCCCATAAGTTCTTTGTATATATCCGAGACCCTCCCCTCCCCCAGCCATCCACTGCACACTACCCTGTCCTGGATCCCCCTATGTGGCAGGCATGGGAAGGATGGAATCTGTCTGCGTAGAAAGTCCCGCACCTGCAAGTACCTGAAATCATTCCCTCTCGCCAGCCCGAATTTCTCCTCCAGCGCCCTCATGATCGGGTAGCTCCCTTCCAAGAACAGATCCCCCATCCTCTCAATCCCAGCCCTCCGCCATGTTCGGAACCCACCGTCCATATTCCCCAAGGCAAACCGGTGATTGTCGCAAATTGGGGACCAAACAGACGCTCTCACTTCCCCCACATGCCTTCTCCATTGGCCCCAGATCCGCAAAGTCGCCATCACTATAGGGCTGGTGGAGTACCGTGCCGGCGGGAGCGGCAGGGGTGCCGTAACCAGGGCTGCCAGACTGGTGCCCCCGCATGAAGCGGCCTCCATCCGTCCCCAAACCAACCCCGTACCCACCATCCACTTCCTGATCATAGCTATGTTGGCCACCCAGTAGTAATTACTAAAATTTGGCAGCGCCAGCCCCCCTTCCCCTCGGTTCCTCTCGAGCATCAATCTCCTCACCTGTGGGGACTTTCCCGCCCACACAAATCCCATAATCATTTTATTGACCTTCTTAAAAAAGGACCGCGGAATGAAAATGGGGAGACACTGGAATACAAACCGGAATCTCGGGAGGATCGTCATTTTAACCGTCTGCACTCTCCCCGCTAGACTTGGGCAAAGTTAATACAATCTCTTAGACAAGTAATTACGATAAATTATAATATTAAGTTGGTGATGTCCTTTGTAGCAAAAGTGCTAAATGCTGCCACTGATAATCGTTTACTGATAATGCAGGATCATTTTGTGACATTGTTTTCTGGACTTTGGGTCTTCCCCAAATGCCAAGGGAGCGTCTGTGTAAGTAAGGAGTGAAAAACATCTTGCAGGCGTGTTCAAGTGTCTGAATATATGGCCTAGCTGGAAAAACTGCACCTCTCCTTTTGATGGGAGCATATTTAATGCTGCGAGGGACACTGTTGCTTCCGGACACATGGACAAAACCCATGTGCTAGAAGTTTACAGCGCCTCCCACCCGGCAGTATATTACTGCCCCGCCGAAATGAATGGAGATTCAAATGGCCCGCCAAATCCACCGGGGGTGGGGGAAATACGCCACAGCGGGGCCGTAAAATCCTGGCCATAATGTAAGCTGATATCTCAATGCAATGCACAGAAAGTAGACGTAGGTGCATCCTTTTGGATGGGACATTAATCTGAGGAGAGGAACATGGGTCAGTTCTCCCATGTAGTATCCTGACCAACATCACTGTGCAGACTTTCTGATCTCATCACATTGTTCTTTGTCGGTCCTTCCTGTGTCGATATGATTTGATTGTTGTCCTTCCTACATTACAGCAGTCACTGTAACCCAAAAAGAGTTCATTGGCTGTAAAGTGCTTTGGGACATCATGACGACATGAAAGTTGTTATAAAAATGCAAGTCATTAGGCGCGCGTCAGCGGCTTCGTCGCGCCCGACTTGGTGCCGGGACGAGGCCTTTGAATCTCGCGAGAGGCTTCTCATGAGATTCGCGACAGTCAATTGTCTCACGGGATTCAATGGAAGATGCTGTGATCTGGATCTCGCCTTCACTGGGTATGATCCAGATCAGCATATTTATTAAATATATGTTTGCCGGATTCACCCAGCGCGCAGGAATCTATGGCCACCCCTGGGAAACCTCGTCAGGACACTTTTTAGAACTGGTCCGCACGAATATGGACCAGATGTAACGCCACCTGGGGGGGGGGAGCGGGGGGGCAAGGTATTGGAGGCCCCCGGGTGGTCGGATCAGGCAGGGTAGTACCCTGGCTCTCCCTCTGGAACCCAGACACTGTCAGATTGGCACTGCCACATGAGCACCCTGGCAGTGCCATCCTGGTACTGCCAGGGTGCCCAAATGGCACTGCCAAGATTCCAGGGGCACTGACAAGCTTGCCAGGCTCACAGTGCCACGCTGCTTGGGTGCCAGCCTGGCACTGCTAAGGATCAGACCACATGGGGAGGGCCTTACCAGTTGGCGGGAAGGTGCCTCCCCAATGTTAGCGGGCTGAGCGGTGGGTCAAAAACAGGGGTGTCTGAAAGGGAGGAAGAACGATAGAGCAACCTTCTGAAATAGTGTCCCGATCTGCGAGGACCCTTTCCTGCTGCCGAACTTCAACTCGCCAGCAGTAAATACCACCAAGCGTGGACTCGGCGGGAAGAATCTCCCTGAGGCCAAGAAAAACAGCGAAGTGCCTTTGAACGTTTCTTGGCGCTGCAGCTGCCGTGTAACACCCCGCTAAATTCGTCCGAAACCGGACGGCAAAATGTCTCGGGTGAATTGTGCCCTTTCCTTCAATGTAATCTCTTTTGTTAGGTCTTGACGGCTCCCAGGTCAGCTGCATCATTTGAATGCTTACAGCTCTGCTGGTAAATTTTAAATTACTGTAGAAAACTAAACGGAGCACAAAGCTGCCTGTGTGAGAAGAGGACCCAAAGAAAAAGTGCCTGGGAACCCCACCCGCAGTAATGACAATGCTGCACCCTCCTGTATGATTGCCTTGTTCATGCCATGCGCTCTCTTCTATTCTGCAGCCACAGGCACTCTAACAACTGGCTTCCTTACGCTAATCACTCTGCTGGATTTGCTCTCCTGTGATGTCACTCACCCGCTGCTTGGCCAGTTACTTCAGCAGCCGCTTTTCCGCCAGGCCCTTGTAAAGTTGAGAAGTACAGATCTTTAATGCAAATTCCAAAGGATTATTGGAGCTGCACAGAAGCGGGGGCGGGGGGAGTTGGACGACTGCCCAACTACCAGTTGTTTAGACAGTAGCCGTACAATTGAGAAAACAAAAGGATCGAAGCAGACCTGTTTTTCTGAAATCCACGTTTGTCCCACTTCAAAACGAGACTTCAGGCTTGCTTTGACTGCCATATTTCCCACTGGCAGTGAGACCTGGAATTATGAGGACGTAGGAAGGGACAGTGCTTAAATCCTAAAGTATGTGTGTGGAGTAAATCGTACAACACGATAGAAAGTTGGAATCCATTTACGCATGATAAAGCCACATTTAGGCTGTATGAACTACTGTGCGCAGCAGTGGGACAAAGAGGTTCCTTGGCGGCTAAAAAAAAAAAATCAACATTGCCTGTGGAAATGGGAGCTGGTCTGGAGGCCATTGTGGAGCTGAAAGGCTTGAGCGGTAACTGATACCTTGTAATACAGGTCTGAGCGCCCTGACCTTCCCGACTGCTAACCCATCAACAGCTGAACAGGCTGCATTAAAAAAAAAACCGTGTCACAGGCAGCTTTTGGGGAATTGAAACAGAAATGGATCGTTTTTATATGCAATCGCTTGAAACAGCCACGGGGAGTCGGGGATAGTTCACGGATATGTTTTGCTTCCGTGTTGTTTTCAGATCATCTTCATAGGCTTAATAGCAGAAGAATGTATCACCATTATGTTAACAGTGATTAATTCATCATTGATGACGTTTTTCTGGTTGACAACAATGACCACCCTTCCAAATATTTCATTGGCTGTAAAGAGCTTTTGGGACATCCAGGGAGGGATTCTCCGAGTACGCCGAATTCGCGTTCGGTGATCGGCCGGAGAACTCCCGTTCACAACCGAATCGGGGGCGGCACCACTTTTGCGATGCTCTGCCCCCTCCAAAGCGGCATACTCGGAGGCCCACCCCCCAATGCTCCATCCCCGACCAGCCGAGATTCCGACGGCGTCGGTCGTGTGTGGTCTCATCCGTTGGGAACTAGGCGTGGTGGCTGCGGACTCAGTCCAACGCCTCCACAGTCGGGGGAGAGTCGATCCACGGGCAAGGGTGGACTCTTGCAGGGGCTGGGGGCACTGTTGGGGGGTTGACCGGGGTGTGCGAGCCGGCCAGTGGGGGGGGGGGGAGGGGGGGACTATTTCGCAGGTCGGATCCGCGAGCGGCCGAAGCCATGTTGCATGCGCCGCTGTAGGCCGCCGCCGTGGGCATGTGCGGCCACGGGCCAAGCAATTCTCCTTGCCGTATCGGCAGCTAGAGCCGGGTGCTTCACAGCTCCAGGGTCCCAGGTTCGATTCCTGGCTTGGGTCACTGTCTGTGTGGAGTCTGCACGTTCTCCCCGTGTGTGCGTGGGTTTCCTCCGGGTGCTCCGGTTTCCTCCCACAGTCCAAAGATGTGCGGGTTAGGTGGATTGGCCATGCTAAATTGTCCTTAGTGTCCAAAATTGCCCTTCGTGGTGGGTGGGGTTACTGGGTAATGGAGATAGGTGGGATTACTGGGTAATGGGGATAGGGTGGAGGTGTGGGCTTGGGTAGGGTGCTCTTTCTAAGAGCCAGTGCAGACTTGATGAGCCGAATGGCCTCCTTCTGCACTGTAAATTCTATGAAAAACTACCTTGATGCTAGCTCCCAGCCAAACGGAGAATCGGTGGCCATTTTGCGCCATTTTCTCTGTCGTAAAATGCCACCGTTCCCACGCCAGCGTGGTGACAGAGCCTCAAAATCGATGAATCCAGCCCCCTGAGTTGATGAAAGTTGCTATGGAAATGCAGGTATTTCTGTTTATTTATTTAGTTTATATTGGTATAGGTTGGATCCCGTGCGGGTGCAGGTTATGACAAGAGGGACAACTGGATAGCTACTGTCCTCAACAGAACATTTCAGAAGCATTTTGAGGAGAAAGGTACAATGTTGGATTTACATGAAAAAAGATCGGAGGAGACTCAGGTGGAACATAAACGCTAGCATGGACTGATTGGAGTGGATTCCCTGTTTCTGTGCTCTATCTCCTCCGTAATCCTACATATGTAATCCTGTATGCTTCATTGGCTGTAATGCACTGAGACGAGCTGAGGTTGGGGAAGGTGCTATATAAAAGCAAGCCTCTCCTTTCTTTCCCCCACACGTGATTTGTTTCACAAGAGGGCAATACAGATGGACAGTTGGTCAAGCTTATCCCCTTTCACACATTTTCCAGGACGGTCAATCATTTTTAGTTATGCTGCCTCTTTGTTAAAAGTTGCAGTCACTTATTTTAGTTTAAAACGGTAACCTATATTGAGATATGTCACTTTTAAAAATAAATATTGCTCCATCTCTTTAAATAGGTTTGCAATCTGTGACATTCTTCCTGATCATGAATGTCGCTGTTAGCATTTCCGTAATGTTGACAGCACTACACTCTGTCCTGTCCTGTTTACTTACACGCCCCCTAGGGAGAACCAGTCAGATAAATTAGCAGCTTGCTGCCCAGAACTCGCGCCACAAAATTCAGGTAGCTTAAAATAGGAAAGAATCATTGATGTGTGATAGGTTGGCAGGGAACTGTGCCATGAAATGCCAGGGTACCACAGGCGCACAAAGAAAGTTCGCAAAAATATTGGCTCTGTTTTTCTCTCCGCTGATTCTGCCAGACCTGCTGAGTGTTTCCAGCATTTTCAGTTTTTGTCAACCACAGGTTTACTCCTTCCCCTGCTCAAAACGTAACAAGGAAATGGTCAACGTTATACTCGTAGGTTTCCACGGGCTGGCTACTGAAGGGACGTCTCAGCTGTTGAAGTAGGATGGAAGTCTCATGGGCAAGATGCATGAACCAACATGTAACATTACCACTGGAGCTTTGGGATGTGCCAATTGGTCAAAGCTTGAGGCATTACTGATAAAATGGAGTTTTACATAAACAAATAGAACATCATTGCGTAATGTTATTTTGGATAAACAAATCTTGATACCTGCACTCAGAGCTTCCTGATTCTAAATTGTCTCAGAGAGGTCAGAATTTGAAAAAAAAGTAAACGATTTTCTGATCAAATGCAAACATTTTGTCATTTGCTTTGTTTAAGATATTACGACCCCGGACCAGGCCTCAACAGTTGCTAGGGTACTGAAGGAACCCCAATATTTTATTTTAATTTTATAAGACTGTGAGGAAAGGAGATCTCGCTCCAGGAGTGATTTCATGCAAAATAGAGATAACAAACTTTATTCCTAACACAATATTACAATGTTTTAAGCATCACACAAGAAAATAGCTTATAATTACCCCTTAAATAATGCTCATCAATACAATGAATACAATACCTTTGACTGCTATCATCATTTCCCCTCAAACAAGACCTCTACCCAGGACACACCTACCCAGGACACACCTACCCAGGACACACCTACCCAGGACACACCTACCCAGGATACACCTACCCAGGACACTGACCCACAGGAGACTGATGCACAGGACACTGACGGACAGGACACTGACGCACAGGAGACTGACGGACAGGACACTGACGCACACGACACTGACACACAGGGGACGGATGGACAAGAACCACCACTCCTGGGGACCATGGACTTTGGGTCGGATGAGGATCACGACACAACGCCACTGCCATCTCCTACACCCTCCACCATCGCAGAGACACTCACCTCGGTTGGGCACTTTAGCGATGAGGCATCTGGGACACTAACTGGTGCGCACAACACAGCCGTCCCGTTACAGCAGGTGGAGGCAGGAGCAGCCGAAGGGCCGGCAGTCGGAGGGCAGCCCAGCGCGAGCAACCATCTGCCGCCCCGACGGGTCCCGGGTTCCTGGAGTTACCACACCCACCCATTGACCTGATGCTGTCATGGAACAAGGGACGACCAAAGAGGGTGACGGCCGGCTTGCGGCAGCTGCAGACGAAGGTGGAGGAGCCCACCCACGTGCAGGAGCAGATAGTGGTGCCGGTCATACGTGTCACCCAGGCCAAAACCGCAAGGGTGGCGTCTGCGGTGGAGGCAATGGGGGTGACGGTGTCAGACATGGGGAGCAGTATGCAAGGCCTGGGGATTTCCATACAGGCGGCGTCTGCGGCCCAGGACATGGCTGCCCTCTCCCAGGAAGCCATGAGCCAGAGCCAGCAGCAGATCGCAGAGGAGCTCAACGCCGTGGACCAGTCTCAGCAGGCAATGGAATGGCCCAGTCTCAGCAGGCCATCACTGAGGGCATCGGCGCCATTGCCCAGGTGCTGGCCGGTGTCGCCCAGACACAGGCAGGGATTGCCAACTCCCTGAGCTCCATGGCTGCAAACTTGTTGATACCAGGGCGTGCCTCCAGGACTGGCAGCACCAAGCATCGGGGGGCATCGGATGGTCTGTCCGTTGGCATCCCCGACCCATGTAGAGGCCCCGGGTCCATCGGGCACCCCGAGGGAGGAGGAGGTGCTGAGGCCCGTTCCTGTAGGTCCCCCCGTAGGGGAGGTCCCGGAACACCGCGACACCTCGGAGTCCCCCCCTTCCGTCCCAGGTGCATCTGGTGGACAATGGGCAGGACAGGCTGGCAGCTTGCCATCCCAGTCGCCTGGGCCGCAGCCTGGCCCATTTAGGCCGGGTCGCCCCAGGAAATGGCCGCCAAATGGATCCCGAGACACAGGGCAGGAATCGCAGGAGTCCACCTCCAGTTCTGCTGTACCATCCGGGGAACCACCTAGACGTAGTCAAAGGGCCCGTAAGTCCAAACAATTAGACACTGAGTAAGTTGGCACGGGTGCAGTGCACAGATTAGTTATAAGGGCTAGGGCACGTGTATGAACTGTTTGTTATTAAAATCACTTTCACACCTACGGAAGCTGCCTTTGTGCTCTGTCCGATACGTGCAGGGGTGGGGTCGGAGGTGAGCGCCAGTGTGTGTGTGAGGGGTGATAGAACGTCGGCTTCAGGTGAGTGTGCCACCCCTCCCCCCGGGTCGCCCTCGCCATCCCCCCGGGCAGACGACGGGACCGTGCGCTGCAGTGCCACGGCCGCATGCAGGGGCGGTCCGGGTGGAGGGTGGTGCTGTGGCCATGGGTCAGATATTGTCCAACAATGTAGAGCCCAGAGCACATCGCAGAGCGGGTTGTCATCATCCTCCATGGCCTGCAATAGACACGCATCCACCGGCGACCGTGTGAGCCCGGCCCGTTGTGCCGCAGGTGGATGTGAAATGGAGGGGTGGTGTGCATGCGGGTGGGGTGAGGGTGGTTGGTGGTGGGTGGGTGGGGGGGGGTGAGGGTGGTCGGCTGGTGCCGTGGTGTGCAATCTGTGCCCATACTCGGCGATGCCCACGACCCCCCCCAGCCCGTGAACCGGGCGGCTATCAGCCTGCCCCGTGCCCGCTGGCCCAGCCGGTAACGGTGGGCAGCCACCCGTCCATGTCCAGCCTGTCTGGCCTGACCATTGCCCCCATCCTCCTCATCTGGGGAGGTCTGCGCCTTGTCTTGCTGCTCCTCCCCTTCCCCCTCCTCTGCCTGCGGCACATCGCCCCCCTGCTGGGCTATGTTGTGCAGGACGCAGCAGACCACAACGATGCGGCCGACCCTATCTGCCAGGTACTGGAGGGCCCCTCCAGAGCGGTTCAGGCACCTGAAACGCATCTTCAGCAGCCCAAAGCACCTCTCGATCACACCCCTGGTCGCTGCATGGGCATCGTTGTAGCCAATCTCGGCGTCAGTCTGTGGCCTCCGTATAGGCGTCATCAGCCACGACCGCAATGGGTAACCCCTGTCGCCCAGCAACCAGCCCCTCAGCCGGCGGGGGGGGGGGCATCCCTCGAACATGGTGGGGATAAAAGATTGCGCCAATACAAATGAGTCATATACACTGCCCGGGTAACGGGCGCAGACATGCAGGATCATCATGCGGTGGTCGCAGACCACCTGAATGTTCATGGAATAGGTCCCCTTCCTATTCGTGAACACGGCCCTGTTATCCGCAGGTGGCCGTACGGCGATGTGGATCCCATCGATCGCGCCCTGGACCATGGGCATCCCGGCCGCCACAGAGAAGCCCGCTGCCCGGGCATCCCGGCTGGCCCGGTGCAGAGGAAACTGGATGTAGCGATCCGCAATGGTATATAGGGCGTCTGTCACTGCCCGGATGCACCGGTGCACCGACGCCTGCGAGACGTTGGACAGGTCCCCACTCGGCGCCTGGAATGACCCCGTGGCATAAAAGTTCAGGACCACCGTAACCTTGACGGCCACGAGGAGAGGGTGTTCTCCCCCAGTGCCACGCGGTGCCAGGTGTGCCATCAGATGGCAGATATGGGCGACGGTTTCCTGGCTCATCCGGAGTCTCCTCCTGCATGCCCGGTCCAAGCGGGGCCGGTACACATGGGGCCTCAGCGGGCGTCTCCATCGCCGTAGCACCACCACCACCTCCTCCTCCTCCTCCTCGTCCTGTCGGGCGGGATGCCCTCCAGCCTGGGCACCTGCCTCCCTGCAGCACGCTCCTCTGCGGCAGCCTCCGCCGCCTCCCTGGCACGCTCCATCTCCAGCTCCCCCAGGGCAACATGTAGAAGTGCGGCTCCCGCCACGGCGGCCAACATCGCTGGGTGATCACCAAACATAACGGCCTGCAGGGGGTGGGGGTGTATAGACGACATGTCATCATTGCCCGTCAACATTCAAGGGAGTCAGCAGTTGCATATCTGCTGGATACCAGGACTCAGCTGAGTCCCACCCGGATGCCAAGCCTCCGGACATGGTTTTCCTAGAGCTGATGCAGATGCTAGGACATGGCATTGAGATTCAGGCCGGGATGTCAACCACATTCCAATGAGTACACAGCTGATTGGAAGAGTCTCAAAGGTTATGGGTACAGGAGATGATGCCAACAATGCGTGGCACCGAGGTCAACACTGCTGCTGTGGCTTCACAGCGCCAGGGTCCCAGGTTCGATTTCCGGCTTCGGTCACTGTCCGTGCGGAGTCTGCACGTTCTCCCCGTGTCTGCGTGGGTTTCCTCCGGGTGCTCCAGTATCCTTCCACAATTCCCGAAAGACGTGCTTGTTAGGTGAATTGGACATTCTGAATTCTCCCTCTGTGTACCCGAACAGGCGCCGGAATGGGGCTTTTCACAGTAACTTCATTGCAGTGTTATTAGGGTGGCGACCGCAGTAGAACGCCTGGAGCACAATGTCCGCCTCTTGAGTGATGGTGCCCAAGGCATGGCTCAATCCGTGACAACCATGGGTGAGGGCCTCAGCATCATGTCAATGAGGGACATGTCCCAGACACAGGTGGGCATTGGCAAGGCACTCCGAAACATGAGCCAGTCACTGAGGAGCATTGCTGAGGGCATCGGCACCATGGTATAGACAATAGCGTGCCACCAGGACTGGTAACGCCAGATGACGCAGAGGCCTCTGGAGCTTACTCCAGCTGTCCCTCCATCCCATGGAGGTCCCCCAGGGTTTCACGATCACCATCAGGGAGGAGGCAGAGCTGGAGGCCAACCCAGGGTCTGCCACCAAGGAGGCAACAGCAGTCTCCAGTTTTCCAAACCCCCTTCCTGACACTGGCGCAGCTCAAGGGAAGTGGGCCGAACACGGTGACGGGTGAATTGCTAAGTCGGCCGTGGTCCTCTGGCTCCAGACCCTCCAGCGGACGTCCCCAAAGGGCATCAAAGGCCACAGGGTGCGATAAACAGCAGGCTCCCTCCATCTCCAATGTGCACCCTGGGGATCCACGTAGACATAGCAATAGACCACAGAAGATAAAGAAGATTGAGGATCACTGAATTGGCATGGGGAGGGGGATTGGGTTGGGGAAGAGGGGGAGGTTGGTGCGAGGGGGAGCACTATCTGTAGCTCGGGGAAATGGAAATGTCAAATGTTCACTATTAAATCTTACAATGCTTGATGCATTTGAAACCTCTGTTACATTAATCTACACAGTGCAGGTTGGTACAGTGGGGCAGTGGTTAGCACTGGCCCTGGGTCACTGTCCGTGGGGACTTTGCATATTCTCCCTGTGTCTGCGTGGGTGTCATGGATTGACCATGCTAAAATGCCCCTTATTTGGAAACAAAACACGATTGGGTACTCTAAATTTATTTTTTTCAATCTTCATGGGGTGCTGCCTGCACCCCCACCCCCTGTTGACCTCCACTCCCCCGATCCCTTGCCCCCAGACACAGTGGTCCAAGATCAAACAACCCGATGCAGATCCTATTCAGGTGATGGGTGTGAGACGCTGTCAGCAGAATGGCCAGACTTTGGCATAAACTGAGGAACACCAGAGCTTACCTCACAGGGGTGGGCTTGGTCCAGCTCAGATTTGATATAATCAGCTACCCGGGCATACTGGGCATCCGTAACCTCGCGGATGTAGCTTGTGAAATGCTGCACAAGTCCCTGCTCGAACCTTGGAATGAACCAATGGCATAGAAGTTCAGGGCTGTGGTGACCCTCACAGCCACTGGGAGCGGGTGTGCTCCTCCTCCATGGGGTGCCAAATCTGCGATGTCGTGGCACAGATGCCGCGCTGTCTCTTTGTTGAGATGGAATCTCCTGCGACAGATGCTGTCCGACATCTCATCGAAAGACCAATGACATCTGTACACCATGGGCCATTGCTGGCGTCCCCCTCTGGGTTGCTCCTTGGCCTGAAGGGCAGCCGGGTCTTCACGGTGTGCAGCTGCCCCTGCACATAGGGTGCCGCCTCCAGCCATGGTCGACAGTCCGGTGTCCGGCTGCCTGGGGTGCCAGCAGCACCACGCCGGCAGTCTCTGCAGGACCAACACTACCGTCCATTTTGGCCTCTGCAAGGAATTAGAGGAGATAGGCCGACAATCAGGGCTTCCACCCCGGGACCCTCAAATCCCCAAGTCTGCACCCCCCTCTTACGTGTCCCGCCTTCTCTCGGAGTGCCATCCAGTCAGCCAGCTTTACTGGAAGACCTCGGTTTGCAAACTCACCCGTGGCTGCACCAGGAGCCCCTGGACCCCAGACCCCTGCTGGGAACATGAGGGAGACCGTACTCAGGTGCCCCCACCTGATCCACACAGTCACCCTTTGGTCGCGAGGATATCCCCTGTGCTGAGGTCCAGCTCTTGCGTGTTTGATTGTTGGCTGCTGTCTCGATGGTGCTGGTGCTTCTGGAGTTCAGGCAAAGTGTTCTGGTTTCAAAGTTTGATCGAAATGCAATGCAATAATCATCATCTGAGACATGGCACGCGTACCCACGAGAAGATACTTCAGAATATTTTGTTTATTAAACAGTCAACAATACCTTTATACAAAAAGATAAAAACAATATACTTAACAGTTCATTTATCACAATAACCATCAAAAGACAAGGAAAAGGCACCGTGCCATCATTACAAACACAAAGCTATAACAGTGCATTTATACAAAGAAAACCAAATATGGCTTATACATTAAAAGTCAACAGTACAGTGAAGTCATCAGCATCAGCCCATTGCTCCCTCCACCTCCTGCAGCTCCCAGTAGTAGACTCATAAGAACAAAAGAACTAGGAGCAGGAGTAGGCCATCTGGCCCCTCGAGCCTGCTCCGCCATTCAATGAGATCATGGCTGATCTTTTGTGGACTCAGCTCCACTTTCCGGCCCGAACACCATAACCCTTAATCCCTTTATTCTTCAAAAAACTATCTATCTTTATCTTAAAAACATTTAATGAAGGAGCCTCTACTGCTTCACTGGGCAAGGAATTCCATAGATTCACAACCCTTTGGGTGAAGAAGTTCCTCCTAAACTCAGTCCTAAATCTACTTCCCCTTATTTTGAGGCTATGCCCCCTAGTTCTGCTTTCACCCGCCAGTGGAAACAACCTGCCCGCATCTATCCTATCTATTCCCTTCATAATCTTATATGTTTCTATAAGATCCCCCCTCATCCTTCTAAATTCCAACGAGTACAGTCCCAGTCTACTCAACCTCTCCTCGTAATCCAACCCCTTCAGCTCTGGGATTAACCTAGTGAATCTCCTCTGCACACCCTCCAGTGCCAGTACGTCCTTTCTCAAGTAAGGAGACCAAAACTGAACACAATACTCCAGGTGTGGCCTCACTAACACCTTATACAATTGCAGCATAACCTCCCTAGTCTTAAACTCCATCCCTCTAGCAATGAAGGACAAAATTCCATTTGCCTTCTTAATCACCTGTTGCACCTGAAAACCAACTTTCTGCGACTCATGCACTAGCACACCCAGATCTCTCTGCACAGCAGCATGTTTTAATTTTTTATCATTTAAATAATAATCCCTTTTGCCGTTATTCTTACCAAAATGGATAACCTCACATTTGTCAACATTGTATTCCATCTGCCAGACCCTAGCCCATTCACTTAGCCTGTCCAAATCCCTCTGCAGACTTCCAGTATCCTCTGCACTTTTTGCTTTACCACTTATCTTAGTGTCGTCTGCAAACTTGGACACATTGCCCTTGGTCCCCAACTCCAAATCATCTATGTAAATTGTGAACAGTTGTGGGCCCAACACTGATCCCTGAGGGACACCACTAGCTACTGATTGCCAACCAGAGAAACACCCATTAATCCCCACTCTTTGCTTTCTATTAATTAACCAATCCTCTATCCATGCTCCTACTTTCCCCTTAATGCCATGCATCTTTATCTTATGCAACAACCTTTTGTGTGGCACCTTGTCAAAGGCTTTCTGGAAATCCAAATATACCACATCCATTGGCTCCCCGTTATCTACCGCACTGTTAATGTCCTCAAAAAATTCCACTAAATTAGTTAGGCACGACCTGCCCTTTATGAACCCATGCTGCGTCTGTCCAATGGGACAATTTCCATCCAGATGCCTCGCTATTTCTTCCTTGATGATAGATTCCAGCATCTTCCCTACTACTGAAGTTAAGCTCACTGGCCTATAATTACCCACTTTCTGCCTACCTCCTTTTTTAAACAGTGGTGTCACGTTTGCTAATTTCCAATCCACTGGGACCACCCCAGAGTCTAGTGAATTTTGGTAAATTATCACTAGTGCATTTGCAATTTCCCTAGCCATCTCTTTTAGCACTCTGGGATGCATTCCATCAGGGCCAGGAGACTTGTCTACCTTTAGCCCCATTAGCTTGCCCATCACTACCTCCTTGGTGATATCAATCCTCTCAAGGTCCTCACCTGTCATAGCCTCATTTCCATCAGTCACTGGCATGTTATTTGTGTCTTCCACTGTGAAGACCGACCCAAAAAACCTGTTCAGTTCCTCAGCCATTTCCTCATCTCCCATTATTAAATCTCCCTTCTCATCCTCTAAAGGACCAATATTTACCTTAGCCACTCTTTTTTGTTTTATGTATTTGTAGAAACTTTTACTATCTGTTTTTATATTCTGAGCAAGTTTACTCTCATAATCTCTCTTACTCTTCTTTATAGCTTTTTTAGTAGCTTTCTGTTGCCCCCTAAAGATTTCCCAGTCCTCGAGTCTCCCACTGATCTTTGCTACTTTGTATGTTTTTTCCTTCAATTTGATACTCGCCCTTATTTCCTTAGATATCCACGGTCGATTTTCCCTCTTTTTACCGTCCTTCCTTTTTGTTGGTATAAACCTTTGCTGGGCACTGTGAAAAATCACTTGGAAGGTTCTCCACTGTTCCTCAACTGTTTCACCATAAAGTCTTTGCTCCCAGTCTACCTTAGCTAGTTCTTCTCTCATCCCATTGTAATCTCCTTTGTTTAAGCACAAAACACTAGTGCTTGATTTTACCTTCTAGCCCTCCATCTGTATTTTAAATTGCACTCATATCAGTGGAAAGTCATTCGGGGGTAGCGCAACAATACACTGGAAAATCACACTGATGCACAGCACAGCAGAAGAGGGGAGTGAGCACCCCTTCCCCCTCTCCCAGCACGGGGAGTCGGTTTCCGTACTCCAGAAGCAAAAGGGGCTGCAGCAGACAAACACACGGCCTCCAAGCAGTGAACATTACACAGTCAACAGTACAATAACTCTCTCTCCCCTCCCCCAGCTCCAGCAACAGACTTGAATCAGTGGAAAGTCGCTCAAGGGTAGCATAACAAAACACTGGAAAGTTACACTGACAGAGCTTGGCAGAAGAACGAAAGAGCATCCCTTCCCCTTCATTAGCACTGGTAGTAGGTAATCTTACTGCTACCCTCCCCCTTTCCCCAAGCCACAGAAGCAAGAGGGGCAGAAATTGATAAGCACATAATGCTCCAGGCATTAAACATTAAACAGTCAACAATACAATAACTCTCCCCCCCCTCCCGCAGCTCCAGCAATAGATTTGCATCAGTGGAAAGTTGCTCGGGGGCGAGCGTAGCAATACACTGGAAAGTCACACCAATGCAGAGCATGGCGGAAGAGCAAGAGATCAGCCATTCCCCTTCTCCATCACTGGCAGCAGAGTCCTTTCTCCAGGCCACAGAAGCAAAAGGGCCGGCAGCAGACAAACACATGGCCTCCAGACATTTAAACACTAAACAGTCAGCAGTACAATGGCAAACACACGGCTTCCGGATATTAACCATCAACAATGCAATAAAGTCACCAGCAATCTGCAAAAGCATTTCTTGAAGCAAATTGCACAGTTGAATTGGACCACCACCCTTCCCCGCCTTCAACACCAGCAGAGGTCACCTGACTTCCTTCCTTTCCTTGATCCAGGCCACAGAAGTGAAAGAGGCAGCAGCAAGCAAACACACAACCTCCAGGCATTAAACATTGAACAGTAAGCAACATAATAAACACACCAACAATCTACACGAACAGTTCTTCAGTAACTTCAGCAGATTGCTCAGTTGAATCAGGCAGCCATCCTTCCCCTCCTCCAGCACTGGCAGCAGATCATCTGACTTCCTCCCTTTGCTTGCTCCAGGCCACAGAAGCAAAAGCTGCAGTAGCAAGCAAACACACAGCTTCCAGGCATTAACCATTGAGCAGTCAACAATACAATAAAGTCACCAGCAAGCTACAAATTAGTTACTCAATACCTTCAGCAAATTGCTCAGTCAAATCGGTCTGCCACCCCTTCCCCTTCTCCAGCACCGGCAGCAGGACATCTTACATCCCTCCCTTTCCCCGCTCTAGACCACAAAGCAAAAGAGGTAGCAGGAAACAAACACAAAGCTTCCAGGCAGCTGCAGTAGCATTGGGTCACTCCGCCTCTCACTCCCTCTCCTGCAGCTCCCTGCAACGAACTCTCAGAGGCAGGAATAATCGAACCAGCAAGTCCAACATGGAGCACAGCAGGAGAGTGAAAGAGCTCCCCTTCCCCTTCTTCAGACTGGCAGTAGGTCAGCTTACATCCACCATTGCCTTATTCCAGATCACAGAAGCAGTCGAGGCAGCAGCAAACAAATACTAAGCCACTTGAGAGAGTGTGAAGTGTGCTCACAACTAACAAGGCAGATTCCTTATTAATAATAGCCTGGAGCTGGGCGACACAGTGACACAGTGGTTAGCACTGCTATTTCACGTCGCTGAGGACCCGGGTTCGATCCCGGCCCCGGGTCACTGTCCATGTGGAGTTTGCACATTCTCATCATGTCTGCGTCAGTCTCACCCCCACAACCCAAAAAGATGTGCAAGGCAGGTGAATTGGCGACACTAAATTGCAGCTTAATTGGAAAAAAGAATTGGACACTCTAAATTTATTTTTAAAATAAATAAATAATTACCTGCAGCTGTGAAGCTAGAGGCTGTTCACAGTCAAGGGGAGTTAAAGTGACCGTCAGCATATAACCAAGAACAGGGCTCTATCCTGGAAGTATTTGGTAGGACAGTCAGACAGCAGCTGTAGTTGTCCCTGTTATGGGAATCCACAATATTTAAAGATGGCTTGAAGGCCTCATAGATGTAAAGCCCCTCACTCAACGCTGCCCTCCACCGCACCCCAGCCCAGGCGTGACCCCCGACCTGGAACGCTTCAGCCGAAAATGAAGCCTGACCCCCCCTGACGTGCCCCCCACCCAGGCACTGGGGCAGCAGCTCCAGAGCCCTTGCGCTGCATGCTGGAAATGGCTCATCACCTCCTCAGTTCCCCTCAGCAGCCATTGTGCCAGCTTCACATTTTTTAAAAGGAGTGCTAAATGATGCCCGTGTGATTTCTCACTGGGGAGCCAGTTAATTCCCAGGAGGCCATTACATTCAACGTCAATCTCGCTAATGAGATTAAAATTAATGCAAATTCAGGTTAATGATATGCTCGCCATATTTGGGTGAGATCCAGAACTTGCCACGGGAGAAGGCCGGTTAGATGGCAAACTGACTCACGCCCAGCGCAAATCTTGATTTGGGGCTTTCCTGCTATTTAACCAACACGACCAGGTCCACACTGGGCAGAAGACGGTGGTTAAATCGCACCCAGTATATCTGAATTCTCACATTCATCACAAAGGTGCAATATGTTTCTCAACATGTTAGTGTGGGCAGGTATCATCAGGAGATAAAAATGATTTAATCTCATTAAATAGTCAAGACGTAACTTAGAAGACCATAAAACATCAGGCTAAAAACTTGTGCCTTACCAGATGATATCAAAACAATTAAACACGGGGCGCGATCTATCAGCCGTGACACGCCTGACTTGGGATATGGTGAGGATGGTAAATTTTACCGGCCTCGTCACGCTTCACAAGATCTAATGAGATCGCACAAACTGTCGCAATCTGGATCCCAACCATCGTAGTCAGGATCCAGATTTGCATTTTCAAGTGAGCAGTTAGTCTGATTTGAATATGTCTACGTCGAATCTACTCAGTGCCCAGGATTGAATGGCCTCACCTCGGAGACCCCGTGCGGCCACCATTTAGCACTGGTTTCCACAAACGTGCACCAGGTGTACCAGTACCAGTACTTGGGGGTCTCCCAGATAATCGAGAGCCCCTGGGTGGTCGGTTCTAGGCAAGGTGGTACTCTGACACCCCTGATGCCATGTGGGAATCATGGCATTGCCACCATGGCAGTGCCTTCAGGGCACCATATCACAGCCACCCGGGTGCCACCCTGGTAGTGCCAGTGTGCCCAGGTGGCATTGCCATTGGCATGGTCACTTCCAGGCTGTCAGTGCCAAGTTGCGCAGATGTCATCTTGCCTGTGCTGGGGATCAGGCCCGGGGGTGGCCTGCCCTGATGAGGTGGGGTGTGGGGGGGCTCGATGACATTCTAATTGGTGAGTTGGTGCTGTGGAAGGGTCTGGAAACTGCGGTGGGGGATCCAGAGATTGAGGCACCATTTAAAAGTGGCGCCCGATCTCTTCCGGCATTGGCGGGCGGAGCTTGTTAGTGCAGGAAATGGGAGTAAGTGTGGTCTCGACGGTGCATTCCCCAGCGAGGCCCAGAGATAAAGCCGAGTACTGTTCAATAGCGGGATGGTTCTCGGCGCTGCACGCGCCAGGAAACACCCGTCTAAACGCGGGACTCTGTTTCATTCCCATTAAATCGTGCCCATGCGGTCTTTGCACATGGCTGAAAGTATTTAAAGACAAATGCAACTAGTCACATTTGCGACTTCCGGTTGCGGTGATGCACTGCTAAGCCGCACGTTTCGGCAGCTCCCATTCTAACAGACTTTTGGGCTCTTATCGGAGCCCCAACGGATTTTTTTTTTCGACCTAACCCAGTGTGGGGTGACGAAGGAAGGAGTCCCCCTGGGTGTGTATGGAAAGGAGCGGCGGTAGTGGCCAGATTGCGAAGGATCCTTTGGAGCAGCGGCAGAGAAGAGAAGGGAGAAGCAAGATGGAGGCGGATGGAGCCCAAATGGTATGGGGCCCGGAACAGCAGGAGTTCCTCCAACGATGTGTGGTGGAGCTTAAGAAAGAGGTGCTGGCGCCGATGCTACTGGCAATCGAGGGACTGAAGGAAACACAAAAGGTCCAGGCGATGGAGCTCCATGGAGTGAAGGCAAAGGCAGCCGAGAATGAAGATGAGATACAGGGCCTGATGGTAAAAACGGAGACACACGAGGCACTACACAAGAGGTGCATAGAAAGGCTGGAAGCCCTGGAGAACAGCTCGAGGAGGAAAAACCTACGGATTCTAGGTCTCCCCGAAGGAGCAGAGGGAGCTGATGTTGGGGCTTATGTGAGCACGATGCTCCACACGCTAATGGGAGCTGAGGCCCCAACGGGACCCCTGGAAGTGGAGGGAGCGTACCGGGTCCTCGTGAGAAGACCAAAGGCAGGTGAAACACCAAGAGCAATAGTGGTGAAGTTCCATCGCTACAGGGACAGGGAGATGGTCCTGAGCTGGGCCAAGAAGGCACGGTGTAGCAAATGGGAGAATGCGGTGATACGGGTGTATCAGGACTGGAGTGCGGAGGTGGCGAGAAGGAGTGCGAGCTTTAACCGGGCCAAGGCGGTGCTCCATAGGAAGAAAATAAAATTTGGGATGCTGCAGCCGGCGCGATTGTGGGTCACGCATCAGGGCAAACACCACTACTTTGAGACGGCAGATGAGGCATGGACATTCATCCAAGAAGAGAAACTGGACTAGATTTGAGAGTTTGATGTTTGGAGAGAAGCAGCGAGGTGGTGATACAGGAATGTAAAGTGGGGAAAGGGGAGGGCTATTGTACAGCAATGTTGGACGGGGAATTTCTCTCCCCCCGATGGGGGAGACACGAAGAAATGTGGGCGCCGGTGGAAAAAGGGACAGGGAAGGGGAATGAGGGAACTGCGCCATAGGGGGCGGGGCCGTGAGGAAAGCGCGGGTATTTTCCCGCGCTATGGAAATTATAGCGGGAAAACGGGCGCAGGAAGGAAGGGAGCCCCACAAGCAGGGAGGTCAAAGAGTGAACGGGGGAAGCCGAGGTCAGCCAGAGTTAGCTGACTTCCGGAAGCAATATGGGGGGAGTAACCAAGCTAGAGGGGGATCTAGCGGGGGGGGGGGGCGGGGGGGGATTAACTGGGTTGCTGCTGCTGAGGGCAAGGGGGAGCTGGTAAGAGATGAGGTGACCGGGGCGGGAAGGCGCTGCCTGGGGGACGGACGGGTGCTCGGGACCTGGATGGGGAGATGGCCTAAAAAAGGGGATGGCTAGTCGACGGGGGGGGGGGGGGGGGTGAATGGCCCCCCAATCCAGCTGATCACGTGGAATGTGAGAGGCTTAAATGGGCTGATTAAGAGGGCACGGGTGTTTGCGCACTTAAAGAGACTGAAGGCAGACGTAGTCATGCTCCAGGATACGCACCTGAAGGTGGCAGATCAGGTTAGATTAAGAAAAGGATGGGTGGAACAGGTATTCCACTCAGGGTTGGACGCGAAAAACAGAGGGGTGGCAATATTGGTGGGGAAACGTGTATCATTCGAGGCTAAGAATATAGTGGTGGACAGTGGGGGCAGATATGTGATGGCGAGTGGCAGACTGCAGGGAGAGGCGGTTGTGCTGGTGAATGTATATGCCCCGAACTGGGATGGCGCGGGATTCATGAAGCGAATGCTGGGACGTATCCCGGACCTGGAGGTGGGAAGCTTGGTAATAGGGAGGGATTTTAACACAGTGCTGGATCCAGGGCTAGACCGGTCCAGATCCATGACCGGGAGAAGGCCGGCAGCGGCCAAGGTGCTTAAGGGATTTATGGAACAAATGGGGGGAGTGGATCCGTGGAGATTCGCCAGGCCGATGGCTAAAGAGTTCTCTTTCTTCTCCCACGTCCATAAGGTATACTCCCGGATAGACTTTTTCGTTTTGGGAAGGGCACTGATCCCGAAAGTGGCAGGAACGGAGTACTCGGCCATAGCCGTTTCAGATCACGCCCGCATTGGGTGGATTTGGAACTAGGAGAGGAAAGGGAGCAGCGCCCACTCTGGCGACTAGATATGGGCCTACTGGCGGACGAGGGGGTCTGCGGAAGGGTGAGGGGGTGTATTGAGGGATACCTGGAGGTCAACGACGATGGGGAGGTTCAGGTGGGGGTAGTATGGGAAGCGCTGAAGGCGGTGGTTAGAGGAGAGCTGATCTCCATCAGAGCCCACAAGGGGAAACAAGAGGGCAAAGAAAGAGAGAGATTAGTGGGGGAAATTTTGAGGGTGGATAAAAAATATGCGGAGGCCCCAGACGAAGGGCTATACAGAGAAAGACGAAGACTACAGACGGAGTTTGACCTGCTGACCACGGGAAAGGCAGAGGCACAGTGGAGGAAGGCACAGGGGATGCAATATGAGTATGGGGAAAAAGCGAGCCGGCAGTTGGCCCACCAACTTCGGAAGAGGATGACGGCGAGAGAGATCGGGGGAGTTAGGAACGAAATGGGAAATATGGAGCAGAGAGCAGGGAAAGTGAACGAGGTGTTCAAGACCTTTTATGAGAGGCTATACAAGTCCCAACCCCCGGGGGGAAAAGAAGGAATGTTACACTTTCTCGACCAGCAAAGGTTCCCGAAGGTGAAGGGACAGGAGGTGGCAGGTCTGGGGGCACCAATCGAGGTGGATGAGGTGATTAAAGGACTGGGGAACATGCAGGCAGGGAAGGCCCCGGGACCAGACGGGTTTCCGGTGGAATTCTACAGGAAGTATATGGATCTGCTGGCCCCGCTCTTGGCGAGAACCTTTAATGAGGCTAAGGAAAGGGGGATGCTACCCCCGACAATGTCGGAGGCGACGATATCGCTAATCCTGAAACGAGATAAAGACCCGCTGCAATGCGGGTCATACAGGCCTATCTCACTCCTAAATGTAGATGCCAAACTGCTGGCAAAAGTGATGGCGACAAGGATAGAGGATTGCGTCCCAGGGGTGGTACATGACCAGACATGGTTTGTAAAGGGGAGACAATTGAATGTTAATGTACGAAGGTTGCTGGGGGTGATGATGACGCCCCCACCGGAGGGGGAGGCAGAGATAGTGGCGGCGATGGATGCAGAGAAGGCATTCGCTAGGGTGGAGTGGGACTATCTGTGGGAGGTGCTGAAGAGGTTTGGGTTCGGTGAGGGGTTTATTAGATGGGTCAGACTCTTATATGGGGCCCCGGTGGCAAGCGTAGTCACAAACCGGCAAAGATCGGGGTATTTTCAGCTACATAGGGGTACAAGACAAGGGTGACCCCTGTCCCCGTTACTGTTCGCGTTGGCAATTGAACCACTGGCCATAGCGCTGAGGGATTCTAAGAAGTGGAGGGGGGTGCTTAGAGGGGGAGAGGAGCACCGAGTGTCGCTCTACGCAGATGATCTACTGCTATACGTTGCGGACCCGGTAGAGGGGATGCCAGAAGTAATGCAGATACTACGGGAGTTTGGAGAGTTCTCGGGATACAAACTAAATATGGGGAAGAGCGAGCTTTTTGTAATGCACCCTGGGGAACAGGGAAGGGGGATAGATGCTCTGCCGCTGAGGAGAGTGGAAAGGAACTTCCGATACCTGGGGATCCAGGTGGCCAGGAACTGGGGAACCCTGCATAGACTTAACCTGACGCGACTGGTGGAGCAGGTGGAGGAGGACTTTCAGAGGTGGGATATGGTGCCGCTATCGCTGGCGGGCAGAGTGCAGGCAGTTAAAATGGTGGTCCTCCCGAGGTTTCTTTTCATGTTTCAGTGCCTCCCCATTCTGATCACAAAGGCCTTTTTTTTTAAAATAGACAGGAGCGTTACGAGCTTTGTGTGGGCAGGAAAGACCCCGAGAGTGAAGAGGGGGTTCCTGCAGCGTAGTAGGGACAGAGGGGGACTGGCGCTGCCGAGTTTGAGCGACTACTACTGGGCCGCCAATGTGTTGATGGTTTGTAAGTGGATGAGGGAGGGAGAGGGAGCAGCGTGGAAGAAGCTGGAGATGGCGTCCTGTAAGGAAACTAGCCTAAAAGCGCTGATGATGGCGCCGCTGCCGTTCTCCCCGAAAAGGTACAGCACAAACCCAGTGGTGGTGGCAACCTTGAGGATCTGGGGGGAGTGGAGGCGACACAGGGGAGTGACGGGTGCCTTGGTGTGGTCCCCGATAAGGAATAACCACAGGTTTGTCCCAGGGAGGATGGATGGAGGGTTCCAGTGTTGGCAACGAGCAGGAATTAGGAAGCTGAGGGACCTGTTTATAGACGGGACGTTTGCAAGTCTGGGAGCGCTAGAAGAAAAATATAAGTTGCCCCCGGGGAACGCCTTCCGGTATATGCAAGTGAGGGCATTTGCGAGGCAACAGGTGAGGGAATTTCCGCAGCTCCCGACGCAGGGGATCCAAGATGGAGTGATTTCTGGGGTATGGGTCGGAGAGGGCAAAGTGTCCGAAATATACCGGGAGATGAGGGACGAGGGGGAGGCGATGATAAAGGAGCTGAAGGGAAAATGGGAAGAAGAGCTGGGGGAAGAGATTGAGGAGGGGCTATGGGCTGATGCCCTAAGTAGGGTAAATTCCTCGTCCTCGTGTGCCAGGCTTAGCCTGATTCAATTTAAGGTTCTACATAGAGCACATATGACGGGAGCAAGACTGACCAGGTTTTTCGGGGTGGAGGACAGGTGTGGGAGGTGCTTGGGAAGATCGGCGAACCACACACACATGTTCTGGTCGTGTCTGGCACTGCATGAGTTCTGGGGGGGTGATGCAAGGGTAATTTCAAAGGTGGTGAAGGTCCGGGTCAAGCCAGGCTGGGGGTTAGCTATATTTGGGGTTGCGGAAGAGCCGGGAGTGCAGGAGGCAAAAGAGGCCGATATTTTGGCCTTTGCGTCCCTAGTAGCCCGGCGTAGGATTCTACTCATGTGGAAGGAAGCGAAACCCCCAGGCGTGGAGGCCTGGATAAACGACATGGCAGGGCCCATAAGATTGGAACGAATAAAATTTGCGTTGAGAGGATCAGCTCAGGGGTTCTCCAGGCGGTGGCAACCGTTCCTTGACTATCCCGCGGAACGATAATGAAAAGATAGAAATGACAGCAGCAGCAACCCAGGGGGTGGGGGGGGGGGAGAGGGGGGAGCACTATTTTGTGTTTTTGCTATTTGTTTTCTTTTTTTTTTTTAGTTGTTGTTGTTAGTTCACTATATTATTTAAATGTTATTTACCAGTTAATGTATAATCCCTTGTTGAGTTGTAAAATTTTGTTTGAAATTTTTTTTTAAAACTAGTCACATTTGCAGCCAATCAATTCAATTTACTTAACTTCTTGCCTCTCCCACAGCCTGTTTTTTTTAAAACTCCAGCTCCAGAATAATTATGCCCTGAACACCTTTGTCAATCCTATCCATCTATCCTGATTTACTGATGTCGCTCCAGAATCCCACCAGAAAGAACATTGGGAAAGCAGATATTTAATTTGACAGACTGATTGTGTGAGCTGCATTTAAAAAACACTTAGCTGTATGGCGAGCTTTTTTCTTTATACTGAGAGACTGGATTAAAAAAAAAAAAGAGTGTGGGCGACATAATTATGTACATCCTGTCGAAACCACTACATATCCCCTAATGTACCAGGTCACTTAGTGAAGAAAACCTCAAACCTAAAGCCAACCAACTGGGCCATTTTCTGGAGAACCACAAAGAAACCTGCTGTCCATTTATTGTTCACCTTGTTGTGTGGACAAGAACGTAGGTGAACGATTATGAAGTGGAGTGAAGAGAAAACGGGGGCCGAGAATATGAAACAGAGGTTTATATTAAAAAAACAATAGTTTTCAAGAGTTTGGTTTTGACTGCCGAGCTTCAGTTTACAACAGCAGGCAAGGTTTGCAGATTCTCTGTCATTTAAAAGCCCATGGCAGCAAATCCGTCTGCAGATAGGTTTTGGCGCAGTATTCAATGAACACCTCCCTGGTCACGGATTTGAGACACAGCAGAGCCTGGCACTCCCACAGATCTCAGGTTTCACAGTGAGATTTATACACGAATAGTTAAGTAGATTGAGGAGGGAGGGGTGCTGTGATATACAACGTATTAATGGGTACCTGCTGGGCACAGGTATAAAAAGAATCTGTCTGCAATGTATAAAGTTTCTTTTCAGAGCCAGTTATTGGTACACCTGTTGATCTTAGTATCAGCAAAACTCAAAATAGTTACGGGGAGAGAATATTACTCATTCCCTGTGACTACGATTTTATCGAAAGATTGGTATTTATACAAACGTGACATCATCTCTCAGAAAGCACTTCGCACACGCACAAAGGTTACTTTGAAATCGTGAATATTGTTAACTCACTGACGGCAGCCATTTTTCCACAGCAAGATCCCACAAAAAAGCAATGAGATAAACTATCAAGTGTTTAGATTTAGGCACAAAATATCAAATTGTCCAGCCTCTTCACAGCTCGTGGCTGACCCGTTGCATGTTTCCAGCAATTCCTCTCTCATTTCTGATTTTTATTTTGGCCGTGTTGCTTGGAGGAGGAATGTTGCCAGGGAAACTAAGCAAACTCTCTTTGAACGGTGTCCAGTGACTAATGCCCACTTGAACTCCTACAACTTGCAAACACCTTAAAGTCCTAATGGGGGCCAATGTGGATTTGTGGTGAATCTCAGTCGAGGGGATTAGTCCTGACACGATTTTACCTCATTTTCACCTTTTACAACAAATTCTGAAAGAAAGACTTTCAATTATATTCTGCCTTTCGCAAGCTCGGGACGTCTCAAAGCCATTAATGTAGTTGCTGTTCTAATGTAAGAAACGTAGCAGTCAATTTGTGCACAGCAAGCTCCCACAAACAGCAGGTGACATTGTGATGGATGTAGGAAATTTTTATATAAAGCTGTATGATGTGTCTGTTGCTGTAATGTTATTAAAATAACTTAGGTCAAGATGTACAGATTATGGCTGGAATTCGATGGCTGTTGGGATTCTCTTTTCCTGCCCGCAGCGCAACTTCGCCCGTGGGTTTCCCGGCAGCATGGGGTGGCTTCAATGGGAAAAGCAGTGGGAGTAGAGTACAGCATGCTGCAGAGAAACATTGCGGCTGGGGGACCGTGCCCTATATGTCTGCTGAAGCCGTGATTAAGGGGTTAACAGCTCAGCAGATTGTGATGTCACTCATGGGAGGGGCTGGTCTGTTGTTTAGTTTCATTTTGAGCCCTGCCCTGTGTCTGTTGTTTTTAGTTCCGGTTTCTGAGGAAAGTCTGTTTCTCAGACTGACTTCTGAAAGCTTCTCTCCCAAGGACTTTGTGATAAATCTGTAAGCCACTGAGTGTTAACTTCATTAATAAGTGGCATTTGATCTGCGTGTGTCGATTTTCTTTTATTGAAATTTTAGAAGTGGATGGAAAAGTAAACTCAAAGACCTTTCTTTTTTTTTTGTAAGAACTCTTTAACTTTTAATTGAAGAGCTGTTTTTCACTTGGATGTTAATGATAATGATTGTTTTAATATAAAAGATCCCTAGTTGTCAGTGGAATCACTACTGGAGTGAAGTATCCTTTCCTCACAGCTTACAAATTGGCGTCTCATCCAGTATATAAATGTAAGTCATTCTTTGTGACATTGATTGAGGAATAAATATTAGCCAGGACACCATAGATATCTTCTCTGCTCTTCTTCGAAATAGTGCCATGGGTATGTTACGTCCATCTGAGAAAAAGAACAAGACTTCAATTAATATCTCATCCTAAAGGGCGGCACAGTAGCACAGTGGTTAGCATGGTTGCTTCACAGCGCCAGGATCCCAGGTTCGATTCCCGGCTTGGGTCACTGTCTGTCTGGAGTCTGCACGGTCTCCCCGTGTCTGAGTGCGTTTTCTCCGGGTGCTCCGGTTTCCTCCCACAGTCCAAAGATGTGCAGGATAGATGGATTGTCCATGATAAATTGCCCTTAGGTTAGGTGGGGTTACTGGTTTACGGGGATAGGGTGAAGGTGTGGGCTTAAATGGGGTGCTCTTTCCAAGAGCCGGTGCAGACTCGATGGGCCGAATGGCCTCCTTCTGCACTGTCAATTCTATGATTCTATAAGGCTGGCAATCCAACAAAACAGCATTCCCTCAGTGCTGCACTGCAGGCTTAGTTTTTTTGTATCAGGCCTCTGGAGTGGGGTTTGGACCAACAACATTTGGACTTGCGGAGAGAGTGCTACCCACTGAGCCATAACTAACACTTCTGGGCCTGTAATTCTGCTGGTCAGCTTTGGCTGCTCTTCCATCCATCATATCCGGGAGTGGCCTTTCTTGGGAAACGTCACTGTTACCCCGGAAAAAATAAGGCCCGGGAGTGAATTAACTCAAACCCCTCCGGAACATCTACAGGAAAATGAGATCCTCTTCACATTTAATTTTTTTAATTTAACTTTGCTTTTTTATAGTTGTGTGACCATAATGTGGCGAATGCAATCTCTGTGATGAGTGCAGCATTCCTAACTCATTGCCCCTCATAACTCATTCTTGATTTTGGTGGCTGTAAGTTACCCAGTCAGGCCATTCCTGGGATACAAGTTGTGTCCTGCAGCTGTTCACCCTATATTCTCCATTTACTAAATTCCAAATAGTTCATGAGACACCTGCACATATTTATTCTCTACATTCTCTCAGTGAGTGTACAATCTCTGCATCCTGCTCAATCAGTGCTGGGATAAATGTCCCTCTTCTATTTAGCACAAGGATAGCCATTCTCAGTAGAATTAATTCGAGGATGAATATCCCGAGGAGAGCTTCAAATCCCTGTTCCATCACTAAGACTTTTCCAAAGCATGACTTGCTTCTGTCCTTATGTCACACCTGGACTCCTGTCCTTGGGACTGAGGCTAACTGAGTCCCAACTTGTGCTCGCGTTGCTGAAACGCTCACCGACACCTTTGTTGCTTGTACACTGAACTTTTCGAAATCCATCTTAGTGAATTTTCCACTCTGCATAAATTGAAACTTCTTCAGAACCTTTCGTCCTAACAATTATTTTGTATGACCTGTCCACAGCAGATTGATCTTTGTTTATGAGTGCTTCCATGGTCCAGCTCCATCCTGCCTCTGCATCATTGTCTGTTTCTACCTTTGGGTTCTTTGAGTGTGGTTTACTGTGACTCTTCTTCCCTCCATTAACCGATTAAAGGTAAGCCTTAACATTCCCGGCAGTGAAAATTACTTCCTATACCTCCCACTGCCACCTCAGCGTCTCCTTATTCGTCAACCACATTTTTCATTACTTTCCTGATCGATGCGTAATGTCTGCTCAATGCATGATCTGCCTCTTTGTGAAGAACTTTTAGAAATGTTGTTATACTGAAGGTGCTTTATAAGTGTTAACTGGTGATCAGCTGATAAAGTAATTGCTTTGCTCAACATTTCCATTCAGTCAGTAAGCATGACCCTGAGCTACCGGTCTGTTGGTATTTTCGTTCTGCACTCACTCCCGCTATAACCTCTCTGTGCTCAGCCTTTTATGCTGTTCTCATGAAGCACAACAGTAGCTCAAGATACAGCACCTCATCCTTCAAAAATGCATTTTAGAACTTTCCAAACTCAACACTTTCAGGTCATAAGTTCAACAATTTCAGATCATAAACACAGCCCCCAAAGTTTTATAGAGCAGCTGTTGGTAATTGTTGGGAGGGTGTTGGTTACAGAACGGTATGTCTTAAAGAAGGCTCTATAGTCTTTTGTCGGTTAACTATAAGTCTTTATTAACTAGAACTGTTTACATATGTACAGTACAGGATACAAGCTAAGACCCGTCTCCATGTTTAGGTCTATGCTCAACACTGTACTAATCCTGGGTCTGGGCCATGTGCCTTCTTACATCACTGTGTGGGTGGTAGTGTACCCAGTCCCACATTAACCCTATTTGTGCCAGAACTTTATACTGCACCTCCCCCCAAGTCATTATCCAATGTATTTGGAGTTATACTAGTTTACTTCATGTCTATTGTTGTCAGTCCCAGAAATTTGCATTGTTCTTACTATATCATCACTATTATTACATTATCATTATTACTACATTATCACTAACCCACCCTCTCCCTTCAGCTCCTTGAATTTAAAGGTTCAGGTTTTTGGAGGCCTTATAATTCTTCCATATCTTGTTTACGCTGCTGGCAGGGGAGTGGTAGGCCCGGTCATTGTTCGTTCTTCCTGCTGGTCTGGAGGTTGAGCTGGTATCTGGGTATGCTTTCATTCTTTACTTCCATTGGCTGCATTTGGTCAGTCCGGCTGTTGCCTTGAGTGGTGGCCGCTACTCTAAAGCATTTATTGCACGGTAGATGAACTTTGTACACTTCTCCTTTTGTTTCTTTCACTGTTTCTGTCATTGTGTGTGTTGTCCCGATGTCCTCTGTGGCTAAGGAAAAGGGTGCCTGTGGCAAGAATAAGGTTTAATGATATGCTCATCTCTGCTTTCTGTTATTGGTCAAGGATGGCTAACACCAGCTTCCAACATCTCTTGTGGCTTTGGCATTGCCAGCTGGAGTGTTGACCTGCTACACCACTGTTGGGTCCAGATGTAGAGGCTCCTCAGACTGCTGATTACTTTGTAACTTCTTCCACTGGAGGAGTCATGGGTGTCTCCTGGATGGTTGGCTGGTCTGACCACTAGGAGTTTTCCAAAGCCTGTAATGAGAATGGACAACCCTGCGCCACAATTACTCTGGCAAGTTGAGTTGTCTCTGCATCAGAGTTCATAGAATCATCAAATTTACAGTGCAGAAGGAGGCCATTTGGCCCATCGAGTCAGCACCAGCTCTTGGAAAGAGCATCCCACTTAAACCCATACCTCCACCCTATCCCCATAAACCAGTAACCCCACCTAACCTAAGGGCAATTTAGCATGGCCAACCCACCTAACCTGCACACCTTTGGACTGTGGGAGGAAACTGGAGACCCGAAGGACACCCATGCACACACGGGGTGTTATCTGTGGAACTCTTATGTAAGTTCGACAACTTTACTTCGACATTCAGTTCTGTTTGGAATGTTTCTGCCTGGTCACTGACTACTTGTTTAGATTCTTTCAGTTCAGTCATCAGGGCCTCAATGTGTTTCTAAGAATTGTCCTTATCTGCTTTCAAAGTCTGGATTTGCTCTTCTGTACTACACACCTCATCCATCATTCTGGTCAGGTTGGATCGTTGTTCAACAATTTTGTCCGTTTTGGGTATTGATTCTGCATTCAATAAACTGTTCTGATTCTGCAGCAATTCTCTTTCATATTTTGAACAAACTCAGACACCAACTCGGGCATTGGATTTTAGCGAGCGTTTCCTTCAGCCAGCACTTCTGACACTGGCGGTGTGGGGTGGATTCAATGGGAAATCTCATTGAAAGTGGTGGGACTAGAAGATCCCGCCACTGGCCAACAGGGGGCCACCCCTTGCTGCCGAGAAGCACATGGCAGGGAGTCCAGAGAATCTCGCCCCCAGTCATCTAGCATTTCGGTTTGTCTCTACATTTTAGTGATGTTCTAGGTTTTTATCCCTCTCCTACCACCATGTTGGAAGGATATTGGTTACAGATCAATGTGACTTCAAGAAGGATGCATAGTTTTCTGTAGATTAACTGTAAGTTTTCAATAACTACTACAACTATTTACACATGTATTATAAAGAGTAGAAGCTAGGAGCTGTCTCCATGCTGAGGTATATAAGCATCTCTGCTCAATGCCACACTGACCCTGGGTCTGGGTCATGTGCCTTCTTGTATCATTGCATGGGCGGTACTGTACTCAGTTCCACATTAACTCTATACGGCCCAGACCCTTATACTACAGCAATGGTTCTGTTATTGTTATATACAACTCCTCAAGGCCACTCTTTTATTTTTTTACTTGTCCCGTTACTGACCCCTTTGGGTCACACAATGATGGCATTCTCATGTGTGTCGGCTGTGGGCCAGTTGGTAGCAGTCTCACCTCTGAATCATAAGGCTCTGGGTTCAAATTCCACTCCAGGAGTTGAGCATCAAAAGCAAAGCTGACACTCCAATGTTGTGCTGAAGAGATGCTGCACTGTCATAGGCACCCCCACTCTCACAGCCTTGCCAGCAACACTCCTCCCCCGACCTCTCTAAAAGGACCCCCCATGCCAGAGTATCCCACATTTTTTGACCCCGCGGGCGCGATTGCGGCGACCGGAGAATCGACGGCTCAGCGTCCGAGCGCGTGGTGCGATTCTCGCGCCCCCCCCTCCCCGGCGATTCTCTGACCCTGCGCGGGATCGGAGCATCCCGGCCGATGTATTTCAGTTGAGATATTACTCAAGGCCCTGTCTGCTCTCTGGGATGGATGTGAAAGATACAGTGGTAACATTTTGAAGATGAGCAGGGGTCTGATCACAGGTATCCTGGCAAATATTATCCCTCAATCGACATCACCAGAACCGATGATGTGGTCATTATTTCATTGCTTTTTAACAATTCACTCATGGGATGTGGGCGTCGCAGGCTCAGCCAACATTTGTTGCCCATCCCGAATTGCCTTTGAGAAGGTGGTGATAAGCTGCCTTCTTGAACTCTGGCAGCCCATGTGATGTAGGTACACCCTCAGTGCTGTTAGGAAGGGACATCTCAGAGTTTGAGCCAGCGACAGTGATGTTTGTGGGAGCCGGCTGTGTGTAAATTAGTTGCTTTGTTCCCTGCGTTACAACAATGGCTATATCAAAAGTATTGAATTGTCTGTAAGGAAGATTGAGACATCTGGTGGCAGTGAAAGGTGCTATACTATTGAAGCTTTTATTTTGTTTAATCCCTCTAGCCTTCCAACCGATCACAGAAATTTGGTTCTTTCCTCCCCACTTTCTTTCCCCGACTCTGTACTTCCTTAAATCCTGTTACATCTCAAACATTCCCCTGTTCTGATGAAAGATTACTGATCTGAAACATCACATATGGGCAGGATATTTCAGATGATGGGGGGGTCAATCTGGGGGGGGGGGGGGTCAATCTGGGGGTGTCAATCTGGGGGGGTCCCCACCCCACCACCAGAAGAATTGATGGAAGACACATTCCTGCCAGCACCTGCTTCCCCGTAGCCAGTCAATACTCGGCGGGATGTTAAGCGACTAATGCCGAGATTTCCACCCCAGTCTGATTGGCCAGCAGCTCTGTAGTCCCAGCCAGGCCAGATTTGAGAAGCGGCCATTGTTGAGACTACAGGCATTCCCTAAAGAAGAGGAGCTGATGGAGGCCGCACATCAGCTAAATCCAGGTTATTGGTGGAGTCCAGAGAGAGGGGTCAAGGGGTTGCAGTTGGAAGTAATTGAAAGGCCGGGGTAGTGGAGCGCTACACGAGGATATAACCTTTTAGAGGTGTTTCCTCTAAACGGCAGCACGGTAGCACAAGTGGATAGCACAGTGGCTTCACAGCGTCAGGGTCCCAGGTTCGATTCCCCGCTGGGTCACTGTGCAGAGTCTGCACATTCTCCCCGTGTCTGCGTGGGTTTCCTCCTCCCACAGTCCAAAGACGTGCAGGTTAGGTGGATTGGCCATGATAAATTGCCCTTGGGTCAGGGCTTAAGTGGGTCGGTGCAGACTCGATGGGCTGAATGGCCTCCTTCTGCACTGTATGTTCGATGTTCCGATTAGCACAGGAGAATCCCAAATGAGACCACTTCACTCAACAAAAGATGCTGGGCTAACAGCTGGCACGAGCCTTCCTCTGCCACAGCTAAAGTAGCGACAGGGGTGGGATGAGACACTTTAGTGACCAATATTTAGCCTCCAATGGTTCTCAATAGGCCTGAGGGTGGATGGGTGCTCAGCCTGATATCCCCACACACCCCATAAAAAGAGAGACAGGTTGAGACGAAGGGTAGGCGATGGGTAGGCTACTCACTGCATTTTACGAGCCGCCTCCGGCCTTCAAACCCACCAATGGGGGATTGTAAAAAACACCCTTTCTTTCTCTCTCCACATAGAATGTGCCTGTAGTTTACCTTCAGTGGCGGGGAAACTTCTAGAAAGAATAATTCGGGACAAAATCAATAGTCGCATGAACAAACGTGGATTAATTAAAGAAAGCCAGCATGGATTCCTTAAGGGAAAAGTGTGTGTGACTAACTTGCTGGAGTTTTTTGAAGAAGTAACAGAGAGGATTGATGAGGATAATGCAGTTGATGTGATGTATATGGACTTCCAAAAGGAGTTTGATGCAGTGCCGCACAGCAGACTTGTGAGCATGATTATAGCTCACATATTAAAAGAGACAATAGTAACATGGATATGGAATTGGCTGAGTGACAGGAAGCAGTGTTGTGTTTGATGGATTTTTGTCATGCTGGAAAAAGATTTATAGTGAAGTTCCCCAGGATCAGTGTTGTAATGTAGCAGCGTGATACATGTCAATGACCTAGATCTGGGTGTAGTGGGCACAATTTTAAAGTTTATAGGCGTTACAAAACAGGTAGCACTGTGAGGAGGATAGTATAGAACTTCAAAAAGATATCGATTTGGGCAGTACGGTAGCACAGTGGGTCACCCAGTTGCTTCATAGTTCCAGCGTCCCAGGTTCGATTCCCGGCTTGGGTGACTGGCTGTGTGGAGTCCTCCCCGTGTCTGTGTGGGTTTCCTCCGGGTGCTCCGGTTTCCTCCCACAGCCCAAAGACGTGCAGGTTAGGTGAATTGGCCATGCTAAATTGCCCTTAATGTCCAAAAAGGATAGGTGTGGTTACTGGGTTACAGGGATAGGGTGGAGGCGGGGCCTTAAGTAGGCTGCTCTTTCCAAGAGCCGGTGCAGAATCAATGGGCCGAATGGCCTCCTTCTGCACTGTAAATTCTATGTTTCTATGGACAGGTTGGTGGAATGGGCAGACAACTGGCAGCAAAATCTGACATTATTCATTTTGGTAGGAAGAATATGGAGCTATAATTTAAAATAAAGGAGACAATTTGAAAGGGGGTGCAGGAGTAGCAGGACCTGGGTGTAACCAGGACCAGTCATTGAATGTGGCAGGACAGTTTGAGACAGCAGTTAATAACCCTAGTTTTTATTAATAGGAGCATAGTGTACAAGCAAGCAGGAAGGTTATGTTGAACATGTAAAGGACACTGGTTCATCCTCAGCTGGTGTACTGCATCCAGTTCTAGGAACCGCATTTTAGGAAGGATGTGAAGGCATTGGAGAGAGTGTTGCTAACTTTTGGTTGGTTGGCTCTGTTTTATAACCTTTGCTCTCGAGTCGCCAGGTATCTTTATGATACCGCCACGAGGTTCATGTCCAAGTAATGATCAATAACTCAACACACCAATTAGTAAGATTCAAATCAAAGCACATTTATTATACACAGTAATCGCTACTCATGCACAAATTCTACGTCTAAGCTACTTCTACAATTAACAGGCCTATACTTAACTTCGGACTGGCCCACCAGGTCAGGGGAACAAATGGCCTTTCGTTCGGAATCTGAAACTGCGGGATTCAAAGCCGGTATGGACTGGTAGCTCGGAGCGCCTATCTCGTAGCGAGCGTCGACTTGAGACTTACTTCAGGGATGTGGCAGCTTGGACCGTTCACTCTCAGGGGTTGCTTTGTATTGCTGAGTGACCCGGTCAAGGAGAACGATTTGAACTTGGGGCTTAACTTTTATAGTCCCCAGGGGCTTCCCACCTTTCGGGGCGGACCCTGTACCTGGTTCTAGGTGATTGGACTTCGTTCCAATCGCTTGGTTCGATTTCTCCAATACTGGAGCGGTTCCCTGATCGATGGGCGGTCTTGAGGTGTTCGTTAACCTCTTTTGTGCTGGCGCCGGGGAGTCTGGCTTAGTTTTGTGTGTCCCAAATGTTGCTATTGTTCCCGGGGATTGCTCATTAGTATGTAGATGGCTGCTACATTATTATGCTGATGGTCGCTGGTATCGATGCTGTCTGGGCTTTTGCAGAGTTAAATACACAGCAAACCTGCACCTGCTGGTTTCTGCCTGTGTTGGCTGAATTTCCCTTCAACCTTTGCTGTTCTCCATTTTAAATCGGGAGTTGGCCAACTCAGGTGGCTACAAGAGTGAAATACGATTCATTTGAATGATCCAGGGGTGAGAATGTTCAGTTATGAAGATAGATTGGAGAGGTTGGGATTGCTTTCCTCGCAGAAAATGAGGCTGAGAGGAGGTCTGATCGCGGCATTGAAAATCATGATGGGTCTTGCCCAAGTAGAAAGGGAAAAACTGTTCCCACTCGGAAAGGATCGCGAACGAGAGGGCACAGAGTGAAAGTAATTGACAAAAGAAGCAAAAATAAATAAATAATCTTTCTTGTCACAAGTAGGCTTACATTAACACTGCAATAAAGTTACTGTGAAAAGCCCCTAGTCGCCACATTCCGGCGCCTGTTTGGGTACACCGAGGGAGAATTCAGAATTCTCAGCTGGTACGGGAATTTAACCCACGCTGCTGGCCTTGTTCTGCATCACAGACCAGCTGTCTAGCCCACTGAGCTAAACTAGCCCTTCGCACAGCGAGTGTTAAGGTCTCGAAGGCACTACCTGAGAATATGGTGGAGGCAGGTTCAATCAAAGCATTCAAAACAGAATGAGACGGTTATCTGAAAAGGAAGAATGTGCAGGCTTACGGGGAAAAGGTGGGAGAATGACATTAAGTGATTTGCTCATTGGGAGAGCCAGGACAGGACGATGGACCGAATGGCCTCATTCTGTTCTGTAACATTTCTGTGATTCTGTGAATTTGCAATCTAATCTAAACTTTTGACTAAAGTTCTATCATTCTGGATTGATATTACTCCACCTGGAGGAACCCATGCAGGCAACGCGCAAACTCCACACAGTCACCGAAGAGGTGAATCGAACCTGGGTCCCTGGTGCTGTGAAGCAGGGGTGCTGACTACTGCGTCACCGTGCAGTCACGGGTTGCCCTTATGCTGAGAGGATGAGCAAAATGGGCTTACGTTCTCTGGAATTTAGAAAAATGAGAGGCGGTCCCCTTGAAACCTTGAATTCTGAAGGGGCTGGATAGAGTGGATGCTGAAAGATTGTTTCTATTGGTTGCAATTCTAAACCACGGGCTCACAGAGTCTCAGGATATGCGGCCGATCATTTAGGACTGAGTTGTGAAGCTTTCAATTCTCTGACCCAGAGGGTTACGGATGCTCCATCGCTGAATACATTTAAACCTGAGATAGACAGAATTATTGGGAGGAATTTTCCGACCCCCTGCCGGTTCGGAGAATCGGCACGGTGCCGCGCGAATCGCGCCACGCTGCCCCGACGCCAGGACGCAATTCTCCACAGAGCGGAGAATTGCCGCCATCGGCACCGGCGTGGTCGGTGCAGCGCGGCGCTGGTCGGGGTATGCACCGACTCTCCGACCTGGGCCAGCACGAGCCGGCGCGCCAATTCTCCAGCCCGGGTGGGCCGAGCAGCCATCACAAAAAATCCGAGTTCTGCCGGGGGCGTTCTAACATCCTCTGAGCCGACGGAACCTCGGCATTGAAGGGTCCGGGGGTGGCCTGTGGGGGGGGGGGGAAGCGGGGGTCAGACCCCGGGGAACGGGTGCTCCGTAGTGGCCTGGCCCATGATTGGGGCCCACCGATCGGCCGGCCGGCTCTCTCGCTGAGGGCCTCCTTTCCTCCATGCCGGCTCCTGTAGCCTTGCGCCATTTGGCGTCGGGCGCGGCGTGGGGAAGAAGGCCACTGCGCATGCGCTAGTTGGCGCCGACCCAACTGCGCATGCGCAGACCACGCGGCGCCGGGTTCACGCTGGGATCGGCAGTTGGCCCGTGCTAGCCCCCTGTGGGCCGGAGAATGGGGTCCCGGAACGGGCGCCGACGCCAGAGTGAAACACTCCCGTTTTTATGCCGGTTTCGACACTTCGCCTCCCAATGTGAGAATCCCGCCCATTGTCTCTCAGAGAATTAAGGGATATCAGGAGAAGGTAGGAAAATGGATTTGAAGCTCATGATCGGCCATGATCGAACTGGATGGCAGAGCAGACTCAATTGACCATGTAGTCTGTTCCTGCTCTTATATTCTCACATTCTTTTGCAACCTTCATCAATAGCTGAATTAAAGCCCTATGACTCTTGGCTCCATACAATTCCTTTCATCTGGTAACTTGCTGTCTTGGGAACATAAACCCACCTCCTACAAATCTTTCACATAATGAATAACGGCAGTGGACATAATAGATGATGAATTACTTGAATCATGTCTTCATGTACTCATCACAACGCTATAACCCCGTAGATATCACGGCTGTGATTTTGCACCCACGTTCACCACGAGTGCAAACGGCACAAAGTATTGGGAGAGTCAGAAAACAAGAGTTTTGCCAGCAATGTTGTGTTTTCTGATTTTCCCCACCCCTCGCCAGTGACCCACTAAGGTTCCTGCCCAGGAAGGCTGGGAACCTCCTCTCAGTAAGTTAACATTTCAGTAAAGGTCTTCCCCGCTATGTTGTCCCTCCGCACGAGGAATTCCTCCCTCGCCCATGTGACAGGTTATAACAGGTTTTGCCAAGTGTGAACCAGGTGATGGGGACCCACAGGGGGTGCACAGGTACGTATCGGCCCCAATCGGAATGTGACAAGTGATTGCCCACCTTCAATTTACACTGATTTCTCTTTAAGATAAATAAGACACCACACGTCTCCCTTATTGTACATGTAATGGGAGGGCTCTGGGAATCCAATATTGTGGAAATAAGAAGCTTTTAAATATATTTCTATTACAACCTGTCTCTGAAGGAAATCCGTAGTGAGTGTATAACACTGACGTCAGTTCACTTGATTGTTCCAAATAAATGGAGTTAATAGCAGATGGAGGCGGGGAGGAACAATCATATATTGTTGCAGGAAAATCAACATCCATTCCAGGTGGTTACCATGGTGATGTGAGGCAGTAATCGAGTGTTGTATAATTTTTTGTGCCTTTCTGCCTTGGAACAGGTGAAAATAATGATTTGTTGTCGTCTGTTGTGATTTGCCGACTGATCAAAATGGGTAGACGTAGTCTTTACAATGTTGTAAAGTATGCTGGGGAAACCATCAATGTATATAAATGCTTGTTTTACACAGCATATATGTATAATACATTCACATTCATACAAATTCTTTCCTTTCTGTTACTCACATCGCCTGGCTTGGTCATTGTTCTTGATTCTGACTTCTATTACTGTTTTCTAAGTGAAAGAAACCATTATAGTTTAAGTAACGTTCATGTAACTCAATCAGGGTACATCAGCATAAAGAATAATAAGTTCCGGGACAATGGAGAGTGGAGAAATATGAATTGTGTACAAAGTGGGGAACAAGGGCAATTGGTTTGGCATGTCTGTACATGCCAGCCTGAGGCCTGAACCAAATTCAACATCAGGCTTCGTTAGGATAGAAGGGCCGAGCTCTGACACTATAGAGATGTCACAGTACAGCCTACCTGATGGGGCCTGATGGATCCAAGCTAACTCTGATGCTGAGTCGACCCACAGGTAGAGCTTGAGAGGGAGAGATGGCGTCAAGCCTGGGCCTGGGTTGTTGGTGGGGGTTTGGGGTGGACGGGGTGGTGGGGGGAGGGGCGGTTGTTGGGGTAAGGTGGAGGGATTGGTGAGCCTGGATTGGCAGAAAGGAGCGATCCTTCTCCTAACTCCACAAAACAAAATCTTTGGAAGAGGTTATGTGGCTGGTTTTTGAATGGCCTTCAGTGGTCCCTTTATGAAATACCGAATAGGCTACACGAGATACAACAAGACAGTTCTCCCATTTGGTCAGACAACTATTGTATGAATGCAGATCGTGAATTTCTCTATCCTGCCACTTAAATTTCAAAAGCTTTTTGGCACATACTCCAATATCTCCATCAAACGTTGGTGTGTAGATATCAAACACCATTGACCTGCCCTTCATTTCAGTGGCATTTCCTTTTGCCTGCTTTACCTTGTTCACCTTCATTGTTTTCTGTTTCCCTTCTTATGTTTGATTAGGTATCCACTAAAACTCACTTTCACGGCCACATCTCTTTTCTTAAAGCGTCTCAGACTTAATTTGAAGATGTCCAACTCCACTTGTCAGAAGGCACCTTGCAAGTGTGCTTCTGGGTGGTAAAGGCAGGTTCCACACATTCCACATCCATTGACTGCACCTCAAGTGCTCCTGCAGCTCATTAGCTGAACTCCCCCCCCGAGTGGATTTATCAGTGGTGCGACTTGCCACTGTTAGAGTGAGTGGCGTAGGTTTGTAGTGGGATGATGGGAAAGGGTGGACTGCTGTCAATTTTACAATACTGCCAGCTGACATGGCAAGGTATTGTGTGCTTTCCTGGTGTGATCCATTGAATGCCTGCGTTTGTGGGAATAAACAAGGGAATAGTAGTTAAGAATTAAAAGGAAAGTTTGGCACTAGACTTCACCTCAAACCTGCCCTGCCCATAACCTCTGATAATTCTGATCACAGAATTTGCATATGCAAACCCAGAGAACAGTTGCCTCAGTTATTTGCTTGCTGTCTGCGCCAAGATGAGAATGAACTGCTGTTCAACGAGGCAGGAGTGTGCTGGAGGGCCAAGGATATTGTAAAGAGTCAAATTCTTATACTTGCATTCACTTACCCCACGTACCTTCCTAGATCTTGAAACTTTATGTCTCACCTGCTCCCATCACCTGCACATAGCTGAGACAGTATTAACCCGCTCATGCAGGTCCACCCAGGCAATGCACACATTGACCGTTAGTCGAGGCTACCCCTTATTTCTGCAAAAGCCAACCCTTCGCACAAGAGCTCTAAACAGTCATCCCAAAAAGGTGTTGTTCTTCTCCTCACAGGGCAGCACGATAGCACAAGTGGCTAGCACTGTGGCTTCACAGCGTCAGGGTCCCAGGTTCGATTCCCCGCTGGATCACTGAATGTGCGGAGTCTGCACGTTCTCCCTCTGTCTGCATGGGTTTCCTCCAGGTTCTCTGGTTTCCTCCCACAGTCCAAAGAAGTGCAGGTCAGGTGGATTGGCCATGATAAATTGCCCTTAGTGACCAAAAAGGTTAGGAGGGATTATTGGGTTACGGGGATAGGGTGGTAGTGAGGGCTTAAGTGTGTCGGTGCAGACTCGATGGGCCGAATGGCCTTCTATGTTCTATGTTCACCCTCCTGATTCTCATGCTCAGTTCTGTGAATAGAAAATGTCAGGTACAGCAATGGATGGGATGGGACAACAAATAACAACCTTATTCTTGCTGCCCCAAAGATGCAATAGGCATCTACCCTGGGGGCATTATAATGACATTAAAATTAGCTGCCCTCACATCACTTCCCTCCCTCTCCCACTGGTATGTTGTGCACCACACCTGCTGTGGTTCTGTATAGACACTGCATCGAGACAACATAGCCATTCCATTCATTACTAACGTTAACATACTCATTTCAGGATTCACAGCCACTGCATGGAATTCTTCAAGAGATCTTGCTTCCATGGGATGATGTTACCTATTTTGGGAATTTTTTTCTATTTCTTTGCTGCCGCCAAGAGAAAAGTTTTGGGAGTGTCCACACTTTGGATTCCAAATGTGAAGTTTATTAAGGGTGTCGCTCATACAGTCAATGATGATGGACTGCTCGAAGCTCTGCTGACGTCGCTACACATCACGTGACGCAGAACCAGAAAGAATGTATTCGCAGACACATAACAAATTTGAAACATCTTGCATGGTTGTTAGTTTTATACATTTATTTTATGAATGCTTTCCATAAGCTGGAAACTTTTGGGTCTATCCTGCATACCAGACCATCCATATCATTTTCCCTATTTCTTACTTTAGTTCTGGCAGATCATCTTCCACATTTTCAGTTGATTCTATCTTAATGTCTTTCTTAAGACCCTGTCTGAATGCTTTCATTTTCCTCACTGCACACCTCTTTATAGTTTTACAATTTTGGCTACCCTACAGACTTGAACGGCTGTGGTTAAGGTCAACTTTTACTTTTTGCAGCAGTCTGTGTCTGGTATTCAACAAATTACTTTGTGCTTTATTGGGCATCCCACAATTTAACCTAAGTTACATGTGAGTCATTTGGGTGATTTATTTTTTCCACCTCTTGCTGGAAATCAGGCGGATGGCCATTTAACATCAATGCAGGTTATATATCTACCCCTGGAGCAACTGGAATTTCACCGTTCCACTAAACTGGCAGCTAGGGGGCCTCACCAAAGATGGCCAACTCATTTCTTACTTTCACATTAATACCTGACGATGTCATCGGCACTGACTTTGTAACTGGACAACCTGAGCAGCATGCGTTTCCACCAGGCGGCAGGGAAGGGGCGCCAATAGATGTTTTTTCAAATTTGCAAAGTCAGTAGGTTCCAAGAGTAAAACAATGACCTCTCCTGCCACATGTTACTCTTCTCCTCTTCCCCCCACACTCACCACCAACCCCCCCCCCCCCCCACCCCCCTCCCTCCCCCCTGCCACCCAATCAGAAACCCCCCCATGAGGTACGCCCACCAGCAACCAATCCCACCACCAAACCAAGTGCCGGCAGTTAACCTGCGTTACTTTCTACTACTCCCCCACCAACGTTCCACTCAGATCAGGCGGAAAGTCAGCCAGCGGCATTCGAATGAGGTGCCGGCCATTAGGTTCGCCCTGCTCTACACTCTGCCCCTTTGAGGGCAGGCGAGAAACCAACTCAACAGCACAGATCCCAGCCTAATCCCACTGGCCAGTTCAAATCTAAACAAATGGGAAAATCTCTCTCTTTTATTTATCATTTTTCATTTAAGGATGTGTCGCTTCCAAACATATTCATTATTGCATCCAGTCAAAGGTTTTCTAAAATTGAAATTATTGTAAATAATATAAACGTCTTCCTCATTTACATGAAAGAAAATGGGTGCTTTCACCCTGACGATTGTCCTTAATCTGTTCCAAATAATTTGAACCATTGCTCAAATCCTTTTCCAATTTTTCCGTGCAATTTCCTGTCGTCCGCAGGCTCGATGGAACTTGCCACATCTCCATTTCACTCTACTATTTTTATTGCAGTGCAATTCATTTTTTTGACCATGATTCTTTGTTTTCACTGTGCCTTCCTTTTGTTTTTTCTCACCAAACACCCTGATAGCAATTGAAGCATTTATTTTGTACATGTTTTACGATTCTTTATAAACCAAGATTTTAATTTAAGTACGGTCTAAAAGCAATATACAGTGGCAGTCCAGCCTTCTCTTAAAAAGAAGTTTCCACCGATACTACGTCTGCCTCGAGCCAGCTGTCTTAAGTTTTGCATATGTTTACACAAGTATCTCAAATTAACATAGAATCATAGAATGATACAGCACAGAATCAGCCAATGTGCCATGTCTTTGAAAGGTCTATCCAATTAGTCCCGATCCCCAGCTCTTTTCCCATAACCCTGAAAGCCTTTCCCCATAATGCATTTATCCAATTCGGTTTTGAAAGTTATTGTTGAATCTGTTCCCCCCCCCCACCCCCCCCAACCCTTTCAGGCAATGCATTGCAGGTCGTAACACCTCATCAGGTAATCTTTTTCTTCCTTATGTCGCCTCTGGTTCTTATCTTAAATCTGTGCCCTCAGGTTACCAACCCTTCCGCTGCTGGAAGGAGTTTCTCTCTATTTATTGTACCAAAACACTTCAATATGAAGCATTGAAATTGAAGCAGACATTCGTACAAATGCCCCTGGACAGTTAGAATATGAGCTTTTTCTCGTTACTGCTTTCTGAAAGCTATTTGTTGTGTCTGTGAACCTAGGAATATCTAGGGCCAGCAAACACCATTTAGGTCTATCGAGCACAAAGCAGAGATCCATTTGACAAAATCAGAATAACATGGTAGGTCACAAAAAGTTATCATGCGACTGAGCAACGTCTTCCAATTTAATAAGCCAAGAGGCTGGAGCCATGCCACAAGA
The DNA here is from genome assembly GCF_047496885.1 of Scyliorhinus torazame. NCBI lineage: Eukaryota > Metazoa > Chordata > Chondrichthyes > Carcharhiniformes > Scyliorhinidae > Scyliorhinus > Scyliorhinus torazame. The sequence continues at coordinate 251,788,962 of NC_092714.1, read as the reverse complement.
TTGTTGAAAGTACATCTCAATACGCAGCTTGCGACATGCGGTACCTCACTGTTTTTTACATCTGCACGATAATGAGCGCAAAGAAACAGTCTCTTCAGTCATGTTTTAAGATAGGTCTGCAACAATTAATCAATCAAAAAATCCATCAAGTCACTTTCTTACTCTTATCATGCAATCCCTCTGAACCATTCACATGAAAGGAATGAACAATTTATTTTCCTGAACAGGTGGTCTCAGCTTCAAAGCGCAGATGGGACTCGATAAGTATACCACACCAGGATTCCAAGAAATTAAACAGCATTTTGGGTGTCAGTGTGTTTCATCAGTGTGTGCATATATGAATGTGCACAGAACGCATTCCTATTTGTGAATCAGAATTACAGCATGGGGCAGCATGCTGGTTAGCCACTGTGCCTTGCAGCTCCAGGGTCTCGGGTTCAATTCCGGCCTCGGGTGACTGTCTGTGTGGAGTTTGCACTTTCTCCCCGCGTCTGCTGGGTTTCCTCCGGGAGCTCCGGTTTACACCCACAGTCCAAAGATGTGCAGGTTCGGTGGATTGGCCATACTAGATTGCCCTTAGTGTCCAAAACGATTAGGTGGGGTTGCTGGGTTACGGGAATAGGGTAGGGGCGTGGGCTTAAGTGGGGTGCCCTTTCCAGGCGCCGGTGCAGACTCGATGGGCCGAATGGTCTCCTTCTGCACTGTAATTTCTATGATTCAGGAAATCACATATATTGCCACAATATTGTTTATTTTCTGGATGTTGGAAATCTATCAATAGCATAAAAATCTTTTTTTTTCTTTCTGCTGCTCCATTAGATAAGGAATGTGGATAACCTATCAACCGGAGTATCGTCGCTCCCACTTACCTAGTTCTCTCATTAGGGATCTAGAGAGTAGTGAGTACATCAGTCAGCACCTTGTAGTGGCAGGATGTTCAGATATGAGCCCCTATTGTTACTCAGGAACGGGGGTCATATGTGTCGGGAACCATCCTGACCTCAGGAGCCCTCTCCCCTATCTTTGTACCCTCCCCAGCCCACAAACCTTTGAGATCACTGCTTTCCTCCAATTCTGACCCCACCTTCTGTCACCCCCAATATGAGCAGACTCACCTGCCTAAATATCTCTTTGTGTGCCGAATGTCGGCCCAGATCTTTGCTCCCGGGTCAGAAGCACAGGGACATGACATCTCTCGGCTCCACTAAACCAAGACGGGAAAAGGAGGCTAGGAAGACGGAACACCGGGGTGGTGGGGGGGTTGGGGTGAGAGGTTGGGGGTGGGAGGGGGGCGGCGTTGGTAGCAGGTGCGGGCGGGATTGAAAGTTGGGCCAACCGCCCCCAGAACGAATGCAGAGTCCATCGGGTGCAGAGACAGGCTGGGGAGAAGGCCTACCCTTGTACTCCAGCACATTATTGATTTTTTTTTTTAATGGACAAAACAGAAAACAGCCCTTATGGGATGTACGTGTCGCTGACAACAGCATCATTTGTTGCCCCCCCTTAATTGTCCTTCAACTGAGTGGCCTGCACAGCCATTTCAGAGGGCAGTTAAGAATCAACCACATTGCTGTGGGTTTGAAGTCACCCATAAGCCAGGCCATGTAGGGCTGGCAGATTTCGTCCCCTAAAGGGAATTAGTGAACCAGATGGGGTTTTTAATGACAACTGATGACAGTTTCATGGTCATAATCCCTGAAATATCATTTGAATTTAAATTCCACCAGCTACCATGGTGGGATTTGAACCCATGTCCCCAATGCATGCTCCCACCCACCTCCTATGGCATATTCTCTCTATGCCACTCCATGTCCCCTACCCACTCCCTTCATTGCCCCTGTGCTAATCTACGTACCCCTCCCATTCATTCTCATGGTTCTTTATACTCCCTATGCCACCTTAGTGGGAACTCAGACCAACCCATGTCCCCCCAACCCACCACCCTTTGCCCTTACCCCCCTTCATGCCAATTCACCTAGTATCCACCATGGGAAAATCTCAGAAGCCATGCTGACATAAAATAAAGTTATGTGCCTATGATAATGTCACTATTAAAATAAAACACTTAATTGATAAAAATAAATCAATATTTTGCCATTCCTTCAACTAATTTCTTATGAAAACAAACATTTCTATTCCTTAACTACTTGGAGTTGTCAATCAAACTGTTCACTTGACAGGAGCCATACTGTGATAATGATAGCTTGTAAAATCAGTCATGGAGGACAAATCCTATAATGATGACCCTCAGACCTAAGTCAACAAACAGAATGCAATAGCAAGCACTGACTCTTTTTAGAACTCCACACTTTAAAAAAATATAAATCACAGCAGATGTAAATCCCTTTTTATGTACTTTTTATGTACATTCATGTCTACTTTAACAATCCCAAAAAGCACTTTATCTGTCGCAAAGGGGGTCTTACCTGTCTCAAAGGTTGCCTCGCCTCCCCCAAAGGGTACCTTACCTCTCAAATATATATCCTAGGACCATATCCATAGGGCTCTCCAAAAAGGTACCCTGGCTATCCAAACAAATTCACAACATTCAAACCTGGTGCTACCAGGTCTAAGCTGCACATTTTGGGTTTCAGACATCTACCTCACCAAAATCACAGGAGGGGAGGCAGCTTTGTTTTATATGGGCAGCTGTGTCCATCAACCAGGAATGTGCTATTTAGAACCCAGCCCCATTCTCCCGGTGAGGAAATGGTGGGGGCCAGGTATCAGGAGTGGTAGCTCTGAAGTTAGGCCTCTGCAGTATTTTGGCGTAAATTGAGAGCCTCCCTGCATACAGATTTAGCCCTTTGTTTCATAACATTAACGGGATGATTTACTATGTTAAAGGCACAATATTAGTTCAAGTTGTTGTTGTTGTTGTTGAAGCACAAGTCCCATGCGGGTTTAACTCCAAGGCATCATCTGCATGGACCACATCAGTCTGCACCCCCCCCCTCCCCCCCCCCCCCCTCCCCACCTCCCAACAATGGCTAAAAACCAGGTGTTAAGCAGTAGCTGGTCAGTGGGTGAGATTGGGGTGTCAGGCTTAGTGGGCTACAATTGGAGGGCCTGAAAGAAAGTTCCTGTCATTTAGCTAAGTAGTTGGGAGGACGTTCAGGGCAGTGTGGGGGCTCACAATCAAGGGAGAAACTCTGGCAAAGGACATAGGCCAATTTATCCTGTACTCTCACTTCTGTTGGTTGCTAAAAGATACCATAAAATCTACTACCTTCCAGGTCCTCAGCTGGCTGCAGCTCCTCTTGTGGGTAAGTTGGCCTGATGGGAAGCTACAATGGTTTCTCTTGTAAAGACCTCTGGTTAAATTGCAGTCGGGCCCTGATTATATCATTGGAGCTTATCTACATATTTTTTTACAACTCTCCTGCAGACGTCGCTGTCAGGACAGGAAGAGCAGGATAAGATCACATCCCCAGGGAAGGAAGCAGCATCAATGTAGGTAAGTCTCATTGGGTCATTTTAACCCTGCCCAGTTTCAGCTGGGCTAAAATTTTGTACATCTCTTGTTAACAACTTTTGTTGTTTCGAAATCAATAAAAAGATATCACAAATACAATCTGAATGATGGTGATGGTAATTTTTTGATTGAATTACTGTACGTCAAATCTGTTAAATAAAATAAAAGGAATAAATATTAAACTGCATATGATAGCATTTTTGTCATCTTACTAATAGGTACGGACATAAAACAACTAGCAATTTCCAACTACATGACAGAGCCCAGTGGGTTTATCTTGGAGAGACTTGAAAGGGCTGTGATAAATTCTAATTGAATTTGACAAGGGATTATGCGGAGGCTTGCATTGTCCTGATCATGTGCACATGAAAGAACCTCAGCAGTCCACTACAACGCGGTGTCCAAGTTACCATGGAGAGCAACCACCAACATTTCAGGATGAACCACATTCACCATGGAACCCAACCACATACTACAAAAATGGGTGTCAAATGACCTGCACTGGAAGAATAGCATGTTTCTCAGTTGTTTGTAAAGCACATAAACTAATTTTAAGCAATTGCAAAGGTCACAGGGACTTGTGAGGCATCATCCAGCAGTCAGAGTAACTCAGCAAGAGGGATATTTTGTGACTTGAACAATCCACCTAAACTGTTTGTTCTCAGCAGGGACACATTTTTTAACATTTTGCCAAAAGGTGTTGAGGATATATCCTTGTTACATTTAAAGCAACATTTGATATCATTAGGCTCCCCGGCACAAAATAGTTTGTCAGGCAAATGCATGTCATCCCTGGATATAGCATAAACATCAAAATTCAATATTTCAGGATTATGTATCATTTCTTTCCTGTTTACACAAGTTAGCATTTCATTAATATGTATTTCAACTTTAGACTGTAAATCGTGAGAGATACTGTTGAATGAGTTTTTTTTCTTTTAAATTATTTTTTTTCCTCTTCCTGCAACACACACCAAAACAATTAAGAAGTTCCAGGGGTTATTTGGATTGTATTGGATTGTATTGGATTGGATTTGTTTATTGTCACGTGTACCGAGGTACAGTGAAAAGTATTTTTCTGCGAGCAGCTCAACAGATCATTAAGCACATGAGAAGAAAAGGGAATAAAAGAAAATACATAATAGGGCAACACAACATATGCAATGTAACTACATAAGCACTGGCATTGGATGAAGCATACAGGGTGTAGTGTTAATGAGGTCAGTCCATAAGAGGGTCATTTAGGAGTCTGGTGGCAGTGGGGAAGAAGCTGTTTTTGAGTCTGTTCGTGCGTGTTCTCAGACTTCTGTATCTCCTGCCCGATGGAAGAAGTTGGAAGAGTGAGTAAGCCGGGTGGGAGGGATCTTTGATTATGCTGCCCGCTTTCCCCAGGCAGCGGGAGGTGTAGATGGAGTCAATGGATGGGAGGCAGGTTCGTGTGATGGACTGGGCGGTGTTCACGACTCTCTGAAGTTTCTTGTGATCCTGGGCCGAGCAGTTGCCATACCAGGCTGTGATGCAGCCCGATAGGATGCTTTCTATGGTGCATCTGTAAAAGTTGGTAAGGGTTAATGTGGACATGCCGAATTTCCTTAGTTTCCTGAGGAAGTATAGGCGCTGTTGTGCTTTCTTGGTGGTAGCATTGACATGGGTGGACCAGGACAGATTTTTGGAGATGTGCACCCCTAGGAATTTGAAACTGCTAACCATCTCCACCTCGGCCCCGTTGATGCTGACAGGGGTGTGTACAGTACTTTGCTTCCTGAAGTAAATTACCAGCTCTTTAGTTTTGCTGGCATTGAGGGAGAGATTGTTGTCGCTACACCACTCCACTAGGTTCTCTATCGCCCTCCTGTATTCGGACACGTTGTTATTCGAGATCCGGCCCACTATGGTCGTATCGTCAGCAAACTTGTAGATGGAGTTGGAACCAAGTTTTGCCACGCAGTCGTGTGTGTACAGGGAGTAGAGTAGGGGGCTAAGTATGCAGCCTTGCGGGGCGCCGGTGTTGAGGACTATTGTGGAGGAGGTGTTGTTGTTCATTCTTACTGATTGTGGTCTGTTGGTCAGAAAATCAGGATCCAGTTGCAGAGTGGGGAGCCAAGTCCTAGGTTTTGGAGCTTTGATATGAGCTTGGCTGGGATTATGGTGTTGAAGGCGGAGCTGTAGTCAATAAATAGGAGTCTAATGTAGGAGTTCTTGTTTTTGAGATGCTCTAGGGATGAGTGTAGGGCCAGGGAAATGGTGTCTGATGAGGACCGGTTGCAGCGGTATGCGAATTGCAGTGGATCAAAGCTTTCTGGGAGTATGGAGGTGATGATTTAAACTTGCAATCTACATGATTTTATGATAATTTACAAGCTTCAATGTTTAATTGTACCTTAAAAAATGCATACTGGAGTAGTTCACATGGGCACAGGAACAACATGAAATTACAATTGGGGTGTGGTTCTAATGGGTCAGACATGCAGGCAACCCACAATGCTTACTGTTTGTGTGCCTTTTTGGAAAGGGTAGGAAGCAGGTTTCTCCAACATTGTTTAAATGTGTTCTCCATTTTAAAGGGAGGTACTCTGTGCTTGCAGATGGCTGGGGGTGCGGGGAGAGAAATAAATTCACTTATTTTTCAGCTCGCTCTTAGAGCTGCTAGGAGTCTGCAATTTCCTTTGACAGTACTATTTGCTACTACGTATTCAATAACCCAGACATTAAGGGAGGGTGTGGATGTGGACAAAATGACCGACAACATGAAGGCCTTGTCGATCTTGATGGCGGGGCCTCATTGACATATTGTAGGGATAGCGACATGGGTAGCCTGGCTAACAGGCAAGGGGGAACATTAGCAGCAGGAGGCTGTAGTCAGGGACCTGTGGGAATATGGTCCTGGCCCGGAGGCAGTGTTTAAACTGTCACTTACCTTTCGAAGTTGGCAGTTCCTGCCTTTGACGAGCAATCGGGAATCCCACAGTTCGGACCTCTCTGGAGTGTTCAATGGTTCAATTGATCTGTGTTTGATCATGTTAGTCTGCTGACTTATCTATGTTCCCTGTGCTTGATTCATTAAACCTGTTTGGAGTTTCCGAGAGCTAAAGTAAACAGAAGCTGACAGAAAGGCTCGAGAAGCCAGAGCTATGAACAGTGTGTGTAGAAATACCCTGTGACTGCTGAGATCTTTAAAAACACTGCATATATACCTGTTACAGACTCAACAAAAGCGAATACGCTCCCCAGGTTACCGTTCAATTCATGCACAATGACGATGGTGTCTTCAGGCGTTGACTTTAGGCCCCTGCCTGCCTTTAAGATGAAATGGGACACGAATGGGGTTGGACTGGGTTTGGGATGCCTGAGCCTGATATTTGTAACCTAAATCTCTCTCGGCGGACCGAGAAGGTGGGTTAAAATCAAAAGGCCCGCTTGATATCTGTTCCCCATCAGTTCTACGATTACAGCACGATCTGCAAAATCAAGTCAAGAACTTAGTCCCTGTTAAGCAGGTACTTCAGGAGTGGCAGTAAGCCTATCAGCCTGTCCTTGTCACATGCGCTGTCTGGAAAATGGGGTCACGTTGTAGGTGGGCAGGAAGCCACAACCACAGCCTGATTACATAATTCTAGTAAGGGTAGAATCAGTAATTACAGGAATTTATAAAAATTGTTGAACGTTCATATATGTTTTCTGTCAGCGCGTTTTGCAGAGAGCTCAGTGTACTGGTAACATTCATCTTTCAGTGTATCATATTTCTTCTCATTCACAATAATGTATGTGGAAAAAGGATAATCAATAGGTTGAAAGGAAATGCTGGTTTGATAACCAATAGAATGTCATACAACAGACGAAGAGGGAGAGATTGGATTGCTGCTCTGATTTTGGGAAATAAGGAAGAAATAATAGGAAGAGAGTAATTTATAGGGTTGTAAATGGTGTATATATGTAAGTCTTTGGTCGTATCAAATGGGAATATCAAGGAAGTAACAATAAAATGCAAGGATCTTCACTTTCTCTAGAGACTTCCTGATCTCTCGCACTGAGAAATGAATGGAAGATCACCTGAATCCTCAGAAACAATGTAAACAGTCATTTCTGCATATCTCTATCTGCTAAAGCCTTTGTTCAGGTGGAGGACTTCTCTTTGGTTTTTATTTATAAGGGCTTTGAAAAGAAGTTAATTGAATTTGCGAGGGAATTAAAAGTGGAGTTGCCAGTTAAAGCTAAGAAGGCAGAGATATATTTGAGCGCTTGGGTCTGTTAGAAACACTGGAGAGCCCACGAGCAAGTAGTCCAGGTAACGTAGCATCAGAAGCACTTTCTGTGGAGAAACTGATCTGGAGAGATTTTGGTTGCAGTTCAAGCATGAGGGGGAATTTTTAAAATTGAACATGTTAGAAAGAGAAAGGGAGTTGCAGGAAAAAGATGAGTAGTTTCAAAGTGCATTTGAAATGAGGAAACTTGATGAGGAAATGGTAAGATTAGCATGGGGAAAGGATAGAGAGGGAGGGAATATCAACTTAAAAGTTTGAAGTTACCAGCAGAAGTTTAGAATGGTCAAGAGGAAGGAGTAACCCTTCCCAGTCCAAATCCTAGTGGCGATATGTTTAAATATGTATAGGCCCTACCAAAATTTGAGGAAAAGTATATTGAGGCATTCTTCATAGCATTGAGAAAAGAGCAACTCAAATGGAATAGACAAAGGAAAAGTGGGCATTACCCGTACAAGGTATATTGATGGGATGGGTACAGGAAGTTAATGCTTCACTGTCAGAGGAGGTGTCTAAGGATTACGATGAGGTAAAAAAAAGTCTACTGTAGGTGCATATGAATTAAATCCAGAGGCATATAGCCGAAAGTTTAGTAATTTAAGGAAACAGTTATGTTGAATTTGAAAGGGTTAAGCAGAACAATTTTAATGGGTGGGTACGAGCATTGGGAGTTGAAACTACCTATGAGACTCTGAGAAGCAATTCTCTTGGAAAAATTCACTGTTTGCGTGGTGAAAAATTAAGGCTGACTCCTAATGCAAGCATAGAATGTCATGACTGAAAAGGGAAGTTGACTTAAACACTGAGTATTTGCAAAACTATGGGGCGGGATTCTCTGTCGGCTGACGGAGGAATCGGGAAATGCGATTGGGCGAAAAACCGGTTTTGACACCAAAATCATGGCAATCGTCGTTTTCACACCAAATCGCAATTCTACGGTGCCTCAACAGCACCGTCAATGCGTTACACTCCACACGTAGAGTAAACACCGTTGAAGTATCATTAGTGAGCCCGACCCATAATTCTCTGGGGCCTCCGCGATTCCCTGCCTCCACCAGGGTGAATTCCCAATGGTGAGGTACACTTGGTGGGGGTGGGGGGGATGGGCCCGAGGGCTGGGTGAACCACCCCATGGGACTGGGGCGGTGTCCAGGCATTACGGGCCATCTAGGTGCCCTCACCCCACCCCATCCCACCCTCCACCATACCACCCCCCCAAAACCAGCTGCCACCCACCGTCAGGGCACCATGCAGCTCATAGCAGGGTGAGGGTGGTGTGAGGGTGATGTGGGTAACGGTGGTGTGGGGGTGAGGGTGGTGTGAGAGTGAGGGCGGTGTGGGGGTGAGGGTGGTGTGGGGGTGGTGTGAGGGTGGTATGGGGGTGAGGATGGCTTGGGGGTGGTGTGGAGGTGAGGGTGGTGTGGGGGTGAGGGTGGTGTGGGGGCGAGGGTGGTGTGAGAGTGAGGGCGGCGTTGGGGTGAGGGTGGTGTGGGGGTGAGGATGGCTTGGGGGTGGTGTGGAGGTGAGGGTGGTGTGGGGGTGAGGGTGGTGTGGGGGCGAGGGTGGTGTGAGGGTGAGGGTGAGGGTGGTGTGGGGGTGGTGTGGATGTGAGGCTGGTGTGGGGGTGAGGGTGGTGTGGGGATGAGGGTCGGGGTGAAGGTGGTGTGAGGGTGGTGTGGGGGCGAGGGTGGTGTGGGGGTGAGGGTGGTGTGGGGATGAGGGTGGGGGTGAGGGTGGTGTGAGGGTGGTGTGAGGCTGAGGGTGGTGTGTGGGCGAGGGTGGTGTGGGGATGAGGGTGGGGTTAGGGTAGTGTGAGGGTGGTGTGAGGCTGAGGGTGGTGTGGGGGCAAGGGTGGTGGGGCTGAGGGTGGTGTGAGGCTGAGGGTGGTATGGGGGAGAGGGTGGTGTGGGGGTGAAGGTGTTGTAGGGTTGAGGGTGGTGTGAGGATGATGTGGGGGTGAGGGTGGTGTGAGGGTGAGGGTGGTGTGGGGGTGGTGTGGATATGAGGCTGGTGTGGGGGTGAGGGTGGTGTGGGGATGAGGGTGGTGGTGAGGGTGGTGTGAGGGTGGTGTGAGGCTGAGGGTGGTGTGGGGCGAGGGTGGTGTGGGGGTGAGGGTGGGGGTGAGGGTAGTGTGAGGGTGGTGTGAGGCTGAGGGTGGTGTGGGGCTGAGGGTGGTGTGGGGATGAGGGTGGGGGTGAGGGTAGTGTGAGGGTGGTTTAAGGCTGAGGGTGGTGTGAGGGCAAGGGTGGTGCGAGGATGAGGATGATGTGGGGGGGGCGAGGGTGGGCGTGAGGGTGATGTGAGGGGAAGGTGGTGTGGGGGGCGAGGATCGTGTGAGGGTGGTGTGGGGTGTGTGGGCGAGGTTGGTGTGGGGGGGACGGTGTTGTGGGGGTGAGGGCGCTGTTGGGGGAGGGGGTTGGCACGGGGAACCGCAACACAGCGGGGTCCCACTTCCTTGTCCGATGACGATCTCCACGCCGACGACTGCCCTTTCCTCGGGCCTGCTGACCCCCTCCAGTCTTCTCCTACTCCCTGCGGTTATGGGCCGCCTTCTCCTGGGAGTGGGGGGGAAACAGAAAATGCACTATGTTAGAGTGTCCGCCGCATACAGTCCAGGTGGTGGGTAGCTGACAGCTTCAGTGGCATGGGTTCCCGAATGTTGTGCGGGTGAGGGTTTAGCTGCCCTCCTGGGAGGGTGGAGGGGAGGTGGGACAGGGGTTGTGCCTTGGGCACCGTGGTGCCTACTCATGGCCGCCCTGAGGAGGTCGTGTAGTTTCTTCCGGCACTGCAGGCCAATCCGGATAGTGTTGCTGGTGGTGCTTACGGCCTCTCCACTTGCACCCCGGCATGGCGGCAGCTGGCAGCCTCCCCCCCCGGGCCGGAGTACAGGGTCGACTGCCTCTCCTCCACGGCGTCCAGGAGGGTCTCAAGCTTGGCGACGGTGAATCGTGGGGCCGTTCCCTTGCTGCCATCTTGTTGGCTGGAATGGTGTGTATTTGGGGAGTGAAATGTGTATGTGCGGCTGCAGCTTGTCAGCCTCCTGACTGTCAATCGTGAAGCCGGCGAATCCCGCACCGTTTCTCATTGGAATCGATTGTGTTCCACGTGGCGCCGGTGCCAGCCCTTCAACGGCAGCTGACTCGGTCCCGGTGCGGCGCCAGTTTTGCTGTCGTGGAAGTCTACAAATCCTGCCCGGGTTAACAGTCTCTGGAACGGAGAATTCCACTGAAGGTTTTGGGTGTTAAATAAGTGGGGTCATCTTATACACCGGATCGACTTAGACACTTCGGTCTATGGTAGCTTTAAAAACCTCGTCACTCTAAATTCTCATGAACTTCCAATCGAAATAGTTCATCGTACAGATTTCCACTATTTACATCCATTTTCAGCCTTCAAGCAAACTGCAAAAATTAAGCTTGTTCTTTGACACAAGGGCATTTTGGCACATTTTAAAACCTTGTAAATTGCATCTTTAAAAAACAAGAAACCAATAAAACTAAAAATGATTGAATATTTTTTTGAAAGTATTTTATAGGTGCCAGTTTCTTGAAGCCATGTTCAGTTATTGAAAATCAGGTTACTTACAGACAGTGAGTGAGGCAGGTTCACAGAAGACCTGCCCCTCCTCTGAGGTCGGGAGTCCAACGTGGACCCACAGCTTCATGCCAGTGAGGAGACGAGGGATATCCTTCTCCCAGGGTGGGCCACGGACTCAAGTCTGCCCTCCTGGACAGCACCTGGAAGATGGTGGCAGAGGCAGTCAGTGTTGCCAGTCTCACCATGGCAGACAGCTTGTCACCCTGAGGGGTGGGAGTCACTGTGAGTCCCCTGCTCTGAGACTGGCAGAGAAACAGGATGGGCTCCAAAGGCCAGCGTGCAGGTGTCCTCTGGTTGGGGTGAGCTCTGCTAATCCCCTGCTTCCTCTGTAGCGGGGCAGCACTTCTGAGGAGTGCCAAAACCTGGTGGGCCCCTGATTGAGTTTGTCATGCCCATCTCCTCGATGAAACATCTGGGGCATGAGGGTGTCCATAGAGACGGCCTGGGTGGGCTCGCAGATGACCAGAGGCCTTATGAGCATTTAAAGGATACAGGCAGCACTCAGCAGTGTGAGCAACCAGGAGCCAGTAAGGAGCACAAAATGGTGCATTTGAAAGACAGAGAGCAGCAATGACAGTCTGAGGCAGGACACCCCGATTCCCAAGGGGCACCCAGAGTCCACGGACTTGGCACCGAGTCACTCCCCACTATTGCCCACGGCCTGGGCAGCAACTCCAGCAAGCCCGACAATCTTCGAGGATTTTTCAGTGTTTTTTAGCCTCACACCACCCCCTCCGCCGTCATCGCACCAGACCATGCTTGCAAATATTTGCACTGATTTGCGCTCGCAAGACTTCTGCTTAAGTGGGGTGGAGCATCGCGGAGGCGTGGAGCATGAAATGCCCAAGTCGCTAACGATATTGAAAACCATGTAAATGGTGGTTTTGCATGGATCCACCGGCGCGGGGCACAAACACGATATCGCTGCCAATGAGGGATTGGAGCATGGCATTGAATTGGCGCCAGGCATAAACCTTGATTTTATAATTACCCGTTATTCTTCATCCAATCCCGATTTGTGCGGTTGCAGCATCGCAAAGTGGAGAATCCAGGCCACAGATTAAAACGTTTATTGTTTTTGTGAAGACAATTTGGGCCCAATTTATGCCTGGATCACAGATTGTATCCAAAGAGATTAGTAATAATGTAATGTAGCATTTCTTGAGATGATAATGGCCTGGGTTATACACCGCGCAACACCGTGCATTCCAAGCACGAAGTACATTCCAATCACTCAGGCATGTGATTGCACTGCACTTAACTCTCTTTCATGATGTCAGTGTTTGTAAACATTGGGGACTCACCAGTTTGGGCATCTGGCCATGACGGGAGATGAATGAATCGCAGCTGCAGATGGTTTGTAGAAACTGTCAATCACAGATCACTGCTAGAAAGCTATGAATGGCTTGCAGCTAATGGATCTGTGGCAAGCAGCGGCAGGTCACAGCTGCTCTAATTCCAGGAATGGTTACGTGGAGCTGCAAGGTAGATATTACAGCTATAATGCTTCCACAGCCCTTGTCTGGACTGTTCTCCAGCTTCAAGATAGGAGTCTCTTTTCTGGGGGGGTGGGTCTATGTGGCAGGGTCTATGTGGCGGTGTCTGTGGGGTCCCTTCTGCATTCACTTGCATCCCCCCGCCAGTGCTCGGAGTGGACCTCGGGTGTCATTCTCCGACCCCCCGCCAGGTCGGAGAATGGCCGTTGGCCGCCGTGAATCCCGCCCCCGCCCCCGCCGAAGTCTCCGGTACCGGAGATTGGGCGGGGGCGGGAATCGGGCCGCGCCATTTGGCGGGACCCCCCACTCAATTCTCCGGCCCGGATGGGCCGAAGTCCCGCCCAGAAATTGCCTGTCCCGCCGGCGTAAATCAAAGCTGGTATTTACCGGCGGGACCAGGCGGCGTGAGCAGGCTCCGTGGTCCTGGGGGGGGGGGGGGGGGGGGGGGGTGCTGGGCGATCTGACCCGGGGGGTGCCCCCACGGTGGCCTGGCCCGCGATCGGGGCCCACCGATCCGCGGGCGGGCCTGTGCCGTGGGGGCACTCTTTCCCTTCCGCCTCCGCAACGGTCTCCACCATGGCGGAGGCGGAAGAGACTCTCCCTACTGCGCATGCGTGGGAAACTGTCGGCGGCCGCTGACGCTCCCGTGCATGCGCCGCATTTCCACGCCAGCTGGCGGGGCACCAAACGCCATTTCCGCCAGCTGGCGGGGCAACAAACGCCATTTCCGCCATCTGGCGGGGCGGAAATCCCTCCGCCGTCGGCCTAGCCCCTCAATGTTGGGGCTCGGCCCCCAAAGATGCGGAGCATTCCGCACCTTTGGGCTGGCGCAATGCCCGTCTGAGTGGCGCCGTTTTTGGTGCCAGTCGGCGGACATCGCGCCGTTGGGGGAGAATTTCGCCCCTCGTTCCCGAGGCCAGCAGGGGGTGGGAGAATCGCAATCGGATGATTGCAATGCATTCAAACGTGTGATGGGGAGGCCTGTGGGGGGGGACCTTTTAGTCAAGAGGTTCCTGCATGTCATGATATTCAGATGAACATCACAGCACATACATACACACATAATGATGGACAGATCAACAGACCAATCAACACACAAAACACGACAGCCAATCACGGACAAGAGCATACACAGTACAAAGCAGGGAACAAAACACTTCCTGGGCACTCGAGCAGGAGAGGGCTCTGGGCACAGACCTCGTTGCCAGCCACTCAGAGGTTCACCATGTGCTGAATACCAGAGTTTAATATGTTAATAGTTCATTGAAATAAAACTGCGTTGTACCATTCGCAACCGTGTTGGTTCGTCTGTATATCAGAGTACCCAACACTTCATGATACCAGGAGTGATTTGACACCTTCCCACAAATCTGCCATCCTGCGCCATGGACACCGTCAACACACCGCAGCCGCTGCAAGTCGCTGGGAACCTCGGTGTAAATTGGAAGCTGTTCAAGCAGCGTTTCCAGCTCCTTCTGGAAGCCAACGAAAGAGAGAGCGCCTCAGATACCAGAAAGATCGCCATCCTCCTCACCACCGCAGGGCAACACGCCATCCATGTCTACAACTCCCTGGTGTTCGCGGAAGGCGAGGACAAATCCAAATACAAGACGATCCTTCTCAAGCTCGACCAACACTTCAACGTCGAGGTCAACGAAAGCTTTGAGAGATATGTCTTCCAGCAGCGCCTGCAAGGTAAGGATGAGCTCTTTCAGTAATTCCTTACCCACCTCCGCATCCTCGCGCAGTCCTGCGGTTACGACACCACCTCGGACTCCATGATTCGGGACCAGATCGTTTTTGGGGTCACCTCGGGCACCCTACGCCAGCAGCTTTTAAAAATAAAAGGCCTCACCTTAGCCTCCGCAATCGAAGCCTGTGTCCTGCACGAAAACGCGACTAGCCGCTGAGCACAATTTCAGGTGACCGAATAGGCGCGGTGGGGGTCCTACGCGGCCGGATCGGCGAGCCAGGTGCCCCACGAGGCCGAACGGGTCCAGACGATCGAGTTCCTCCCGGCCCGTGGGCCGGACGACTTCGGCCATTTTGTGCGCTTTTCGGGGCCTCCCGCGCTTGTGCGCGCCAAAACCTACGGCAACACTGAGGGACGTGATGCGCAGGCGCGCCCGACGCAAGACCGAACTGCGCATGCGCAGTGGCACAACGAACGTCATGATGTCACGACGTGCGGCAACTGTGGAGCTGCACATTTAAAGCGGCAATGTCCCGCAAGAACCCGACAATGCCTACGCTGTGGCAAGGCGGGCCACTACGCTGCTTACTGTCGAGGAGCTCAACCTGTCAATCTTCCACAATTCCGACAACCTCGCAGGGACGTGCGGACCATTCAGTCTCCCCTTTACGAATCTTGCCCAGACGACATCCAGACCGGTGACACAGATGACCGAGGCGCCTTCCGTGTTGCAGTCATTGATGGGAACCGAGTTAACACAATCAATCCGGGTGATGAATGGTGTGCCACGCTGACGGTCAACCGATCGCCGATAACTTTCCGCCTGGACACTGGCGCCTCCGCCAACCTCACAGCATGGTCAGCCTTCTACGCCATGAAGATCAGACCACCAATTTGGCCGTCCCGGTGCAGGATAGTCGACTACAACGGGAACGGTATCCCGGCTATGGGACCCTGCCAGCTCCAGGTGACACACAACACACACACGGCCGCACTCTCATTCGAGATAGTCGGCTCATCGAAGGACTCCCTGCTAGGTGCACAGGCATGCAAGGCTCTCCACCTCGTGCAACGAGTCCACTCTCTCTCTCCAGATGGAACGTCTGGCTTCCCGGATGCAGAGTTTAACGCACAGCTCCAATCGCTCCTCGCCCACAACCAGGAGTAATTCGAGGGCATGTGAACACTGCCATACACCTATAGAATTCGGCTCAAACCAGATGCCACCCCGGTCATTCACGCACCTCGCAGGGTCCCTGCGCCACTCAAAGACCGCCTCAAGCAGCAGCTGCAGGATCTCCAGGACCAAGGGGTCCTATCCAGGGTCACAGAGCCCACGCCGTGGGTCAGCTCCATGGTGTGTGTCAAGAAGCCCTCCAGAGAGCTCCAGATCTGTATTGACCCAAAAGACCTCAATAACAATATTATGAGGGAACATTACCCCATACCCAAATGGGAAGAGATCACGAGTGAAATGGCCCAGGCGAAAATATTTACCAAACTGGATGCCTCTAAAGGCTTTTGGCAGATCCAACTAGATCCGTCCAGCCGAAAGCTGTGCACTTTCAACACCCCTTTCGGTAAGTTCAGCTACAACCGAATGCCATTTGGCATCATCTCGGCATCCGAGGTCTTTCATAGGATCATGGAGCAGATGATGGAAGGAATCGAAGGGGTGCGCATCTCCGTGGACGACGTCATCATCTGGTCCACCACACCACAGGAGCACATCTATCGTCTCCAACGCGTCTTTGCACGCATACGTGAAAACGGCCTGCGCCTCAACCGAGCCAAGTGTTCTTTCGGCCAAACCGAGCTGAAGTTCCTGGGGGACCACATTTCCCGGTCAGGGGTCTGTCCGGATGCAGACAAGGTGAGCGCTATCACAGCCATGCCGCAGCCGGCAGACAAGAAAGCAGTGCTACGCTTCCTAGACATGGTCAACTTCCTGGGGAAGTTCATTCCCAACCTTGCCTCCCACACGACAGCTCTGCGCCACCTCGTCAAGAAGTCCACGGAGTTCCAGTGGCAGCACATACCCCAGCAGGAATGGGAGGAGCTCAAACTCAAGCTCACCACTGCACCAGTACTGGCGTTTTTCGACACGTCTCGTGCCACTAAAATCTCGACTGCTGCCAGCCAGTCCGGCATTGGGGCAGTGCTCCTGCAGCGGGATGACACTGCGTCATGGGCCCCGGTCGCCTATGCATCGTGGGCCATGACCCCCACAGAGCGAAAAGGAGTGCCTGGGCTTGCTAACCGGTTTAGACAAGTTCCATGATTATGTGTATGGTCTTCCCCGGTTCACTGTTGAAACTGACCACCGCCCCCTGGTCAGCATCATAAACAAGGACCTGAACGAGATGAGCCCTCGCCTTCAGCGCACCCTACTTAAACTCAGGAGGTATTACTTCCAACTGGTCTACACCCCAGGGAAGGACCTTATCATTGTGGATGCCCTGTCTAGAGCAGTGAGCACGCCCCCAGATTCAGACGGGTTCGTATGTCAGGTCGAGGCGCAGGTGGCCTTCACATCGGCAAATCTGCCAGCTGACGACTCCAATCTGGCCCGCATTCGCAGAGAGACTGCGGCCGACCCCCTTCTACAACGTGTGATGCGCCACATGACGGGAGGGTGGCTCAAAGGGCAGTTCCCGCAATTCTACAATGTCCGAGACGACTTGGCAGTCATTGATGGTGTCCTTCTGAAGCTGGACCGGAGTGTGATTCCGCACAGCATGCACAAGCTGGTTCTCGACCAACTACACGAAGGCCACCTGGCGGTCGAGAAGTGCAGAAGGAGGGCCCAAGAGGCGGTATACTGGCCGGGCATCAGTGACGATATTGCCAATATGGTGCTCAACTGCCCAACCTGCCAAAGGTTTCAGCCGGCGCAACCTCCTGAAACGCTTCTGCCCCATGAGCTGGTGACGTCCCCATGGGCGAAGGTGGGTGTGGACCTCTTTCACGCGCTCGGCAGGGACTATGTCATTATCGTTGACTATTTCTCCAACTACCCGGAGGTCATACGCCTACACGATTTGACGTTGTCCACTGTCATAAGGGCCTGCAAAGACACCTTCGCTCGCCACGGCTTTCCGATGATGGTCATGTTGGACAATGGGCCCTGTTTCGCCAGCCAGGAATGGTCATCGTTTGCTGCCTCATATGGCTTCACACACATGACGTCTTGCCCTCTGCACCCCCAGTCCAACGGAAAGGCGGAGAAGGGCATTCACATTGTCAAGCGGCTCCTCTGTAAGGCTGTTGCTGCCGGATCGGATTTCTGCCTCGGCCTATCGCTCGGCCCCACTAGCCACTGGGCTCTCACCAGCCCAGCTGTTGATGGGTCACGCCCTCAGGACTACTGTGCCTTCCATTCTGGTGCCCACAATCGACCATGCTCCAGTACTGCACAGGATGCAACTGCAGCGCGGTCGCCAGAAGAGGTCATATGACACACTGGCAACTGATCTTCCCGTCCTGGCCCCTGGAGACGAAGTCCGCATCCACCAACCAGAAGGTGGCTGGTCAGCACCTGCCGAAGTTCTCCGATGCGTGGCTCCCCCCTCGTTCCTGGTTCGGATGCCTGATGGATCCGTTCGTAGGCGCAATCGCCGGGCTCTTCGCCTGCTTCCACGCTCGCTACGAGACCTTACACCGACACCGTGCCCTCCTGTTGTTACTGATTTCGACTTCGTGGAGCTGCCTGCTACCATGCCCCTTCCGTCGTCGCCCGTGGCCAGGCCCGTTCCTCAGCCGGTGGTTCCAGACCTACCCTTGAGGCGGTCAACCCGAATTCGTCGCCCACCTACTAGACTGGATTTATGAAACTGTTTATACATTGAACTCATGCAACCACTTTGTTAATATGTTTATGTTCTTATCGTTACAGGAATTCATTTTATCGTTCAACATTTCCCCGTTCTTTGTTTATGATACAACCTCGTTGTTATGTCACACCCGACATCGCCCCTTGTATATAGTTAAGCCCCATGTACATGCTGTAAATATTGCACACACACGCATTTAGCTACACTCAGTACACATCTCTATTTATAAACATGTAGACACATAATCCTGTAAAAAAAGGGGGGATGACATGATATTGAGATGAACATCACAGCACATACATACACACATAATGATGGGCAGATCAACGGACCAATCAACACACAAAACACGACAGACAATCACGGGCAAGAGCATACACAGTACAAAACAGGGAACACGACACTTCCTGGGCACTCGAGCAGGAGAGGGCTCCGGGCACAGACCTCATTGCCAGGCACTCAGAGGTTCACCATGTGCTGAATACCAGAGTTTAATATGTTAATAGTTCATTGAAATAAAACTGCGTTGTACCATTCGCAACCATGTTGGTTCGTCTGTGTGTCAGAGTACCCAACACTTCACTGCGGGGCTTTCCTTCACCTAGGGGACTCTGTTGGAGGTTCCTTTAGTTAGGGGGTCTCTGTGGGGTTGGGGGGGGGGGGGGGGGGAGTTCCTTTAGGCAGCAAGTCTCTGTGAGGGGTCCCTCTACTTAGGGGGTCTATGAGAGTCCTTCAGTTAGAAAGTCCCGGGGGGAGGGGTTTCTCCCTATTAAGGGTGTCCCGGGGTGGGGTCTTCCTATTAAGGAGGTCCCTGGGTGGGGTCTCCCTATTAAGGGGGAAGGTTGAGTGGTTCTCCCATTTTGGGGATCTCTGGGGGAAGGTGTCGGGAGGGTGGTCTGGTCGAGGAGGGGTGAGCAGGTAGTGCATTATGGGGGCAGAGGGTGGCCCTCAGAGGTATTTGGGGGCAACTCCCTTAAGGACTTTACCCCCTTGGCCCACGACGAGGTCGACCACGTCAGGTTCACATTTGGTGAAACTTGTAGTAATCCCCGCCCACGTGATTCCCAGCCCAGGCGACCGGAGAATCTTGGAGGGCAGAAAATAGAGTACCGTGTCTGCTAAATGGATGCAAATGCATCATTAAGATCCATTAACCTTCATTTACATCTTCCCGCTGGCGCATGGGCGTGAACCTTGATTCTGACGCCAGTGGGAGTTGGAGGATCGCGTTCTGAGCGGCGCGCACTGACGCCCAACGTCGATCCCGATTATTCGATTCTCCACCACGTCAGGGGCCCTGCTACCGGCAGCGTGTGGCAGAGAATCCAGGCCAATATGTTTCCCACTCCTTTCTACCAATATCAAATGTCAAAGTTTTATCCTGCCTGCTCCTACCCACACTCCAAAATCATTCAGTCCTGTTAGCTCTCTGCCAAAAGGCTCTCGAACGCTCCAAACATTCCTTAGTGGTGGTTTGATGGATGATTTTGCACTCCAAGGTTTTTATTATCATGACATCTACTTAAGAACAATTATTATGTATCCTCCTGTTCTACCTAATCCCAATGTTTCACCCTTAATTCCAGTGCAATCTTAATCAGAAATCTGGAAGCGATTTGTAAGCGTTTCTTTATGTATATATGGAAATGTCTCTGCCTATTTTCAATCTGACAAAAAGGCATTGCTATCTAATTCATCGTCTTTAACTACATTAACATACAGCATGACAAATTCTTCACAGGCCTACTCCAACTTTCTGAGAGAGACAACTGAAACATTCGAATGATGAATTTCCCATTGGTCACTGGGATATTGTCTCATAGTTTCAGATCAGCCATTTGATTACAAGCCAAGCAATCACCCTTCACCTTGAAGGAATATTCACCCCCTTTGAAGTCTATCTTTGCGGTCTATAAACTAGCCACAACTCTGCAAACTTTTTCTGCCACTTCTCTCTCAAAAATGCAGCCAACCTCAAAAAAAAGACTCCCTAAGATGCTGCAGGACATGGCGTGGTAAGCAAAATGGAAAATAGATCACTTCAGTCTCAATATCTAACAGAATAAAGGCGGGTCGATTAAGATGTTGGGGGGTGGGGGGGGGGGGAAATTTCCACGCCCCCGCGGCTTGTTTCTCGGCGGGGGTAGGCGGTCTGCCATTGGCCGGTGGTGGGTTCTCCTTCTGCCAGTGGGATTTCCCAGTCGTAGAAGTCTCTCCTTTCAGCTCTGTCAAAGTGTCTGTGGACTCGAAACGTTACTGCTCTCCTGATCAACACTGGCAAACCTGCTAAGCTTTTTCAGCGTTCTCTATTCTCGTTTCAGATTCCAGCAATATTTTGCTTATAAAAGTAAGGGTGTTATGCTTCAGTTCGATAAGGCATTGGTGAGACCACATCACGAATGCTGTATGCAAATGAGGTCTCCCTATTTAAGGAAGGATGCAAATGCGTTGGAGGCAGTTCAGAGCAGGTTTACTAGATTGGTACCTGGAATGAGCGGGTTGTCTTCCGAGAATAGGTTTCACAGGCTGGGCTTGTTTCCACAGGAGTTTAGAAGAGTGAAGGGTGACTGGGTTGAAATATACAAGATCCTAAACGGCCTTGACAAGGTGGACATGGGGATGCTATCGCCTCTTGTGGGTGAGTCCAGAACTGGGCGACATTGTTTTAATATTAGGGGTCGCCCTTCTAGGACAGAGATGAGGAGGTTTTCTTTCTCTGAGAGGGGTGTGTGACTTTGGAACTCTGTCTCAGAAGGCAGTGGAGGCAGGGTCATTGAATATTTTTAACACTGGGGTAGGTAGATTCTTGTTAGGCAAGGGAATCAAAGGTTATCAGGGGTAGATGGGAAAGTGGAACTCGAAACACAAACAGATCAACCATGATCTTATTGAATGGCGGAGCAGACTTGAGGGGCCGAATGGCCTACTTTTGCTCCTTTTTGTATGTTCATATGAGATATAGGAGTGGATAGATTATTTTTCTTGAGAAAAGGAATTGAGGTGAAGATAATCGTGCAGGACACCAAAATCATTCAGAAAATGCTAACGTGGCATATCATTGATTAGGTGACCCAAGACCAATATTGGATCTGTTTTCTTTGAGGACAGTGACCTAAACAAGATATAAATGAACATGCTTATGTCTGAACATTAAGGTATATTTCTGGAGCTCAGATCTCCAACAGGATAAAAGCACCTTGAAGCTATTCAATATGGTACCACATGGGTTCGGTTTTCTGGGGCTGCCAAAGATTCAAATCCAATCCAATTCCTATCTTTTACGATGACAATATGGACCCCATTTATGGCATATGTCAATTTCCATGAACAATATGTGGATCACGTACCTTCAAGACATTTCTCTATCAGAATAGGGAATGATGATATGAAATTCACAAAGTACTAACAAACTGATCACTTTTCCTCGCCAATTATACTAATGTGCATCGCTTAGCTCCAACGCTGCCTTATTTTCCAGAACACCAACCCTTTTTCCATCAAACTCGTTACATGTATCCTGAGATGCCTCATACCTTTGAACCATGTCCATCATGTCAACACCCTCCTTATATAATGGAGAACCAAGTCCTCTGATGCATATGCTAAGCTTCTAAACATGCTTTTGGTGGAAGGATATTTAACTAAGCAAACTTCCATTTGCCATTAATCTCGGGAATGCCTTTTTTACATTTCTCTGTAAATGCAGAATGTTAATTAATAAATGTATCCAAATGTAACTTTGGCACTAAATTACTTATCTCTAACTTTTCATGTTTATCTAACAAATAACCAAATTCTTAACCAGCTGTAAAAAAACATTGCACAAGATATTGATGCTAAAAAAAAAAGCAACATATCTTGGAGTTAACTTAATGCTTCGACATTTTCTGTCACCTTCAGACTTCGCTGAAAGTGGCACTGTTTCAGGAATTTCTGGCTCACAAGGCAGAAATCCTTGCATGTTAAGGCAAGGTCAGTTAAAGGCTTTTTAAAATGGTGGCAGATGGCCATCATCGTTTTCACAATAATGAACTTTTTGGGAAGTCTCAAACATGTGATTTAGATTTAGGTTGTCTGAGGAGGAAAATCTCTTTATATGGTTCTGTGAGTTTCTTTTCTTGTTCATTGTTCCTCTCTGTTCCATTTCAGCTTTGTTGAAGCGAAGTTAATGATACTTCCTTGTCAGTAACTTTCTTAGCCTCCCAAAGCACAGCAGGATTAGGAGAAAGGAAGCAGTAAATTCAGTGTATAGTTTGATCTCATTCTCTAGGTATTCCGTGAGTTTTGAAGTGGTGAGGTGCTAAACCTTCATCTTGGAAAACATGTGGAAGGTGGAATAGTGAAGCATGTCAGCATTTGAAACAGACTAAAAGCAGAATTCAGTTTGAACATTTGAGCCATCAAAGGGGCAGGCATTGAGAATCTATCAAATTCTGAAGTAAATATGATGAACTACATAATAAAAAGAAAAGATTTACTCCACGGGACTTGCCATTTCCTTACCATCCTAGAGGAAGGAAAGAAGCTGTTTTCAAAAATGTTAAAACTTATCTTGAGGTAACATGACAACAGCAGTCTACGGCTGACTTGAAATCCCTAGCAAAATCCTATTGGGAGGAGAACTCTATAAAGTGGGGAAATTATATAAAGTGTTAGCGCCAGTTTAATGAGATAAAGAGATATCTGAAGAAGAGAATGTCTTAATCCAAGACTATCTGAAATAGAATGTCAGTAGATATTAGCCTGTGTCAAGCATCAGCCTCTGGGTCAAGCTTATCAAGAGTGAAGTGGATATTAATTTGTATTATTGCAAGTACCAGATTAAGAAGTGCAACTATTAACTAATGTAGCTATTAACTAATGGAAAGTGTTGGGCTTGGGGCCATATTGAGTTACGATTATTATTAGCGATTATAAAATTGTATTAGCCTCAAAACATTTACTTTCACTATTTATAATAGAGTTGGCTGTCCTGCTCTGCATCCAATGTCACGCTCATCTATGTCCTTAGAGCCTCATCAAGAATTCCTGCATGACTTAACATTTAATAAAAAGACTGGGTATGAAACCAATTCTATCAATTTTAGAGGTGAGATAAATGGGACAAACCCCCAAATAAGTGGGTTATTAAGCAAGCACTTTATGATTTTAGGGCAAAAGGAATCTTCAGAAAAGGATAAGCCTATAAAACATTTGAATTTTTAATGTCATACAGACCATTGGCATGATGGGCTGAAAAATAAGAATATAACTACTAAGTTAATATAATCCTTCAGAAAGCTTTAAAAAGTTTAAAAAGTTGCGTTACTGAAAAAATCTAAACAAGAGACAAATTTTTCCCAATTTACACATGCTGTCTGTCCATTTTACTTTAGCTTGAATTTCATCTTAATGTAGAACCTGTTTTTCAGATTTTGAACTGTCTTCGAAGTTTGTGTGAGCTCTCTAATAAACAGAAAGACAGTGGCAAAACCCCACTTGTCAACTCCTTGACCAAGCTTTTGGTTGCTTGGCCTATTGCCACCCAGTCTGGTTTGGAGCCAAACTTTGTTTCATAATCACTCCTGTGACCAATGTTTTGGGCCATTTTTACTACATTAAAAGGTGCTATATAAAGGCAAGTTGTTATCTGACCAGCAGAAATGTCATACTATACCATTCAGGAAGAAGTAGTGCACCAATTGTTGTTCAAATAATATTATTTTGAAAAGATTCCAGTGATATATGGGTGGAGGATCGGGGTATTCAATCATTTTTGAATACCAGAGGCCTATGATGCAATCTGTCACTGCAGGAAGCTCAATTTGTCTGGACATTTTGCTTTTCCTTTTGTGATTTTTTTTCATTATGTTTTCTACCATGAATAGCAATGTAAAAAATAGCTTAATTTCTGCTTTGTTTTTAAATAGATCATAACGTACACACAGAGGCAATCAAACAATAATACAGAACAGAATAAGAACATAAGAACATAAGAACCAGGAGTAGGCCATCTGGCCCCTCGAGCCTGTTCCGCCATTTAATTAGATCATGGCTGATCTTTTTTGGACTCAGCTCCACTTTCCAGCCCGAACACCATAACCCTTAATCCCTTTATTCTTCCAAAAAACTATCTATCTTTATCTTAAAAAACATTTAATGAAGGAGCCTCAACTGCTTCACTGGGCAATGAATTCCATATATTCACAACCCTTTGAGTGAAGAAGTTCCTCCTAAACTCAGTCCTAAATCTACTTCCCCTTATTTTGAGGCTACGCCCCCTAGCTCGGCAGGAGCTAGGGAATGTGGATTGGGAGCAGCTGTTTAAGGGTAAATCCACATTTGAAATGTGGGAGTCTTTTAAGGAAAGGTTGATTAGAGTGCAGGACAGACATGTCCCTGTGAAAATGAGGGATAGAAATGGCAAGATTAGGGAACCATGGATGACGGGTGGAATTATGAGACTAGCTAAGATGAAAAAGGAAGCATACATAAGATCTCGGCGACTGAAAACTGATGAAGCTTTGGAAGAATATCGGGAAAGTAGGACAAACCTCAAATGCGCAATAAAGAGGGCTAAAATGGGTCATGAAATATCTTTGGCTAACAGGGTTAAGGAAAATTCAAAAGCCTTTTATTCGTACATAAGGAGCAAGAGGGTAACTAGAGAAAGGATTGGCCCACTCAAAGACAAAAGAGGGAATTTATGCGTGGAGTCAGAGGAAATGGGTGAGATTCTTAATGAGTACTTTGCATCGGTATTCACCAAGGAGAGGGACATGATGGCTGTTGAGGCTAGGGATGGATGTTTAAATACTCTATGTCAAGTTGGCATAAGGAAGGGGAACGTTTTGGGTATTCTAAAAGGCATTAAGGTGGACAAGTCCCCAGGTCCAGATGGGATCTATCCCAGGTTACTGAGGGAAGCGAGGGACGAAATAGCTATGGCCTTAACAGATATCTTCGCAGCATCCTAGAGCACGTGTGAGGTCCCGGAGGACAGGAGAACTGCTAATGTTGTCCCTTTGTTTAAGAAGGGTAGCAGGGATAATCCAGGGAATTATAGTACGAAGTCTTACAACACCAGGTTAAAGTCCAACAGGTTTGTTTCGATGTCACTAGCTTTCAGAGCACTGCTCCTTCCTCAGGTGAATGAAGAGGTCTGTTCCAGAAACACATATATAGACAAATTCAAAGATGCCAAACAATGCTAGGAATGCGAGCATTAGCAGGTGATTAAATCTTTACAGATCCAGAGATAGGGTAACCCCAGGTTAAAGAGGTGTGAATTGTCTCAAGCCAGGACAGTTGGTAGGATTTCGCAGGCCAGATGGTGGGGGATGAATGTAATGTGACATGAATCTCAGGTCCCGGTTGAGGCCGCACTCACGTGTGCGGAACTTGGCTATAAGTTTCTGCTCGGCGATTCTGCGTTGTCGCGGGTCCTGAAGGCCGCCTTGGAGAACGCTTACCCGGAGATCAGAGGCTGAATGCCCTTGACTGCTGAAGTGTTCCCTGACTGGAAGGGAACATTCCTGCCTGGTGATTGTTGCGCGATGTCCGTTCATTCGTTGTCGCAGCGTCTGCATGGTCTCGCCAATGTACCACGCTTCGGGACATCCTTTCCTGCAGCGTATGAGGTAGACAACGTTGGCCGAGTTGCACGAGTATGTACCGCGTACCTGGTGGGTGGTGTTCTCACGTGTAATAGTGGTATCCATGTCTATTATCTGGCACGTCTTGCAGAGATTGCCATGACAGGGTTGTGTGGTGTCGTGGTCACTGTTCTGAAGACTGGGTAATTTGCTGCAAACAATGGTCCGTTTGAGGTTGCGCGGTTGTTTGAAGGCAAGTAGTGGGGCTGTGGGGATGACCTTGGCAAGGTGTTCATCGTCATCAATGATGTGTTGAAGGCTGTGAAGAAGATGACGTAGTTTCTCCGCTCCGGGGAAGTACTGGACGACGAAGGGTATTCTGTCGGTTGTGTCCCATGTTTGTCTTCTGAGGAGGTCGGTCCGGTTTTTCGCTGTGCCGCGTTGGAACTGTCGATCGATGAGTCGAGTGCCATATCCCTTTCGTACGAGGGCATCTTTCAACGTCTGTAGATGTCTGTTACGCTCCTCCTCGTCTGAGCAGATCCTGTGTATACGGAGCGCTTGTCCATAGGGGATGGCTTCTTTAATGTGTTTAGGGTGGAAGCTGGAGAAGTGGAGCATCATGAGGTTATCCGTGGGTTTGCGGTAAAGCGAAGTGCTGAGGTGACCGTCCTTGATGGAGACGAGTGTGTCCAAGAATGCAACTGATTTTGGAGAGTAGTCCATGGTGAGTCTGATGGTTGGATGGAACTTATTAATGTCATCGTGTAGTCGTTTCAGTGATTCTTCGCCGTGGGTCCAAAGGAAAAAAATGTCATCAATGTATCTGGTGTATAACATCGGTTGAAGGTCCTGTGCGGTGAGTAGGTCCTGTTCAAACTTGTGCATGAAGATGTTGGCGTATTGGGGTGCAAATTTGGTCCCCATGGCTGTTCCGTGCGTCTGGATGAAGAACTTGTTGTCGAAGGTGAAGACGTTGTGATCCAGAATGAAGCGGATGAGTTGCAGAATTGCGTCTGGAGATTGGCAGTTGTCGGTGTTGAGTACTGAGGCTGTTGCAGCAATGCCGTCGTCATGGGGGATGCTGGTGTAGAGTGCCGAGACGTCCATTGTGACGAGGAATGTTCCTGGTTCAACTGGTCCATGGGTGCTGAGTTTCTGTAGGAAGTCCGTCGTGTCGCGACAGAAGCTGGGTGTACCTTGTACGATGGGTTTCAAGATGCCCTCGATGTAGCCAGAGAGGTTCTCACACAGGGTCCCATTGCCTGAAACGATAGGGCGGCCTGGTGTGTTGGCCTTATGTATTTTTGGGAGGCAGTAGAGATCTCCAATGCGGGGAGTACATGGGATGAGAGCACGTAGGGTGCTCTGAAGATCTGGATCCAAGGTCTTGATCAGCCTGTTAAGTTGGCGGATGTGTTCCTTGGTCGGATCTGCGGGTAACTGTCTGTAGTGTTCTTGGTTGTTCAGTTGTCGGTATACTTCTTTGCAGTAGTCCGTTCTGTTCAGTACGACAGTGGCCTTTGTCTGCTGGTTTGATGACGATGCTGTGGTTGGTCTTGAGAGCGCGGATGGCATTGCGTTGTGCTTGGGTGACGTTCGGGGCTGTCTTGTGAATGCGACTGATGAATCTGGCATTGACGCGACTCCTGACGGCTTGAGCATACATGTCGAGTCTAAGGCAGCGGCCTTCCGGAGGGGTCCAATTCGACACCTATATGCATACCAAGAACAGAAAGCTTGAGAAACTTGGCATCACCACCGGCAGCAACCAAGCCACCCCCGGTGTCACAGTAGAAAACAATACAGGGAAATCTATTGTCAACTTGTCAGACTACACCCTTCAACCAGACGAAATCGAAGTCCTCAGCAGAGGGCTTAATTTCTGCACCACCACCAAAATGGACCCCATCAGTCTCACGGCAGACACGGAGGAATTCATCAGGCGAATGAGGCTCCGGGAATTCTTCCACAGACCCCAAGAGGCCAACGGCGAACCCAAGCAGACTACCAATGAACCGGAACAGCAGACCGAGAGATCTGCGGTGCGGCAACCGAAGAGGAAAGAGTCGAATTGGACCCCTCCGAACAACCAAGAACACTACAGACAGTTACCCGCAGATCTGACCAAGGAACACATCCGCCAACTTAACAGACTGATCAAGACCTTGGATCCAGATCTTCAGAGCACCCTACGTGCTCTCATCCCACGTACTCCCCGCATTGGAGATCTCTACTGCCTCCCAAAAATACATAAGGCCAACACACCAGGCCGCCCTATCGTTTCAGGCAATGGGACCCTGTGTGAGAACCTCTCTGGCTACATCGAGGGCATCTTGAAACCCATCGTACAAGGTACACCCAGCTTCTGTCGCGACACGACGGACTTCCTACAGAAACTCAGCACCCATGGACCAGTTGAACCAGGAACATTCCTCGTCACAATGGACGTCTCGGCACTCTACACCAGCATCCCCCATGACGACGGCATTGCTGCAACAGCCTCAGTACTCAACACCGACAACTGCCAATCTCCAGACGCAATTCTGCAACTCATCCGCTTCATTCTGGATCACAACGTCTTCACCTTCGACAACAAGTTCTTCATCCAGACGCACGGAACAGCCATGGGGACCAAATTTGCACCCCAATACGCCAACATCTTCATGCACAAGTTTGAACAGGACCTACTCACCGCACAGGACCTTCAACCGATGTTATACACCAGATACATCGATGACATTTTTTTCCTTTGGACCCACGGCAAAGAATCACTGAAACGACTACACGATGACATTAATAAGTTCCATCCAACCATCAGACTCACCATGGACTACTCTCCAAAATCAGTTGCATTCTTGGACACACTCGTCTCCATCAAGGACGGTCACCTCAGCACTTCGCTTTACCGCAAACCCACGGATAACCTCATGATGCTCCACTTCTCCAGCTTCCACCCTAAACACATTAAAGAAGCCATCCCCTATGGACAAGCGCTCCGTATACACAGGATCTGCTCAGACGAGGAGGAGCGTAACAGACATCTACAGACGTTGAAAGATGCCCTCGTACGAAAGGGATATGGCACTCGACTCATCGATCGACAGTTCCAACGCGCCACAGCGAAAAACCGGACCGACCTCCTCAGAAGACAAACATGGGACACAACCGACAGAATACCCTTCGTCGTCCAGTACTTCCCCGGAGCGGAGAAACTACGTCATCTTCTTCACAGCCTTCAACACATCATTGATGACGATGAACACCTTGCCAAGGTCATCCCCACACCCCCACTACTTGCCTTCAAACAACCGCGCAACCTCAAACGGACCATTGTGTGCAGCAAATTACCCAGTCTTCAGAACAGTGACCACGACACCACACAACCCTGTCATGGCAATCTCTGCAAGACGTGCCAGATCATCGACATGGATACCACTATTACACGTGAGAACACCACCCACCAGGTACGCGGTACATACTCGTGCAACTCGGCCAACGTTGTCTACCTCATACGCTGCAGGAAAGGATGTCCCGAAGCGTGGTACATTGGCGAGACCATGCAGACGCTGCGACAACGAATGAACGGACATCGCGCAACAATCACCAGGCAGGAATGTTCCCTTCCAGTCGGGGAACACTTCAGCAGTCAAGGGCATTCAGCCTCTGATCTCCGGGTAAGCGTTCTCCAAGGCGGCCTTCAGGACCTGCGACAACGCAGAATCGCCGAGCAGAAACTTATAGCCAAGTTCCGCACACATGAGTGCGGCCTCAACCGGGACCTGGGATTCATGTCACATTACATTCATCCCCCACCATCTGGCCTGTGAAATCCTACCAACTGTCCTGGCTTGAGACAATTCACACCTCTTTAACCTGGGGTTACCCCATCTCTGGATCTGTAAAGATTTAATCACCTGCTAATGCTCGCATTCCCAGCATTGTTTGGCATCTTTGAATTTGTCTATATATGTGTTTCTGGAACAGACCTCTTCATTCACCTGAGGAAAGAGCAGCGCTCCGAAAGCTAGTGACATCGACACAAACCTGTTGGACTTTAACCTGGTGTTGTAAGACTTCGTACTGTGCTCACCCCAGTCCAACGCCGGCATCTCCACATCAGGGAATTATAGACCTGGGAGCTTGACCTCAGTGGTATGCAAACTGTTGGAGAAGATACTGAGGGATAGGATCTATTCACATTTGGAAGAAAATAGACTTATCAGTTATAGGCAGCATGGTTTTGTGCAGGGAAGGTCATGTCTTACAAACCTAATAGAATTTTTTGAGGAAGTGACAAAGTTAATTGATGAGGGAAGGGCTGTAGATGTCATATACATGGACTTCAGTAAGGCGTTTGATAAAGTTTCCCATGGCAGGTTGATGGAAAAAGTGAAGTCGTATGGGGTTTAGGGTGTACTAGCCAGATGGATAAAGAACTGGTTGGGCAACAGGAGACAGAGAGTAGTGGTGGAAGGGAGTGTCTCAAAATGGAGAAAGGTGACTAGTGGTGTTCCACAGGGATCCGTGCTCGGACCACTGTTGTTTGTGATATACATAAATGATCTGGACGAAGGTATAGGTGGTCTGATTAGCAAGTTTGCAGATGATACTAAGATTGGTGGAGTTGCAGATCGCGAGGAGGACTGTCAGAGAATACAGCAAAATATAGATAGATTGGAGAGTTGGGCAGAGAAATGGCAGATGGAGTTCAAACCAGGCAAATGCGAGGTGATGCATTTTGGAAGATCTAATTCAAGAGCGTACTATACGGTCAATGGAAGAGTCCTGGGGAAAATTGATGTACAGAGAGATCTGGGAGTTCAGATCCATTGTACCCTGAAGGTGGCAACGCAGGTCAATAGAGTGGTCAAGAAGGCATACAGCATGCTTGCCTTCATCGGACGGGGTATTGAGTACAAGAGTCGGCTCGTCATGTTACAGTTGTATAGGACTTTGGTTAGGCCACATTTGGAATACCGTGTGCAGTTCTGGTCGCCACATTGCCAGACGGATGTGGATGCTTTAGAGAGGGTGCAGAGGAGGTTCCCCAGGATGTTGCCTGGTATGGAGGGTGCTAGCTATGAAGAAAGGTTGAGTAGATTAGGATTGTTTTCGTTGGAAAGACGGAGGTTGAGGGGGGACCTGATTGAGGTCTACAAAATTATGAGAGGTATGGACAGGGTGGATAGCAACAAGCTTTTTCCAAGAGTGGGGGTGTCAATTACAAGGGGGTCACGATTTCAAGGTGAGAGGGGGAAAGTTTAAGGGAGATGTGCGTGGAAAGTTTTTTACGCAGAGGGCGGTGGGTGCCTGGAACGCTTTGCCAGCAGAGGTGGTAGAGACGGGCACGATAGCATCATTTAAGATGCATCTAGACAGATATATGAACGGGTGGGGAACAGAGGGAAGTAGGTCCTTGGAAAATAGAAGACAAGTTTAGATAAAGGACCTGGATCAGTGCAGGCTGGGAGGGCCGAAGGGCCTGTTCCTGTGCTGTAATTTTCTTTGTTCTTTGTTAGTTATGCTTTCGCCCGCCAGTGGAAACAACCTGCCCGCATCTATCCTATCTATTCCCTTCATAATTTTATACGTTTCTATAAGATCCCCCCCGCATCCTTCTAAATTCCAATGAGTACAGTCCCAGTCTACTCAATCTCTCCTTGTACTCCAACCCCTTCAGCTCTGGGAATCCAACCCCTTCAGAATCTGTGTGTTTGCCATAATGTACAGCGTGATTATAACATGCTACACATTGTTGGAACCAGGAGTAATTGCAAGGAATCAGGAAATTCAATTCTGACACTGCCAACTCTATTTATTTAATATCTTCTTTGTTGGGTGGCACTGTGGCACAGTGGTTAGCAGTGCTGCCTCACAGCGCCAAGGACTTGGGTTCAATTCAGGGAGTGCAGAGCAGGGAGTGTGTCTGGTTGGTGCAGACTCGATGAGCCAAATGGCTTCCTTCTGCACTGTAGATATTCTATGATTCTAAAAGGACTTGTGCAGAAGAAAATTGAAATCATGACAGGATGTGCTCACCTCGGGAGAAGAATTGTATTCGATGCAATATGCAGCTCCATCATAAATCTATTGATGAAGATCTTCTCAGACATTATTTTGAGCATATGCATCTCTTTTACACAAGCAAAGACCTGGGAAGTCTTCATGATCTTAGTTATACTATAGGCACATTACAGCCATAGCGGTTCTTTGCCCATAATGTCACACAACTACGGTGATTTGTATTTTTCCAATGCCTTTAATGCGAAAACAAATCTCCGTGCTTTACAGAGGCAGAATGAGATTAAAAAGGAGAACAAGAGCACAACATTATCCTAGAGTTGCCAGCTCTCATTTAGAACAAAGAACATACAGTGCAGAAGGAGACCATTTGGCCCATCGAGTCTGCACCGACCCACTTAAGCCCTCACTTCCACCCTATCCCCGTAACCCAATAACCCCTCCTAACCTTGTTTTGGACTCTAAGGGGCAATGTAGCATGGCCAATCCACCTAATCTGCACGTCTTTGGACTGTGGGAGGAAACCGGAGCATCCGGAGAAAACCCACGCAGTCACAGGGGGGAACGTGCAGACTCCGCAAAGACAGTGACCCAGCGGAGAATCGAACCTGGGACCCTGGCACTGTGAAGCCACAGTGCTATCCACTTGTGCTACCGTGCTGTCCCATTTATTCATCATTAGAACACAAGTGCTTCGAAATTGGTCTCCTTACTCGGGAAACCCTGACGTGAAGGTACTTCATTTTTTTTTAATGTATTTTATTATAAGCATGTATCAAAACAGGTTACAGTGAATAAACACCCCGAGAAACATACTTCCCAAAAATCAACTATACAGTATGTACAGATTTTTCCCCTTTTTCACCCCCCCTCCCCTGCGGCGAACAGCCCCTCAAACATGGTCACAAACATCCCCCACCGTTCCTCAAACTCCCCTGAAGAACCTCTTAATTCATACTTTATCTTCTCTAATCGCAGGAAGTCATACAGATCACCCAACCAAGCCGCTACCCCCAGTGGCGATGTGTGAAGGTACTTTTTAAAAAATATATATTTTATTAAAATTTTTCAAACAAAAATGTTTCCATTTTTACAACTCAACAAGGGATTATACATTAACTGGTAAATAACATTATTTAAATAATACAGTGAACTAACAACAACTAAAAAGAAAAAGAAAAAACAAATAGCAAAAACACAAATAGTGCCCCCACCCCCCCTCCCCCCTGGGTTGCTGCTCCTGTCATTTCTATCTTTCCATTATCGTTCCGCGAGATAGTCAAGGAACGGTTGCCACCGCCTGGAGAACCCCTGAGCCGATCCTCTCAACGCAAATTTTACTCGTTCCAATCTTATGAACCCTGCCATGTCGTTTATCCAGGCCTCCACACCCGGGGGCTTCGCTTCCTTCCACACGAGTAGAATCCTACGCCGGGCTACTAGGGACGCAAAGGCCAAAATATCGGCCTCTTTCGCCTCCTGCACTCCCGGCTCTTCCGCAACCCCAAATATAGCTAACCCCCAGCCTGGCTTGACCCGGACCTTCACCACCTTTGAAATTACCCTTGCCACGCCCCCCCAGAACTCCTGCAGTGCCGGACATGACCAGAACATGTGTGTGTGGTTCGCCGAGCTTCCCGAGCACCTCCCGCACCTGTCCTCCACCCCGAAAAACCTGCTCAGTCTTGCTCCCGTCATACGTGCTCTATGTAGAACCTTAAATTGAATCAGGCTAAGCCTGGCACACGAGGACGAGGAATTTACCCTACTTAGGGCATCAGCCCATAGCCCCTCCTCAATCTCTTCCCCCAGCTCTTCTTCCCATTTTCCCTTCAGCTCCTTTATCATCGCCTCCCCCTCGTCCCTCATCTCCCGGTATATTTCGGACACTTTGCCCTCTCCGACCCATACCCCAGAAATCACTCTATCTTGGATCCCCTGCGTCGGGAGCTGCGGAAATTCCCTCACCTGTTGCCTCGCAAATGCCCTCACTTGCATATACTGGAAGGCGTTCCCCGGGGGCAACTTATATTTTTCTTCTAGCGCTCCCAGACTTGCAAACGTCACGTCTATAAACAGGTCCCTCAGCTTTCTAATTCCTGCTCGTTGCCAACACTGGAACCCCCCATCCATCCTCCCTGGGACAAACCTGTGGTTGTTCCTTATCGGGGACCACACCGAGGCATCAGTCACTCCCCTGTGTCGCCTCCACTGCCCCCAGATCCTCAAGGTTGCCACCACCACTGGGTTTGTGGTGTACCTTTTCGGGGAGAACGGCAGCGGCGCCGTCACCAGCGCTTTTAGGCTCGTTCCCTTACAGAACACCATCTACAGCTTCTTCCACGCTGCTCCCTCTTCCTCCCTCATCCACTTACAGACCATCGACACATTGACGGCCCAGTAGTAGTCACTCAAACTCGGCAGCGCCAGTCCCCCTCTGACCCTACTGCGCTGCAGAAACCCCCTCTTTACTCTCGGGGTCTTTCCTGCCCACACAAAGCTCGTAATGATCCTGTCTATTTAAAAAAAAAAGGCCTTTGTGATCAGAATGGGGAGGCACTGAAACACGAAAAGAAACCTCGGGAGGACCACCATTTTAACTGCCTGCACTCTGCCTGCCAGCGATAGCGGCACCATATCCCACCTCTTAAAGTCCTCCTCCATCTGCTCCACCAGTCGCGTCAGGTTAAGTCTATGCAGGGTTCCCCAGTTCCTGGCCACCTGGATCCCCAGGTATCGGAAGTTCCTTTCCACTCTCCTCAGCGGCAGAGCATCTATCCCCCTTCCCTGTTCCCCGGGGTGCATTACAAAAAGCTCGCTCTGACCCATATTTAGTTTGTATCCCGAGAACTCTCCAAACTTCCTAAGTATCTGCATTACTTCTGGCATCCCCTCTACCGGGTCCGCAACGTATAGCAGTAGATCATCTGCGTAGAGCGACACTCGGTGCTCCTCTCCCCCTCTAAGCACCCCCCTCCACTTCTTAGAATCCCTCAGCGCTATGGCCAGTGGTTCAATTGCCAATGCGAACAGGAACGGGGACAGGGGACACCCTTGTCTTGTACCCCTATGTAGCCGAAAATACCCCGATCTTTGCCGGTTTGTGACTACGCTTGCCACCGGGGCCCCATATAAGAGTCTGACCCATCTAATAAACCCCTCACTGAACCCAAGCCACTTCAGCACCTCCCACAGATAGTCCCACTCCACCCTATCGAATGCCTTCTCTGCATCCATCGCCGCCACTATCTCTGCCTCCCCCTCCGGTGGAGGCATCATCATCACCCCCAGCAACCTTCGTACATTAACATTCAGTTGTCTCCCCTTTACAAACCATGTCTGGTCGTCATGTACCACCCCTGGGACGCAATCCTCTATCCTAGTCGCCATCACTTTTGCCAGCAGTTTGGCATCTACATTTAGGAGTGAGATAGGCCTGTATGACCCGCATTGCAGCGGGTCTTTATCTCGTTTCAGGATTAGCGATATCGTCGCCTCCGACATTGTCGGGGGTAGCATCCCCCTTTCCTTAGCCTCATTAAAGGTTCTCGCCAAGAGCGGGGCCAACAGATCCATATGCTTCCTGAAGAATTCCACCGGAAACCCGTCTGGTCCTGGGGCCTTCCCTGCCTGCATGTTCCCCAGTCCTTTAATCACCTCATCCACCTCGATTGGCGCCCCCAGACCTGCCACCTCCTGCCCCTTCACCTTCGGGAACCTTAGCTGGTCCAGAAAGTGTAACATTCCTTCTTTTCCCCCTGGGGGTTGGGACTTATATAGCCTCTCATAAAAGGTCTTGAACACCTCGTTCACTTTCCCTGCTCTCTGCTCCATATTTCCCGTTTCGTCCCTAACTCCCCCGATCTCTCTCGCCGCCATCCTCTTCCGAAGTTGGTGGGCCAACTGCCGGCTCGCCTTTTCCCTATACTCATATTGCATCCCCTGTGCCTTCCTCCACTATGCCTCTGCCTTTCCCGTGGTCAGCAGGTCAAACTCCATCTGTAGTCTTCGTCTTTCTCTGTATAGCCCTTCGTCTGGGGCCTCCGCATATTTTTTATCCACCCTCAAAATTTCCCCCACTAATCTCTCTCTTTCTTTGCCATCTTGTTTCCCCTTGTGGGCTCTGATGGAGATCAGCTCTCCTCTAACCACCGCCGTCAGCGCTTCCCATACTACCCCAACCTGAACCTCCCCATCGTTATTGACCTCCAGGTATCGCTCAATACAGCCCCTCACCCTTCCGCAGACCCCCTCGTCCGCCAGTAGGCCCATATCTAGTCGTCAGAGTGGGCGCTGCTCCCTTTCCTCTCCTAGTTCCAAATCCACCCAATGCGGGGCGTGATCTGAAACGGCTATGGCCGAATACTCCATTCCTGCCACATTCGGGATCAGTGCCCTTCCCAAAACGAAAAAGTCTATCCGGGAGTATACCTTATGGATGTGGGAGAAGAAAGAGAACTCTTTAGCCATCGGCCTGGCGAATCTCCACGGATCCACTCCCCCCATTTCTTCCTTAAATCCCTTAAGCACCTTGACCGCTGCCGGCCTTCTCCCGGTCCTGGATCTGGACCGGTCTAGCCCTGGATCCAGCACAGTGTTAAAATCCCCACCCACTTTACCAAGCTTCCCACCTCCAGGTCCGGGATACATCCCAGCATTCGCTTCATGAATCCCACGTCATCCCAGTTCGGGGCATATACATTCACCAGCACAACTGCCTCTCCCTGCAGTCTGCCACTCGCCATCACATATCTGCCCCCACTGTCCACCACTATATTCTTAGCCTCGAATGATACACGTTTCCCCACCAATATTGCCACCCCTCTGTTTTTCGCGTCCAACCCTGAGTGGAATACCTGTCCCACCCATCCTTTTCTTAATCTAACCTGATCTGCCACCTTCAGGTGCGTATCCTGGAGCATGGCTACGTCCGCCTTCAGTCTCTTTAAGTGCGCAAACACCCGTGCCCTCTTAATCGGCCCATTTAAGCCTCTCACATTCCACGTGATCTACCGGATTGGGGGGCCATTCAACCCCCCCCCCCCCCCTCCCCCCCTCGTCGACTAGCCATCCCCTTTTTTAGGCCATCTCCCCATCCAGGTCCCGCGCACCCGTCCGTCCCCCAGGCAGCGCCTTCCCGCCCCGGTCACCTCATCTCTTACCAGCTCCCCCTTGCCCTCAGCAGCAGCAACCCAGTTAATCCACCCCCCCCCCCCCCCCCCCGCTAGATCCCCCTCTAGCTTGGTTACTCCCCCCATATTGCTTCCGGAAGTCAGCTAGCTCTGGCTGACCTCGGCTCCGCCCGTTCACTCTTCGACCTCCCTGTGTGTGGGGCTCCCTTCCTTCCTGCGCCCGTTTTCCTGCTATAATTTCCATAGCGCGGGAAAATACCCGCGCTTTCCTCTCGGCCCCGCCCCCTATGGCGCAGTTCCCTCATTCCCCTTCCCTGTCCCTTTTTCCACCGGCGCCCACATTTCTCCGTGTCCCCCTCATCGGGGGGAGAGAAATTCCCCGTCCAACATTGCTGTACAATAGCCCTCCCCTTTCCCCACTTTACATTCCTGTACCACCACCTCGCTGCTTCTCTCCAAACATCAAACTCTCAAATCTAGTCCAGTTTCTCTTCTTGGATGAATGTCCATGCCTCATCCGCCGTCTTGAAGTAGTGGTGCTTGCCCTGATGCGTGACGCACAATCGCGCCGGCTGCAGCATCCCAAATTTTATTTTCTTCCTATGGAGCACCACCTTGGCCCGGTTAAAGCTCGCACTCCTTCTCGCCACCTCCGCACTCCAGTCCTGATACACCCGTATCACCGCATTCTCCCATTTGCTACTCCGTGCCTTCTTGGCCCAGCTCAGGACCATCTCCCTGTCCCTGTAGCGATGGAACTTCACCACTATTGCTCTTGCTGTTTCACCTGCCTTTGGCCTTCTCACGAGGACCCAGTACGCTCCCTCCACTTCCAGGGGGCCCGTTGGGGCCTCAGCTCCCATTAGTGTATGGAGCATCGTGCTCACATAAGCCCCAACATCAGCTCCCTCTGCTCCTTTGGGGAGACCTAGAATCCGTAGGTTTTTCCTCCTCGAGCTGTTCTCCAGGGCTTCCAGCCTTTCTATGCACCTCTTATGTAGTGCCTCGTGTGTCTCTGTTTTTACCACCAGGCCCTGTATCTCATCTTCATTCTCGGCTGCCTTTGCCTTCACTCCACGGAGCTCCATCGCCTGGACCTTTTGTGTTTCCTTCAGTCCCTCGATTGCCAGTAGCATCGACGCCAGCACCTCTTTCTTAAGCTCCTCCACACATCGTCGGAGAAACTCCTGCTGGTCCGGGCCCCATACCATCTGGGCTCCATCCGCCACCATCTTGCTTCTCCCTTCTCTTCTCTGCCGCTGCTCCAAAGGATCCTTCGCAATCTGGCCACTACCGCCGCTGCTTTCCATACACACCCAGGGGGGACTCCTTCCTTCGTCACCCCACACTGGGTTAGGTCGAAAAGAAAATTCCATTGGGGCTCCCAATAAGAGCCCAAAAGTCCGTTAGAACGGGAGCTGCCGAAACGTGCGGCTTAGCAGTGCATCACCGCAACCGGAAGTTTTCTGAAGGTTCTTCTGATGCGGTATGTGTGATGCCCAATGCTGGGAAGGATCTTGCCCATGGTTGTGGCATGTGTGCGTTAGAATTTTTGCCAATGGGCAGGTTGTGGCATCCAGCTGCCTCTTGAACTGATTTGACGTCCGTTGTGCAAAATTGGACCTCGCAGATCCAGTGAATGCCCTTTAATAATGAGGTTTTCAGCTGCATGAGTGACACCCACCCCCCCAAAAAAAAGCACTATATAAATGGCCCATCATCCAAATTGTAGTGAAGTGTTTTTGATTTATTCTGGCAACGTTTGTGGAAGTACTGAACTGTGTCTTTGGAAGTTTTCTGTTGCCAGATTTGGAAGGATGTATTACTGTGCCTGGACATGGAAGGCACTGGAGCTTTGTGGCCTGTCTGCATGAAAAGGCTGCATCAATTATGGGGATTGTAGCTGCATTACATCTGCAACACAACAGGGAAATGGAGCTGCCAAGGCTGCTCTGAGCAGCGGGAAGAAGGAGGACATTCTGTGCAGAAGGCTGCACTCACAAAGGGATTTCAGGGAGGACCTCAGTCAGGAACAATGCCTGAGATTCATCAAGGATGTGGTCACTGAGCTGAGCCATCTCCTTCGATGAGACCTGAAGCTTCACACACGAGGGTGAGGACAGTGCTGCCAGTGGCCATCAAGCACCAGTTCCTTCCGGGTGGGAGAAAGCAACATTGCAAACGTATACAAATTCACCATCCGTTGTTGCAGCAAGGAGATGATGGAGATCCTGTAAACAAGAAGAGTAGAGTTTCCTTTCCAAACAGAGAGGAACTGGACGAGCATGCACAGGGCTTTGCCAGGGTACCTGGATTCCCAATTAATCGGGTAGCCACCAACAACATGCATATTGCTCTGCAGGCTTTGCATGTAGTAAGGAAGTGTACCGGAGCGACAAAGAATTCCACTGGGCAGCACGGTAGCACAAGTGATTAGCACTGTGGCTTCACAGTGCCAGGGTCCCAGGTTCGATCCCCTGCTGGGTCACTGTCTGTGCGGTGTCTGCACGTTCTCCCCATGTCTGCATGGGTTTCCTTCGGGTGCTCCGGTTTCCTCCCACAGTCCAAAGAAGTGCAGGTGAGGTGGATTGGCCATGATAAATTGCCCTTAGTGACCAAAAAAGGTTAGAAGGGGTTATTGGGTTAAGGGGATAGGGAGGAAGTGAGGGCTTAAGTGGGGTCAGTGCAGACTTGATGGGCCGAATGGCCTCCTTCTGCACTGTATGTTCTAAAATTACTCCCTCAGCATGCAATTGGCATGCAGTCCACATCAGCAAATGTCCGACATCTTCATCCAGAAACAGTCTGCCTTGCCTGCCATCTTCTGGCCACCTAAATGTACCAAAGGCTGTCATTTTGCAGACTACACATGGCTGATGATTCCACTCTGCCACCTGATCTTTCAAGGACAACAAGAGTCAAGCTGCCACAAGAATCATTGTGGAGCAGACCATGGGCTTCCTCAAATAATAGTTCTTCTTTTTGTCCATTTGGGAGAAGTCTTACAATACTCAATGGAGCATGTCTCCAAGCTCACGGTGGTCTGCTGCACCCTTCGCAACCTCGCTATTGTGAGGGTGCAGCCACTGCCACCAGGCATATTGAAACCATCTCAGGGGGAGGTGGAGGAAGAGGAGGAGGAGACTGCATTGAGGTATCCTGGACTGCTTCACTCCAGATGGGCGGACCATAAATGCCAGCAGAGACTCTGCTTCCCTAAGGATGTCATCCCATCATCGGCATTGCTCCACAATACTTAACCTTCCTATCCATCTACCATGTCCCATCACAGCATCATCTTGGCCAAGATCCTGCAATAAATGCCATGAACAAAAAACATTTCCAGAACAATCATAACCAACAAAACATTGAATTGTACAAACAAAATTGAACTACTCACCCTTGTCTCCACGCCTGCCTTGTGTGTGCTTTCCCTGGCTCCTACACCGTTCGCCTGACAGAAGAGAAGGTTGAAAGGTGGTTTGATAGAGACGTTCAAAGTCATGAGGGGCCTAGGCAAAGTCAATGGGGAGAAACTCTTCCCATTGGTGAAAGGTTTGCTGGTCTGGTGGGTGCATGTGAAGATGTATTCCCTGATCTTGACCACCCACATGAGCTCTTGAACGTCTTGTGGCATTGCTGCCAGGTCTGCAGGGGAAGACTTCACCAATTAACTTCCCTCACTACATGCTTCAATTACCCCTTAGCTTGTTCCTTGAAGGTTTTCCAGGTACCTTGCCAGTTCCGGCAGAAACAATAAGTAATAGCTTCCTAGCAATGAGTGCACCTTCCCTTTTAAGAGAATTAAGCTACCTTGAAGGGATGCAGGCGAGCTGTAATACTTGCTAACTATGGGCTCTGCTGAGCCTCCTGCTGAATTGGGTTGCACTCACCAGAACACCACAATCATGGAATAAAGGGACAGCGCAAAGTTTGCATGGGACCAGGCACGGCAGATTGCAATTCGAGACCCCTGTGCCTGAAAATGGGAGAAACCGATATTTAACTGAAGACCTTGCTTTAATTACATTCACATTCGGCAAAATTGAAATGAGCCAAGGGACTCGCAACACACCTCTAAAATTACAACTGCAGAAACAACCAAGACCTCATCCAGGCGGGCGTACCAAAAAGTGCACAGCTGGGGGCAGTGTTGGCAAATTCTGTAGAAATATGCCTTTGTCTTTTTTAAGCTGTCGGCATTCAACCATTGTCGAGAACCCTGCAATTTTCCATGGTGCTGGAATCCAAATCACATGGTGCATAATTTTATGTTGCACAAGCTTAAATCACACTTCCCTAATAGATGCATAAATGCTTCTCCAGGAACATCTCAGCTCCTTTAAGGAGATTTTACAGGATCCTCCCCCAAAGCATTTTGAGCCCATTTTCAACCCATGGAGCCAATTTAGATCCTATAACTGCAAATGTTTGTACTGGCTGGAAGCCAGCCCTTCCTTATTCTGCTTCTAATGTCGGCAAACATCACATCATGCCCATAAATCAGCAACAGCCTTTTATTATAAGATTTGATCCTATAGATTTTGAATTGGAAATTAAATTTTGGCAAATACCAGAAATATATTTCTGCATCATTTTTTTGATATTGTGAATTATTTTAGTATTATTGTATCTCATGTAAATATAAAATTAAAATATTTTCAACTTTTATGAGATTCCATAATGGAAGCAACTAGCTTCAAGTGATACTGTATTCTGGAAGGTTCATAATATAGGAAGGAACCATTTAAATTATGGTTTTCTTTTAATGTAAAAATGTTTTGCATCTACTCTCAGAAAAAAATGAAGCTTTCTGAGTAAATCAATCATAATTTGTTTGTAAAGGTCTATGTATTGACTGTCGGGTGCTAATCATAAATTTACAGCCACAAGTTTTTATTTGTTCCTGAAAAAAATACAAAGAAAATGTTATGCTTCATTAGTAAACGAGCTACTTAGCAGTTTTAAGCTAGTTAATCATGAGTTACTTGACTTGAACCACGAACTCAGCAAGCACGATTAAAAATAAGTCAGGTATTTTTGCTGCCATCCGAAACACCAGTCTTTGATCAATACCCCACCGAAGTGGTGTCCAAATGTGCGCTGGGAAAGAGTTAAAAAGTATCCCCTCAAGCCGGACGTTCACTGGTTGCTTGCTAGATGGTTTCCAAAGAACAACTCTCCAAATGCCACCATCACTACTTTTAAAATTCATTTTAAATTAGTAACTAAATATAAGTTTTTTTAACGACATGGGTCAGAGAAAGCTACGCTTTGATTAGGAGTTCCCAATGTAGGTCGGTAACGCATCTCATGCTCAAGCGAAAGAGGCTTTGAACATTTAGCCTGTTACGGGATCAGTTTCATTTGATTTGTCTGATTTGTCTGCACAGCATAATTGCTGGAGTCTAACTGACTTTTAAAAGATCCAGCATTTAATCAGCAGGTTATACTGGCTACCCAGTCTAGACTGATTTGAAGGCACTGAAACTATGCTGGCTTTTTTTTTACGGTTTGTGTTCAACAAAGTGATTAGTTTAAATAGCGTGTTTGGATGAAAGCAGAAACTGATTTTTCAAACCTTTGATTTTGTGTCAGCGATTTGAAAAGCAGAAGAGGGATTTAAGCACTCAAGAAAGGATAAAGGACAGATTGTATCAAAATTCTCCAAGTGCAGCCACTAAACACGGTCATTTTGCCTTCCCTAACTGAATCTGCAGTTTAAATATGTCATACGTCAATATAAATTTTTAAGAGACACTCCACTGCAGAAAAGACTAGAATTCTTCTAAAGTTTGTTGATAAATTTTGCTGTTAAGACTCCCTGGATGATTCAACGAGTTTATCCAGTTACTGATTGAACCATACATACCAGGATGGTCCCAGGTTCAATCCCTGGTCTCCGCTGAATTAGCTGTTGTCAACTAGGGTGATGGTAATGATATACAATTCAGCTCCACACTCCTGGGCTAGGTAAGGGAAACAGACTAAAATTCCTGCTTATTATCAAGTGGGGGGGGGGGGGGGGGGGACATTGAACATGGGTAGGATTGGCCT
Organism: Scyliorhinus torazame; assembly: GCF_047496885.1. Classification (NCBI taxonomy): domain Eukaryota; kingdom Metazoa; phylum Chordata; class Chondrichthyes; order Carcharhiniformes; family Scyliorhinidae; genus Scyliorhinus; species Scyliorhinus torazame. Next base: position 251,745,822 of record NC_092714.1, on the reverse strand, counting down.
CAACTAGAATTATAAAATCAAAGAAAAATATAGCATCGAAGGAGAGTATTCAGCCCATTATCCCGCACAGGTGATTACGTAAATGAGATTAGAGCATATGTGATTGGTGGTAATATATTGCTATGGATGGAGAATTGAATACCAGACAGGAAACAGATAAATGGGTCATTCTCGGGATGGCAGGCCGTTACTCGAGGGGTACTGCTAGGAGCAGTGCTGCTCACAATCTATATAAACAATCTGGAAGCAGGGACCCTACGTAACATTTTGAAATTTGCTGATGACACCAAACTGGGTAGAAACGTAAGTTGTGAGGAGGATGAAAGGAGTTTTCAAGGGGATTTGGACAGGCTGAGTGATTGGGTTGGAACATGGCCGATGAAATGTAATGCAATTTTGAAGTTATCCACTTTGGTCGAAGAAACAGAAAGACGGAGTATTTCTTAAATACCGAGAGGTTGGGAAGTGTTGCTGTCCAAAGGGTTTCCTTGTTTATGAGTCACGAAAGGTTACCATGCAGGTGCAGCAAGCAATTAGGAAGGTTAATGGCAGGTTGAGTTTCAATGCGAGGGGAATTGAGTATCGGAGTAAAGATGTCTTGCTGCAATTGTATTGAGACTTGGTGAGATCACACTTGGATGTGTTGAGTACAGTTCTGGTCTCCTTATTTAAGGAAGGATATACTGGCCATTGAGGGAGTGCAACAGAGGTGTACCAGACTAATCCCCAAAATGGCAGGATTGTCTTATGAGGAGAGATTGAGGAAAGTGGTCCTTGAAGTGTTGGGTACTCTAATACACAGACTAACCAACACGGGTGCGAATGGTACAATGCAGTTTTATTTCAATGAACTATTAACATATTAAACTCTGGTATTCAGCGCATGGTGAACCGCTGAGTGGCTGGCAATGAGGTCTGTGCCCTAAGCCCTGTCCTGCTCGAATGCCCAGGAAGTGTCCTGTTCCCTGCTTTGTACTGTGTATGCTCTTGTCCGTGATTGGCTGTCGTGTTTTGTGTGTTGATTGGTCCGTTGATCTGTCCATCATTATGTGAAATGAAATGAAAATGGCTTATTGTCACAAGTAGGCTTCAAATGAAGTTACTGTGAAAAGCCCCTAGTCACCACATTCCGGCGCCTGATTGGGGAGGCTGTTACGGAAATTGAACCGTGTTGCTGGCCTGCCTTGGTCTGCTTTCAAAGCCAGCAATTTAGCCCTGTGCTAAACAGCCCCATGTGGGAATGTATGTGCTGTGATGTTCATCTGAATATCATGACATCCCCCCCTTTTACAGAATTATGTGCCTACGTGTTTATAAATTGAGATGTGTACTGAGTGTAGCTAAATGTGTGTGTGTGCAATATTTACAGCATGTACATGGGGCTTAACTATATACAAGGGGCGATGTCGGGTGTGACATAACAATGAGGTTGTACCATAAACAAAGAACGGGGAAATGTTGAACGATAAAATGAATTCCTGTAACGATAAGAACATAAACATATTAACAAAGTGGTTGCATGAGTTCAATGTATAAACAGTCTCATAAGTCCAGTCTAGTAGGTGGGCGACGAATTCGGGTTGACCGCCTCAAGGGTAGGTCTGGAACCACCGGCTGAGGAACGGGCCTGGCCATGGGTGATGACAGAAGGGGCATGGTAGCAGGCAGCTCCACAACGTCAAAATCAGGAGGGCGCGGTGTCGGTGTAAGGTCTCGTAGCGAGCGTGGAAGCAGGCGAAGAGCCCGGCGATTGCGCCTACGAACGGATCCATCAGGCATGCGAACCAGGAACGAGCAGGGAGCCACGCGTCGGAGAACTTTGTCAGGTGCTGACCAGCCACCTTCTGGTAGGTGGATGCGGACTTCGTCTCCAGGGGCCAGGACGGGAAGATCAGTTGCCCGTGTGTCATATAACCTCTTCTGGCGACCGCGCTGCAGTTGCATCCTGTGCAGTACTGGAGCATGGTCGATTGTGGGCGCCAGAATGGAAGGCACAGTAGTCCTGAGGGCGCGACCCATCAACAGCTGGGCTGGTGAGAGGCCAGTGGCTAGTGGGGCCGAGCGATAGGCCAGCAGGGTGAGGCAGAAATCCGATCCGGCAGCAGCAGCCTTACAGAGGAGCCGCTTGACAATGTGAACGCCCTTCTCTGCCTTTCCGTTGGACTGGGGTTGCAGAGGGCTAGACGTCACGTGTGTGAAGCCATACGAGACAGCAAATGATGACCATTCCTGGCTGGCGAAACATGGCCCATTGTCCGACATGACCGTCATCGGAATGCCGTGGCGAGCGAAGGTGTCTTTGCAGGCTCATGACAGCGGACGAGACTTCCGGTTGCGGCTATGCCTAGGTAGGTTGCACGTTCGGCAGCTCCCCCCGAGAACGGACTTTTGGGCTCACTAGAGGGGCCTCAACGGCAATTGTTCGAAGGCTTCCAGTGTGGGAAGGTGACAGCAGGGCCCCCCCCGGCAGTATATGGAATGGACCAGGAGTGGAGCGGTGGAAAAAAGTGATTTTGGAGCAGCGGAAGGTGAGAGGGAGAAAAGCAAGATGGCGGCGGGTGGAGACCAAGCAGTATGGGCTCTGTGGTCTCAGGAGCAGCAGGGGTTTCTCAGACGCTGCTTTGAGGAGCAGAAAACCGAAATGCTAGCGCCAATGAAGGTTGCGATTGGAAAAACTAGTGGAGGCCCAGGGGGCGGCGATCCGGGAGGTGCTGCAAAAAGCCTCGGAGAACGAGGATGAGATCTTGGGCCTGGCGGTGAAGGTGGAGGCACACGAGGCGCTGCACAAGAGGTGGGCGGAAAGATTTGAGGACCTGGAGAATAGGTCGAGGAGGAAGAATCTTCAGATTCTGGGTCTCCCTGAAGGAGTTGAGAGGTCCGATACCAGGACATATGTGAGCACGATGCTCAATTCGCTGATGGGTGCGGGAGCCTTCCCGAGCCCCCTGGAGCTAGATGGAGCTCACCGGGTCCTGGCGAGGAGACCAAGGCCAACGAGCCGCCAAGGGCTGTAGTGGTGAGGTTTCACCGCTTCATGGACAGAGTGTGTTTTGCGATGGGCCAAGAAAGAGCAGAGCAGCAGGTGGGAGAACACGGAGATCCGAATTTACCAGGACTGGAGTGCAGAGGTGGCCAAGAAGAGAGCTGGTTTTAATCGGGCCAAGGCGGTGGTTTTAACTGCGGGTGGGAATGTTCGGTTGGTTGGGTGCTGGATGTGGATGGGTGAAGGAATTTGGTGGAGAGGCTGTGAGAGTGTGGGTGCCGGTGGTGGAGGGAGGGGAGGCCTGGGGAAAGGGGAATTGAGATAAGGCCGCAAAAAGAGCTGCGGCAGAGGGGGCGGGGCCGGCTCAGAAAAGCGCGGGCTTTTTCCCGCGCTAGGGAAGGAAGGTGATTGGGGGGGGAAGGGGGGTGCACACACTGACGGAGGGGGGATTCCCACACTGGGGGGTCGATGGGAAGGCGGGAGAGGCCGGGGTCAGCTGACTTATGGGAGTGTTATGGGGGGGAGCAAAAGAGCTAGATACTGATCTAGCGGGCGGGGGGGGGGGGGGTATAGGGTTGCTGCTGCATTGGCCAATGGGGAACTGGAAATAGGAGAGGTGGTCGGGCGGGGGTCCGCCGTCTGGGGGATTGGAGGGTGCAGGAGGCGTGGGCACGTGACTGGCCTAAAAAAGGAGATGGCTAGTCGGCAGGGAGTGGGGGGGTGGGAAGCTCCCCAATCCAGCTGCTAACTTGGAATGTGAGGGGGCCGAATGGGCCGATCAAGAGGGCCCAGGTGTTCGCACACTTAAAAGGACTGAAGGCAGACGTGGTCATGCTCCAGGAGCCACATTTGAAGGTGGCAGACCAGGTTAGGTTGAGAAAGGGATAGGTAGGACAGGTATTCCACTCTGGACTGGACACGAAGAACAGAGGGGTTGCAATACTGGCGGGGAAGCGGGTGTCGTTTGAGGCCAAGAATATTGTAGTGGATAATGGAGGTCGATACGTGATGGTGAGCGGTAGGTTGCAGGGGGTGTGGGTGGTACTAGTAAACGTATATGCCCCGAACTGGGATGATGCCGGATTTATGAAGCGCATGCTGGGTCGGATTCCGGACCTGGAGGCAGGGAGCTTGATTATGGGGGGGGATTTCAACACGGTGCTGGATCCAGCATTAGATCGCTCCAGATCTAGGACGGGGAAGAGGCCGGCTGGGGCCAGGGTGCTTCGAGGGTTTATGGATCAGATGGGGGGAGTGGATCCATGGAGGTTTGCTAGACCCCTGGCCAGGGAATTCTCATTCTTTTCCCATATACATAGAGCTTACTCCCGGATAGATTTTTTTGTTTTGAGTAGGGCGCTAATCCCGAAAGTGGAAGGAACGGAGTATTCGGCCATAGCCATCTCGGACCATGCCCCGCACTGGGTGGAGCTAGAGTTAGGAGAGGAGAGGGACCAGCGCCCATTGTGGCGTCTTGATGTGGGATTACTGGCGGGTGCGGAAGTGCATTGAGAGATACTTGGAGGCCAATGACAACGGGGAGGTGCAGGTGGGGGTAGTCTGGGAGGCATTGAAGGCGGTGGTCAGGGGAGAGTTAATCTCCATTAGGGCCCACAGGGAGAAGAGAGAGGGCAGGGAGAGGCTGGTGGGGGAGATCTTAAGAGTGGACAGGAGATATGCAGAGGCCCCCGAGGAGGGGCTACTCAGGGAGCGACGAAGCCTCCAGACGGAGTTTGATCTGTTGACCACAGGGAAAGCAGAGGCACAGTGGAAGAAAGCACAGGGTCGACGTACGAGTATGGGGAGAAGGCGAGCCGGATGCTGGCACACCAGCTTCGTAAGAGGGTGGCAGCGAGGGAGATAGGTGGAGTTAAGGATAGCAGGGGAAATACGGTGCGGAGTGCGGCGAGAGTGAATGAGGTATTTAAGGACTTCTATGAGGAGCTGTATAGATCTGAGCCACCAGTGGGGGAAGAGGGGATGCGACTATCTTTTGATCAACTGAGGTTCCCGAAGGTGGAGGAGCAGGAGGTGGCTGGTTTAGGGGCACCTATTGGGTTGGAGGAGCTGATTAAAGGATTGGGGAACATGCAGGCGGGGAAGGCCCTGGGGCCTGATGGGTTCCCGGTTGAATTTTATAGGAAGTATGTGGACCTGCTAGGCCCATTGTTAGTAAGGACTTTCAATGAGGCAAGGGAGGGGGGGGACCCTGCCCCCGACAATGTCCGAGGCGCTGATCTCGCTGATTTTGAAGAGGGAGAAGGACCCACTGCAATGTGGGTCGTATAGACCGATCTCGCTCCTCAATGTGGATGCTAAGTTGCTGGCAAAAGTGCTGGCCACGAGAATTGAGGACTGTGTCCCTGGGGTGAATCATGAGGACCAGACGGGATTTGTAAAGGGCAGGCATCTAAACACTAATGTGCGGAGGCTCCTCAACGTGATTATGATGCCATCGGTGGAGGGAGAGGCCGTGGTAGTGGCAGCTATGGACGCGGAGAAGGCCTTCGACCGGGTGGAGTGAGAGTAACTGTGGGAAGTGTTGCGGAGGTTTGGGTTTGGGGAGGGGTTTATCAGGTGGGTCAGGCTCCTATATAGAGCCCCGGTGGCGAGTGTGGCTACGAATCGGCGGAGGTCGGAGTACTTTTGGCTAAACCGAGGGACAAGGCAGGGGTGCCCCCTGTTCCCCTTGTTGTTCACATTGGCAATCGAGCCTTTGGCCATGGCACTAAGGGAGTCCAAGAAATGGAGGGGGTTGGTTCGAGAGGGTGAGGAACACCGGGTGTCGCTGTATGTGGGCGACCTGCTGCTGTACGTGGCAGATCCAGTGGAGGGGATGGTGGAGGTCATGCGGATCCTAAGGGAGTTCGGGGACTTTTCGGGCTATAAGCTTAACGTAGGGAAAAGTGAACTCCTTGTGGTGCACCCAGGGGACCAGGGAAAGGGGGATAGATGACCTACCGTTGAAGAGGGCGGGAAGGAACTTTTGGTACTTGGGGATTCCGGTGGCGGGGAGCTGGGGGGCACTGCACAAGCTCAATTTGACACGGTTGGTGGAGCAGATGGGGGAGGATTTCAAAAGATGGGATGTGTTGCCACTCTTGTTAGCGGGCAGGGTACAGTCGGTAAAAATGATGGCCCTCCCAAGGTTTCTTTTTGTGTTCCAGTGCCTTCCCATTATGATTACAAAGGCCTTTTTTAAATGGGTAGGTAGGAGCATCATGGGTTTCGTGTGGGCAAATAAGACCCCGAGGGTAAAGAGGGTGTTTCTGGAGCGTAGTAGGGACAGGGGAGGGCTGGCGCTGCTGAATCTGTGTTGCTAGTACTGGGCAGCCAACGTGGCGATGATCCGTAAGTGGGTAATAGAGGGAGAGGGGGCAGCGTGGAAGAGGTTGGAGATGGTGTCCTGCAGGGGCACGAGCCTGAGGGCACTGGTGACGGCACCGCTGCCGCTCTCGCCGACAAGGTACACCACGAGTCCGGGGGTGGCGACAACATTGAAGATCTGGGGGCAGTGGAGACGGCACAAGGGCAGGATGGGAGCCTCGGTCTGGTCCCCGATTCGGTAGAACCATCGGTTCGTCCCGGGAAGGATGGATGGGAGGTTTCGCAGCTGGCATAGGGCAGGGATCAGAAAAATGGGGGACCTGTTTATAGACGGGACGTTTGCGTGCCGAGGGGCGCTGGAGGAGAAGTTTGGGTTACCCCCGGGAAATGCGTTCAGGTATATGCAAGTGAGGGCGTTTGTGAGGCGGCAGGTGAGGGAATTCCCGTTGCTCCCGGCACAGAGGATTCAGGACAGGGTGATTTCAGGTGTATGGGTTGGAGAGGGCAGGGTCTCGGAGATCTACCAGGAGCTGAAAGAAGTGGAGGAGGCCGCGGTAGAGGAGCTAAAGGGCAAGTGGGAGGAGGAGCTTGGGGAGGAGATTGATGAGGGCCTGTGGGCTGATGCCCTCAGTAGGGTTAATTCTTCCTCCTCTTGCGCCAGGCTCAGCCTAATACAATTCAAGGTTGTTCACAGAGCGCATATGACAGGGGCGAGGATGAGTAGGTTCTTTGGGGTGGAGGACAGGTGTGGGAGGTGCTCGGGGAGTCCGGCAAATCACGTCCACATGTTCTGGTCGTGCCCGGCACTGGAGGGGTTTTGGAGGGGTCTTGCGAGGACTATGTACAAGGTGGTGAAAGTCCAGGTCAAGCCGAGTTGGGGGTTGGCATTATTTGGGGTAACGGACGAGCCGGGAGTGCAGGAGGCGAAAGAGGCCGATATCCTGGCCTTTGCATCCCTGGTAGCCCGGCGGAGGATCTTGTTAGTATGGAAGGATGCAAAGCCCCACAGCGTGGCAGCCTGGATAAATGACATGGCAGAGTTCATTAAATTGGAGAGGATAAAGTTTGCCTTACGAGGGTCTGTGCTGGGGTTCTTCAGGCGGTGGCAACCCTTCCTAGACTATCTCGCGGAGCGTTAGGAGGAGGTCAGCAGCAGCCCGGGGGGGGCCGGAGGGGGGATGCCTCTTTCGGGGGGGTATTTGGGCAGGGGGGGGGGGTATTTTTGAATGTGGGGTTTGTGTTCTTTCTTCCTTTTGTTATGGGGGGGGGGGGTTTGTTTGTTATTAAAAATTGTTGGAAAAATTTGAATAAAAATATATATTTTTTTAAATGACAGCGGACGACGCCAAATCGTGCAGGTGTATGACCTCCGGGTAGTTGGAGAAGTAGTCAATGACTATGACATAGTCCCTGCCGAGCGTGTGAGTGGTCCACACCCACCTTCGCCCATGGGAACGTCACCAGCTCATGGGGCAGAAGCGTTTCAGAAGGTTGCGCCGTCTGAAACCTTTGGCAGGTTGGGCAGTTGAGCACCATATTGGCAATATCGTCACTGATGCCCAGCCAGTATACCGCCTCTCTGGCCCTCCTTCTGCACTTCTCGACCCCCAGGTGGCCTTCGTGTGGTTGGTCGAGAACCAGCTTGTGCATGCTGTGCGGAATCACACTCCGGTCCAGCTTCAGAAGGACACCATCAATGACTGCCAAGTCGTCTCGGACATTGTAGAACTGCGGGCACTGCCCTTTGAGCCATCCTCCCGTCATGTGGCGCATCACACGTTGTAGAAGGGGGTCGGCCGCAGTCTCCCGGCGAATACGGGCCAGACTGGAGTCGTCAGCTGGCAGATTTGCTGATGTGAAGGCCACCTGCGCCTCGACCTGACATACGAACCCCTCTGAATCTGGGGGCGTGCTCACTGCTCTAGACAGGGCATCCGCAATGATAAGGTCCTTCCCTGGGGTGTAGACCAGTTGGAAGTCATACCTCCTGAGTTTAAGTAGGATGCGCTGGAGGCGAGGGGTCATCTCGTTCAGGTCCTTGTTTATGATGCTGACCAGGGGGCGGTGGTCAGTTTCAACAGTGAACCGGGAAGACCATACACATAATCATGGAACTTGTCTAAACCGGTTAGCAAGCCCAGGCACTCCTTTTCGATCTGCGCGTAGCTCTGCTCTGTGGGGGTCATGGCCCACGAGGCATAGGCGACCGGGGCCCATGACGCAGTGTCATCCCGCTGCAGGAGCACTGCCCCAATGCCGGACTGGCTGGCATCAGTCGAGATTTTAGTGGCACGAGACGTGTCGAAAAACGGCAGTACCAGTGCAGTGGTGAGTTTGAGCTCCTCCCATTCCTGCTGGGGTGTGTGCTGCCACTGGAACTCCGTGGACTTTTGGCAAGGTGGCGCAGAGCTGTCGTGTGGGAGGCAAGGTTGGGAATGAACTTCCCCAGGAAGTTAACCATGCCTAGGAAGCGTAGTACTGCTTTCTTGTCTGCCGGCTGCGGCATGGCTGTGATGGCGCTCACCTTGTCTGCATCCCGACAGACCCCTGACCGGGAAATGTGGTCCCCCAGGAACTTCAGCTCGGTCTGGCCGAAAGAACACTTGGCTCGGTTGAGGCGCAGGCCGTTTTCACGTATGCGTTCAAAGACGCGTTGGAGACGATAGATGTGCTCCTGTGGTGTGGTGGACCAGATGATGACGTCGTCCACGTAGACACGTACCCCTTCGATGCCTTCCGTCATCTGCTCCATGATCCTATGAAAGACATCGGATGCCGAGATGATGCCAAATGGCATTCGGTTGTAGCAGAACCTGCCGAAACGGGTGTTGAAAGTGCACAGCTTTCGGCTGGATGGATCTAGTAGGATCTGCCAAAAGCCTTTAGAGGCATCCAGTTTGGTAAATATTTTCACCTGGGCCATTTCACTCGTGATCTCTTCCCGTTTGGGTATGGGGTAATGTTCCCTCATAATATTGTTATTGAGGTCTTTTGGGTCAATACAGATCCGGAGCTCTCTGGAGGGTTTCTTGACACACACCATGGAGCTGACCCACGGCGTGGGCTCCGTAACCCTGGATAGGACCCCTTGGTCCTGAAGATCCTGCAGTTGCTGCTTGAGGCGGTCTTTGAGTGGCGCAGGGACCCTGCGAGATGCGTGAATGACCGGGGTGGTGTCTGGTTTGAGCCGAATTCTATAGGTGTATGGCAGTGTTCCCATGCCCTCGAATGCCTCCTGGTTGTGGGCGAGGAGCGATTGGAGCTGTGCATTAAACTCTGCATCCGGGAAGTCAGACGTTCCGTCTGGAGAGAGAGAGTGGACTCGTTGCACGAGGTGGAGAGCCTTGCATGCCTGTGCGCCTAGCAGGGAATCCTTCGATGAGCCGACTATCTCGAATGAGAGTGTGGCCGTGTGTGTGTTGTGTCACCTGGAGCTGGCAGGATCCCATAGCCGGGATAACGTTCCCGTTGTAGTCGACCATCCTGCACCGAGACGGCCGAATTGGTGGTCTGACCTTCTTGGCATAGAAGGCTGACCATGCTATGAGGTTGGCGGAGGCGCCAGTGTCCAGGCGGAAAGTTATCGGCGATCGGTTGACCATCAGGGTGGCACACCATTCATCACCTGGATTGATTGTGTTAACTCTGTTCCCATCAATGACCGCAACACGGAAGGCGTCTCGGTCATCTGTGTCACCCAGATGTTGTCTGGGCAAGATTCGTAAAGGGGAGGCTGAATGGTCCGCACGTCCCTGCGAGGTTGTCGGAATTGTGGAAGATTGACAGGTTGAGCTCCTCGGGGGGGGGGGGGGGGGGGGGGTTTGCTAGTGCAGTTGGGGAGGGTTTAAACTAATGTGCCAGGGGGATGGGAACCGATGTAGGAAGTCAGTGGGGACAGAAACAAAAGGCAGGAAGGGAGAGTGTGTAAAGCATGACCAGAGAAAGCAGGGCAGAGAGCAAGGAAGGTCTACATTAAACTGCATTTATTTCAATGCAAGGGGCCTGACGGGCAAAGCGGATGAACTCAGGGCATGGATGGGCACATGGGACTGGGATATTATAGCTATGACTGAAACATGGCTAAGGGAGGGGCAGGACTGGCAGCTCAATGTTCCGGGGTACAGATGCTATAGAAAGGATAGAACAGGAGGTAAGAGAGGAGGGGGAGTGGCGTTTTTGATTAGGGAGAACATCACGGCAGTACATAGAGGGGATATATCCGAGGGTTCGCCCACTGAGTCTATATGGGTGGAACTGAAAAATAAGAAGGGAGAGATCACCTTGGTAGGACTGTACTACAGGCCCCCAAATAGTCAGCGGGAAATTGAGGAGCAAATATGTAAGGAGATTACAGATAGCTGCAAGAATAATAGGGTGGTAGTAGTAGGGGACTTTAACTTTCCCAACATTGACTGGGACAGCCATAGCATTAGGGGCTTGGATGGAGAGAAATTTGTTGAGTGTATTCAGGAGGAATTTCTCATTCAGTATGTGGATGGACCGACTAGAGAGGGGGCAAAACTTGACCTCGTCTTGGGAAATAAGGAAGGGCAAGTGACAGAAGTGTTAGTGAGGGATCACTTTGGGACAAGTGACCATAACTCCATTAGTTTTAAGATAGCTATGGAGAATGATGGGTCTGGCCCAAGAGTTAAAATTCTTAATTGGGGCAAGGCCAATTTTGATGGTATCAGACAGGAACTTGCAGAGGTAGATTGGGGGAGACTATTGGCAGGCAAAGGGACGGCTGGTAAATGGGAGGCTTTTAAAAATGTGTTAACCAGGGTTCAGGGTAAGCACATTCCCTTTAGAGTGAAGGGCAAGGCTGGTAGAAGTAGGGAACCCTGGATGACTCGAGATATTGAGACTCTGGTCAAAAAGGAGAAGGAGGCATATGACGTACATAAGCAACTGGGATCAAGTAGATCCCTTGAGTATAGAGATTGTCGAAATAGAGTTAAGAGGGAAATCAGGAGGGCAAAAAGGGGACATGAAATTGCTTTGGCAAATAATGCAAGGGAGAATCCAAAGAGATTCTACAGATACATAAAGGGGAAAAGAGTAACTCGGGACAGAGTCGGGCCTCTTAAGGATCAACAAGGACATCTATGTGCAGAGCCACAAGAGTTGGGTGAGATCCTGAATGAATATTTCTCATCGGTATTCACGGTGGAGAAAGGCATGGATGTTAGGAAACTAAGGGAAATAAATAGTGATGTCTTGAGAAGTGTGCATATTACAGAGGAGGAGGTGCTGGAAGTCTTAAAGCGCATCAAGGTAGATAAATCCCCGGGACCTGATGAAATGTATCCCAGGATGTTGTGGGAGGCTAGGGAGGAAATTGCGGGTCCCCTAACAGAGATATTTGAATCATCGGCAGCCACAGGTGAGGTGCCTGAAGATTGGAGAGTGGCGAATGTTGTGCCCTTGTTTAAGAAGGGCAGCAGGGAAAAGCCTGGGAACTACAGACCGGTGAGCCTAACGTCTGTAGTAGGTAAGTTGCTAGAAGGTATTCTGAGAGGCAGGATCTACAAGCATTTAGAGAGGCAAGGACTGATTCGGGGCAGTCAGCATGGCTTTGTGCGTGGAAAATCATGTCTCATAAATTTGATTGAGTTTTTTGAGGGAGTGACCAAGAAGGTAGATGAGGGCAGTGCAGTAGACGTTGTCTACATGGACTTTAGCAAAGCCTTTGACAAGGTACCGCATGGTAGGTTGTTGCAGAAGGTTAAAGCTCACGGGATCCAGGGTGAGATTGCCAATTGGATTCAAAATTGGCTGGACGACAGAAGGCAGAGGGTGGTTGTAGAGGGTTGTTTTTCAAACTGGAGGCCTGTGACCAGTGGTGTGCCTCAGGGATCGGTGCTGGGTCCACTGTTATTTGTGATTTATATTAATGATTTGGATGAGAATTTAGGAGGCATGGTTAGTAAGTTTGCAGATGACACCAAGATTGGTGGCACAGTGGATAGTGAAGAAGGTTATCTAGGATTGCAACGGGATCTTGATCAATTAGGCCAGTGGGCCGACGAATGGCAGATGGAGTTTAATTTAGATAAATGTGAGGTGATGCATTTTGGCAGATCGAATCAGGCCAGGACCTACTCAGTTAATGGTATGGCGTTGGGGAGAGTTATAGAACAAAGAGATCTAGGAGTACAGGTTCATAGCTCCTTGAAGGTGGAGTCGCAGGTGGACAGGGTGGTGAAGAAGGCATTCGGCATGCTTGGTTTCATTGGTCAGAACATTGAATACAGGAGTTGGGACGTCTTGTTGAAGTTGTACAAGACATTGGTACGGCCACACTTGGAATACTGTGTGCAGTTCTGGTCACCCTATTATAGAAAGGATATTATTAAACTAGAAAGAGTGCAGAAAAGATTTACTAGGATGTTGCCGGGACTTGATGGTTTGAGTTATAAGGAGAGGCTGGATAGACTGGGACTTTTTTCCCTGGAGCATAGGAGGCTTAGGGGTGATCTTATAGAGGTCTATAAAATAATGAGGGGCATAGATAAGGTAGATAGTCAACATCTTTTCCCAAAGGTAGGGGAGTCTAAAACTAGAGGGCATAGGTTTAAGGTGAGAGGGGAGAGATTCAGAAGGGCCCAGAGGGGCAATTTCTTCACTCAGAGGGTAGTGAGTGTCTGGAATGGGCTGCCAGAGGTAGTAGTAGAGGCGGGTACAATTGTGTCTTTCAAAAAGCATTTAGATAGTTACATGGGTAAGATGGGTATAGAGGGTTATGGGCCAAGTGCGGGCAACTGGGACTAGCTTAATGGTAAAAACTGGGTGGCATGGACTGGTTGGGCCGAAGGGCCTGTTTCCATGCTGTAAACTTCTATGATTCTATGATTCCTCGACAGTAAGCAGCGTAGTGGCCCACCTTGCCACAGCGTAGGCATTGTCGGGTTCTTGCGGGACATTGCCGCTTTAACTGTGCAGCTCCACAGTTGCCGCACGTCGTGACGTCATGACGTTCGTTGTGCCACTGCGCATGCGCAGTTCGGTCTTGCGTCGGGCGCGCCTGCGCATCATGTCCCTCAGTGTTGCCGTAGGTTTTGGCGCACACAAGCGCGGGAGGCCCCGAAAAGCGCACAAAATGGCCGAAGTCGTCCGGGTGGCGGGCCGGGAGGAACTCGATCGCCTGGACCCGTTCGGCCTCGTGGGGCACCTGGCTCACCGATCCGGCCGCGTAGGACCCCCCGCCGCGCCGATTCGGCCGCCTGAAATTGTGCATAGTGGCTAGTCGCGTTTTCGTGCAGGACACAGGCTTCGATTGCGGAGGCTTAGGTGAGGCCCTTACTTTTAAAAGCTACTGGCGTAGGGTGCCCGAGGTGACCCCAAAAATGATCTGGTCCCGAATCATGGAGTCTGAGATGGTGTCGGAACCGCAGGATTGCGCGAGGATGCGGAGATGGGTAAGGAATGACTGAAAGAGTTCATCCTTACCTTGCAGGCGCTGCTCGAAGACATATCTCTCAAAGCTTTCGTTGACCTCGACGTTGAAGTGTTGGTCGAGCTTGAGAAGGACCGTCTTGTATTTGGATTTGTCCTCGCCTTCCGCGAACACCAGGGAGTTGTAGTCATGGATGGCGTGTTGCCCTGCGGTGGTGAGGAGGATTGCGATCTTTCTGGTGTCGGAGGCGTTCTCTCTTTCGTTGGCTTCCAGAAAGAGCTGGAAACGCTGCTTGAACAGCTTCCAATTTACGCCGAGGTTCCCAGCGACTTGCAGCGGCTGCGGTGTGTTGACGGTGTCCATGGCGCAGGATGGCAGATTTGTGGGTAGGTGTCAAATCACTCCTGGTATCATGAAGTGTTAGGTACTCTGATACACAGACGAACCAACACGGGTACGAATGGTACAACGCAGTTTTATTTCAATGAACTATTAACATATTAAACTCTGGTATTCAGCGCATGGTGAACCGCTGAGTGGCTGGCAATGAGGTCTGTGCCCTGAGCCCTGTCCTGCTCGAGTGCCCAGGAAGTGTCCTGTTCCCTGCTTTGTACTGTGTGTGCTCTTGTCCGTGATTGGCTGTCGTGTTTTGTGTGTTGATTGGTCCGTTGATCTGTCCATCATTGTGTGTATTTATGTGCTGTGATGTTCATCTGAATATCATGACAGTCCTGTATTCTTAAGAGTTTGAAAATTCTTACAAGGTGTGACAGGGTGCGTATAGACATGTTTCCCTTGGCTGCTGAGACTGGAACCAGGGACACAGGATGCGATTGAACAGCCATGTTGCGTTGAAAAGCCGCATTTGCGGCGCAACGTGGCCGATAGAAGCTGGGAGATCCTGCTCCCGGGATCTACTCCCGGCTTCTACCCAGCTCGCAACTCCTCACGAGATCTTTATTTTAACTTTAGAGTACCCAATTATTTCTAATTATGAGGCAATTTAGCATGGACAATCCACCTACCCTGCACATCTTTTGGGTTGTGGGGGTGAGACCCACGCAGACATGGGGAGAGTGTGCAAACTCCACACAGGCAGTGACCCAGGGCAGGGATCAAACCCGGGTCCTCGGCGCCATGAGGCCGCAGTGCTGACCAGTGTTACCAACACCTACGCAATCTAACAAAATCTCACATGACATTAAGAGAATCCCACCCATCGTAATCAAATTTGCATATTAGTGTAAGACAGCTAGTGTCACTCTAATGTGCAGTTTCCTGAGCACCCAAAGCATTGTGATCTATCCCCTTTGCCTTGAAGTCTTCAGGCATGTGCCGTTCAATACTGGTCTGCACAACTGGGGACCAGATGGAATGGCACTTGTGGGGGTTTCCCAGGGATTGGAGGCCCTTAGGTGCATGCCCTTTGGGCAGGGTGGTACCCTGGCACTGTTGGTGTCACCTGGGCACCCTGGCACTGCCAATGTGCCCAGGTGGCACTGCCAGCTGGTACCAGGTAGGCGGTGCCAAGCTGGCATTTTACACATGGCAGAGATCGGATCAGGGTGCCCTGCGCATGTGCTGGGGCCTGTGCGCAGACGGGGGTAGGGAACCCCTCATAGTGAGTTGAGGCTTGGGTAGGTTTGGAGCGGTGTCGGGGGTTTGAGAGATCGGAATGCCATTTAAAAATGGAGTCCTGATCTCTTGCTACACTGAGGACTTCTGGCCAATGGAGCTCCTCAGTGCAGAAACCGTGGCTATGTGCAGCCTCGTCCTCGCATTCCCCGCTGAGGCCCCATATCGTTTGATAGCATTGTGTTTCACGGCGCTGCACGCGCCAGGAAACCCATGGTTAAAAGCGCTCGCTATGGGACTTTGTTCCTATTTCGCTAAATCGCACCCACTGTCTCAGAAAAAAGGAGCAGGTCATTTAAAACTGAGACGAGGAGGAATTTCTTCAATCAGAAGGTGATGAATCTTTGGAATTGTCCACCCCAGAGGCCTATGGAAGCTTAATCATTGAGCATGTTCAAAATAGAAATCAATAGATCTCTGGATACCGATGACATCAAGGGATAGTGGGGGAAATGATGTAGAGGGATGATCAGCCATGATGTTTGAATGGCAGAGCAGGCTCCTTGTGTTCCTATGGTCCTGTGTTCCTCTGACCCTGTGTTCATGTGCTGGATCTTTGTGAGAGCTATTTAATTAGTTCAAGCTCCTGTTCTTTCCCCATAGTCCTGCACTTTATTCCACCTTCAACTATTTATCCAATTCCCTTTGAAAGCTCCCACCAAACCTGGTTTCATCACACTTTGAACTGACATGGATCTTCCTTTCCCCAGCTGAAGGGTACAAATATTTACTGACATGGCCCACCCATGATTCATGGCTTTATGTATAGGCAAGCTGCAAAAGGTACAAGTGAAGAAAGCATAATCTTTGGAAGGAGCTTTGTTGATAAATTATACATGTTTGAGGAACATGAAATTTAACAAGGTGTACCATAGAAGGGACACTTCAGAAATCCAACTGTCAAGTACAACTCTTTCCAGTACTTATGGAACAGATCAATTTTATTCAAATTAGACTGCACATGTATAAATATAGAAACAGACAGTTACAATACAGATGTGGTCCCAAAGTGACACTTTAGGATACGAGCTATTTAGGCATTTTTCTTAAATTCCCTCTGATAATTTTTTTAATAAGCATTGGGTACCATAGATTCATTTTCTCTTGGCATAGTTTCAGGTTGGTGCACAATAATGCTCAATAAGTTGTTTTAAAATTTAAAAAATTGCCATTCTTTTGAATTTTTATTTTTTTCAGGAATAATGGGAGATCCCATTTGGTTTATTCTCTTTCAGAAACTCAAATGACTTTTTTTTTTTTTTTTTTGCAAGAGTGCAATAAACGAGCAATTGAAGTAATGACGGACATTGGATTCCTTTCTGACTCTGGGCAGTTTGAACTTTAAGCTGGAATCTAATCTTTTGAGGGAAGTATAATTAATGCTGATTGGAGAGGTCCTGGAACATTATGGAGATCAAGCTTACTTGCGCTCAAACTGAGACAGCAAGAAACATATTCCTCTTATTCTTACCATTGCATGGACCATCAGAGGTTTCAGGCAATAAATTACGCTACCTCATTAGATCACTCCGGAAATCGGACTCATCTTCTTTTCCTTTAACTACGAGTGAGATCAGCTCCTCAATCAAGGCCACTTGAGAATGATTGACCATTCGAAATATAGGTACATCATTCTTATCAATCCACCAGGGAACTTGCATATATCATTCATTTCTTAGGTCACTAGGGAACATAGTCACATGGACAATCAAATGCCCTTCAATTTGATGACAGCAGTTCATCGATGCTGATGGTTTAACATTTTTGGCTTTGTTTATAGAAGGCAATCACATAGCAGAAATCGGTTTTGCATGTGCACAGGCCGCATTTCCATAGGGGGAGACAATTCTGAATGTAAATACCAGCTCCCACCTCCCACCTTCAGCTCTCAGTGGTGATATTTGTACCACAGTCACTGGGATAGATTTTTTTAACATCACCCTCTGGCTAATAATCTGTCAAAGTGATTGTCTGCCTGTTGTAGTGCCCATCTGATTGTCAAAATCAATGGAATGAAAATCAGATGGTTTCCACAATGGGAGGGCAAGCTCTCTGCCAGATTACAGTTCAGGCTCTAAATTGCCCCATTATCCAAGGTTTGAAGACACATAGGTGACAAAGCAGTATTAAGGAAGACCAACTTAATTCCTTCTGACTGTAAAGTTTAATTTACAATGGCGTTTGCATCACTGCCATGTCCGGTTTGGATAGGCAGAAACTGCAACACTACTAGATCTGTAACAAACCTTGCACTTACTAAGTGAAGGTTGTGTCTGCTCTGGCTATACAGGATTGACATCATTGCAGCATGAGAAAACCTCCACCTTCGATATAGCCAAGGTACATTTCAATAGCAAAAGTATCTAATAGCTTGGGGCTTCAGTCATTTAACCCTGTGAGTGAAGTTTTAATGTGCACCAAAATCAAAATCCCAAATAATATTGCAAGACTTAGGATACCATTTAACCATCGCGCTGCAGCCGGTGTGGATCTGGGCGCGCCAGTTAAATAGCGGGAAAGGCCAAAATCGAGATTCGGGTTGGGAATGAATCAGTTTGCTATATAACAGACCAGCTCCAGATGGCAAGTTCCGATCACACCCAAATATGGTGAGCATATCATTAACCCGCATCTGCATTAATTTCCATCCCATTAGCGCGATTGAATTTGAATGCAACGGCCTACAGGGAATTAAAAGGCTCCTCAGCAAGAAATCACCCGGGTGTCATTTAATACTCCTTTTGAAAAATGTGAAGCTAGCGCAATGGCTGCTGAGGGCAACTGAGGAGGGGAGTAGCCATTTCCATTCTCCAGCATGCAGTTCAAGGGCACTGAAGTTGCTGTCCCAGTGCTTGGGATGGGGAGGGGACCCCTCTGGAGGGTTGGGCTTGGTCGGGGGGCTGAAATGTTCCAGGTCGGGGTCACCCCTGGGTTGAGTGGGGGGGGGGGAGGGGCTTTTTGTCAGTGAGGCCTTCAAGCCATCTTTAAATATTGTGGCTACCCAATACAGGGACAACTACAGATGCTGCCTGTCTGTCCTACCAAACATTTCCAGGATGCCCTTGGTTCTATGCTGACTGTCACTTTAACTCCCTTTGATTGTGAGCTGCCAGTAGCTTCACAGCTGAGGCTATTGTTAATGAGGCCTTGTTAGCTGTGAGAGCACTTCACAGCTGAAGGTAGTGTTTGCTGCTTGCTCCTGCTGGTGGCTGCAGATGCCTGGAGGCTGCTGTCGCTGTTGCCTTCCTTTTCTGTAGCCGGAAAGAAGGACAATTTTCTTCTAAGGTACCTGGGTCCTGGAACACCGGGCTCGGGTACATATGAGTCCAGAAGGCAATCCAGTTTGAAGCAAAAAGACGCTGTGGGGCCTGGTGCGTGACATTGATCCAAATGGGCCACCTGCTAATAATTTTGCAAATTGCTGATGCCTTTGTTGCTGGTGAGTACTACATGTAACTGGCATGTCACCGCGGGTTAAACACGCTGGAAGTCAAGATGCTCATCTGCACCTTGAGTGCCAGTGGAATACGTGGATGCCAGGGTTTGGTTCCGCTGAGATTGGGCCGTGTCTGAGGGTCTGCACAGCTGTGGCTCCTGGATGGAGAATGGCACTGATGCATGGAACAAGTCACACATTGATGGACAGATCATTTCTACCACAAAGTTGTGGACATGATAACACATTCTCAGGCTTATCCTCCATTTCTGTTGAGGAAGCTGCGAGGGGGTGATACCATGTGTTTGGTACTGGTACCGATACAGAAGATAACGTTTCCTTGTTGTTTAATGGTTAGTGTGATATGTGGAATGTTACATAGTTAATTTTCACATCTTTGTTACTGTTGGCCACTTAATAAACCAAATATTCTCAATGGCTTCTCATGGGCACAGGTGCAATATCTCAGACGATGATTATTGCATCACATTTCAATCAAACTTTGAAGCCTGAACAGTTTGCCTGAACTCTAAGAACATCAGCACCGTAGAGGCAGCAGCCAACAATCAAACACTCGAGCTGGGCTTCAGCACTGGGGATACCTTCGCGGCCATAGGTAAGTGTGTGGATCGGGGAGGGCACTGAGCACTGTCTCCCTAATGTTTCGGGCAGGGGTCTGCGGTCTAGGGGCTCCTGCGGTAGCCAAGGTGACTGTGCAGAGCGAGGTTTTCCAGCACAACTGGATTGGTGGATGGCACTCTGATGAGAGAAGGTGGGACACGTAAGGATGGAGGAGGCTTGGGGGATTTAAGGCTCCTGGTGTGGAGGCCCTAACTGATTGTCGGTCTCTCTCCTCCTCCAAGTCCTTACAAGTATACAAAATGTGGCTGGTTATGTCAGTCCCGTAGAGGCTGCCCTCGCAATGCTGGTGGCAGTCCAGGCGGCCAGATGGCGGAGAGGACAGAAACAGCGTCGACACAGGTTCAAGGCGGCACCCATGTGCAGGGGGAGGCCGCATGCCCTGAAGACCCAGTCACCCATCAGGCTGAGGAAGAACCCAGAGGGGGAGGCCAGCAACGGTCCAAGGTGTACAGCCGTGGTTGGTCTTTCTAGGAGATGATGGACAACATGTGCCGCAGGAGACTGCGTCTTAATGAAGAGGTAGTGTGGCACCTGTGGCACATTCTCAGGGACCTGGCACCCCTTGGAAGAGGAGTACACCCACTCCCGGTGGCCGAGAAGGTCACCGCAGCCCAGAACATCTATGCAACTGGTACATTCCAGGGCTCGAGCGGGGACTTGTGCGACATTTCCCAAGCTACAGCCCACAAATGCGTCCGTGAGGTCACAGATGCCCGGAATGCCTAGGCATCAGACTACATCAACTTTCAGCTGGACCAGGCGCACCATGGCAGGATTTGCTGCCATGGCAGGAATGCCCCAGGTCCATGGGGCAATTGATTACACGCATGTTGCCTTGCGCCCACCGGGCATCAGGGAGCACCCTTCATTAACAGGAAGGAGTTCCACTCCCTGAATGTTCAACTCATGTGCAGCCACCGCGTCTGGATCATACATGTGTGTGCCCGCTTCCCAAGGAGCATGCATGACAGCTACACCCTGGGACAATCCGAGATCCCCAGCGTCTTCGAGGACCACCCCAGGATGACAGATTGTCTCTTGGGGGATAAGGGGTATCTGCTGAAGCCCTGGCTGATGATGCGAGTGCGGAGGCCAGAGACTTAGGCGAAGACCCGATATACGGGGCCTATGTTGCCACCTGTGTTGTCATTGAGCGGTGCATCGGACTGCTCAAAATGCGGTTTCAATGCCTGGACCGCTCTGGTGGTGCACTGCAGCCTCCCGCTTTGTGGTGGTCTGCTTTGCCCTCCACAACTTGGCACGGCAGTGGGGTGGCATGCTGGAGGAGTAGGGGACATTCCCTGATCTTCCCACCCACCCACCCCTCACTGCCCTGTTCCACCTTCCAAGTATCTGGGACATGATGTTGGGGCCTCAGCCATGGTCGTCACAGACTGAGTTATGCCTTGGGCACCACCACTCAAGACACTGACGCCGTGCTCCAGGCTTTCCACTGCAGTCAGCACCCTAGTAGCATTGGCCTCGGTGCCACACATTGTCTGTATCATCTCCTGCGTCCCTAGGCTTTGCAACTTCTCAAATCATCTGTGCACTTGCTGGATTGTCGCTAACCTCTCCTCCTGAATCTCATTGCTGTGTCCTATCATCTGCATCAGCTCTGAGATAGCCTTGTCCAGAGGTTTGGCACCTGACTGGGGCTCAGCTGATACAGGAGACCTCCGACTGCTGGCTCCCTTCGATGTTCCTGCCTCCACCTGATGTGTATCTGTGTACTGCTCACCAAATTGTGCCCAAGATGCCTGTCCACTAATGTCCCCCACTGAGGTGTGTGTCTCTGAGCTGATGGAAGTGGCGGTGATAGCTGTGACGCCTCGATGGTGGTCTCCTCGGAGCTCTCCTCCGATGTCCTATGCGTCAGGGTCCCAGGTTCGATTCCCGCTAGGGTCACTGTCTGTGCGGAGTCTGCACGTTCTCCCCGTGTCTGCGTGGGTTTCCTCCGGGTGCTCCGGTTTCCTCCCAAATGTCCCGAAAGACGTGCTTGTTAGGTGAATTGAACATTCTGAATTCTCCCTCAGTGTACCGGAACAGGCGTCGAAGTGTAGCGATTAGGGGATTTTCACAGTAACTTCATTGCAGTGTTAATGTAAGCTTACTTGTGACAATAATAAAGATTATTATTATGTGGTCTCTTGGGTGGCAGGGGGGAATGACTCCAGATGGCCCGGTCCCATCAGATGGAGATGCTGTGAAACAATGGATGTGTGGTCAGTGAGAGGGAAGGATCATTTTATCTGACATGAACAACTCACTTGAGACAGGTCACCTGGGTAAAGGGGCAATGGATCCTCACCTCTATGGTGCTGGCCCACCTTGCTGTCAGTGACTGCCCTCTCCTTGGTAAACCCTACGATTTGCAGGGCCCGTTCCTCATAAGGGGTGAGGTCTCGAATCTCTGATACTCTGCCACCCCCTCCTTTTGGCCCTTTCCTGCCTATTATGGGCTATCTTCTCCTGCGGGGACAAAGCAAGGGCATTGTGAGCCACAGGCTTGATGGGCAGGAAGGTCTGTAGCAGGTAGCAATTCTGGGCATCGCACCTGGACATGAAGGAGTTGTGCTGGTGGGTGCCAGTGGGTTCTAAGGAGCAATCATGAAGATGGATGTGGGGAGGGTGCGAGGTGTCAGCCAGTGATTTGGGGGTGGAGTGCGAGTTTGAGGGATGGCAGGCGGAACTGATGCCAGGAGAGAGGTGGTAACTTAGCCTTGCAGCTCAGTGGAGGTCATTGGTCTTGGAATCAAAAAATCATCAAGTCACTACAGTGCAGAAGGAGGCCATTCGACCCATCGTGTCTGCACCAACACTCAGAAGGAGCACATTCACTGAGTCCAATCCAATCCCCCACCCTATCCCCATAATTCCATGCTCGGGGCAATTTAGCCAATCCACCTAACCTGCACATCTGGTCTGTGGGAGTAAACCCACGCATACATGGGAGGAATGTGCAAACTCCACACAGACAGTGACCCGAGGTCAGAATCGAACCCGGTCTCTTGCACTGTGAGGCAGCAGTGCTAACTACTGTGCCGCGCGTGTCTTCTTCCTATATTGGACTGCCCACACTGACAGTCTCCGAGGCGGTACTGGTGACCCTGCTGCTAGTCCCCCGACCCCCTCAGAGGAACAGAATGTCCCATCTCGCCTCCACAGCATCGAGAAGCCTGAGCAGGTCAGCATTCCCAAAGTGAGAAACAGTTCTGCGCGCTGCCATGCCCGTGTGTTGACTGGGAGTTAGTGGCGAGGGAGTGTTTAAAATCAGCTCCCCCTTGTTACCGACGAGACTCTGAGGCACGGTTCTGGTGAATCAGACGGCGAGACAGCCTGTAATTGCAGGAAGCTCATGGGGGGCTCATTTCCGGCACTAAGTGCCGTTAAATACGGGCCGCCATCTTGCCAATTCGACCGTCGAGAAACACCCAATCACGCCCAAAATGGCACTTCGAAATATTTCCATTAAATCATGCCCTTCATCTGTCCTGGAATGAATAATTTTGGTTTCCACTCTACACATTTCTTGAGTTACACTTTCTAACATCCACCAATCTAAACTTGACAATTAAGATTTGTAGCTGTATCTGAAAGAAAAGATGGGCTTATAGACACTGAAAATGCCTGTGCTGAAAAGGTTAAGGCTGTGCCACAGCTGATATTTTGGTAGCCTTGGGCTACTCAGCTACCATGAATTTGAGCCTCTGCTATGCGCATTCGATGTTATTTATACACATGGGAGAAATGAACAACATTTGACTTTTAAACCATAACTAATTAATCTATAGACTGAAATGTCACTGTTGCATTCCTTCATTGCTGCTTTATCCATTTAAAAGCAATCTGCCATTTGTATGTTATGTTTTTTGTTCATGCAGCTCACACCAATTGTACCTTGTCATTTTGGCTTTTCTGTGGAGAAGTAATTGAATATGGCCAATATAGAACATTGAATTTTTAAAAATGTGATTAGCAGCATGACGCTCCAGTGAGAGCCTAACTTTTCTCCTCAATAACACAGCTAGCTTTTCAAACAAAAATATCGTAAGCACTTGCAATTCCTGCGGAAGCATTGAGATTGGAAGTCAAAATGTGAGCGTCTAAATTCCTTCCACTTAACAAGATCTGTCAATGAGTGGTCTTCAATTCCGATCTGTACGTCAATCACTTCTCATATTTGCTGGCCATAAATGAACACAAAGGGTACCATTTAGTCTACAAATATTGTATGTAAATTTATATCTAATCCCTAAATGAAAAGATGTTTAATGAAAATGAAATGAAGAAATGAAATGAAAATCGTTTATTGTCACAAGTAGGCTTCAAGTTACTGTGAAAAGCCCCAGTCGCCACATTCCGGCGCCTATTCGGGGAGGCCGGTACGGGAATGCATTTATAGTAGTCCTTGGTCTCTTCGTCTGAAGAAAAAAATTACATAAACTTATTGATCTACCTGAGATTTTATTGTCTGTATTTGGAAAATCAAGATACATTGCAGATTTGTGTCTGATATTAATTAAGAATCTTTAACATTTCTGTAACTGCACAATAATGATTCACGTTTATCTCCCATTCTTTAGGTTTTCCTCCATCATATGTTATCCCTTTGTTGACAATGAATACACATGAGGCTCATCAGACTATTGATGAGGACAGTAGCATAGGATGACTTTCTGAGTTACGAGTGATTAGATCAATCAATGTATCAAAGTCTTTAAATGGTCGGCAAAGTACTGAAATCGAATAGGGACACCCAAGACTGCTGATGACTGCACAAAATTCAGCACTATTCGCTACTCCTCACACACTGAAGCAGTCCATGTCCATATCCAGACTTGGGCTGACAAGTGGCAAGTAGCATTTTCTCTACACAAAGGCCAGATAATGCCCATCTCTAACAAGAGAAAATCTAATCATCGCCCTTTGACATTCAATGGCATTACTATCGCTGAATCCTCCCCTATCAACACCCTGGGGGTTAATATTCACCATAAACTGAACTGGACTAGCCATATTAATACTGTGGCTACAAGAACAGGTCAGAGGATAGGAATCCAATGGTGAGGAACTCGCCTCCTGACCCCCCCAAAGTCTGTCCACAATCTACAGGACAGAAGCTAGGGGTATGATGGAATATTCTTCCCTTACCTGAACGAGTGCAGCTCCAATAACACTCAAGAAACTTGACATGAAAAATGAAAATCGCTTATTGTCACGAGTAGGCTTCAATGAAGTTACTGTGAAAAGCCCCCAGTCGCCACATTCCGGCGCCTGTTCAGGGAGGCTGGTACGGGAATTGAACCGTGCTGTTGGTCTGCTTTAAAAACCAGCGATTTAGCCCAGTGAGCTAAACCAGCCCCATCATCCAGGTCAAACCAACCTGCCGTGGCAGTTACCGATCTGCATGGCCTCCTATGATATTCTTCTGGGTTTGGTGGACCTGACTCTATCCCGCACCCACGTCTCCGGAGCAAACATCAGATGATTTGTGGCCCTTCAAACCGAGGCATGCCTGCCAAGTCAGATTTGAGTACACACCTCAGTAGCAACAACACTTTGTTGAAAATACATTCAAAGGGTGTGGGCTTCACTGGCCGCTTGATCGGCTCCCCATCCACAAACATTCACTCCCTCCACTTATCCCATGCAGGCAAGAATTGCCAGTGGCCTGAATGGGGGGTGTGAATCCCAGAATCTGGTCCTGCTGACCATTGCAAATGGCTCCAGAGTCGTCCCAACTCTGAAAATCCATCCCCCAATCTTCCTTTGTCCCTCCAAGTGATTTTTCTGTACATTATGATTTAAGTTAGTTCTGGGTCTCCCATATCCCCATAATAAGGACTGGACAATAGTTGTTTAGCTTCTTAAATATGCAAGTTAGACCATATGGTGGATCATTGATGCTACATGGACCAGAATAGGATAAGCAATATGTTAATGATGTTATCAACAGCATTCCCAAAGCTAAGCAATATGGGCTTCTCACTATCTCAGAGAATTGCTTGTAACTTCCCAATGGCTCTCTTGCTAAAGGGAGCATGTAATTGAACCATACGCACCTCAAGGTCTCAGATTCAATCTTCAATCTCTTTGAGCCAGTGGACCAAATTCTTCAGCACTGTTAGTTTGGAAAAGGAAAAGTCAACGCTTTAAATATCCAGTGGCCCCTCCTAGAATGTGCAAGCATGTGACATTAGATAAGGATGGAATTGAGCTTGTCTGCTTGAACAGCCTGTCAATGCTGTTTAGGTTTGCACATCGGAAAGGTCATTCAGGCAAGGTACCAGAGGGGTCCAGAGCATTGAACTGCATCTCAGCAAGAGACGGAGCCTGGAGGAGAGAAAAATTGCCAACAAGAAATCCTGCTGCTGGAGAGATGTTATCACTCGCTACTCAGTCTGAGACTGGGGACCCCTTGACATCCAAATATTTGTTGCCTCTGGCTGGCCACTTAAAAGGAAAGATGAAAATGTTGCTGGAAGATTGTCAATGCTCAAATTTGTCCATTGTCAATTCATTCTATAACCTCGAAAGCCTCAAAGTTTTCAAGTGGACCTAAGCACCTTCCAAATTCTAGATTAGACAAAACAAATAAGGAAAACCAATCAGCAAGCATAGGAAAGTTACAACAGTGTTACTGGTGCATTCTGATACAATGAAAAAGAGAAAGATGTGCACAAGACCTGTGTGAATAAATTAATTGAGATAATGCAGAGCAGCTTTATATACCATTTATGACCCATAATACATGATTACATCACTGTTCAAAAACAGAAACAAAATTGTTTGGTCGTGCCACTTATTTAATTGTATTATATCTCCTTTTAAATCTTTCCGTGCCGTTTATCTTACTTGGCTGAGAAGGGGCCAATAGGTGGTTTTCTCCTTTAATCTCCGCCAATACTATTCTGGCTGCGAGAGAGTGTGCAGAAGTGGACTGGAGTAATTGATTATTTTTTCTCTCACATATGCCTGAGTCCTGAGTAGTGCCCATGGTGTGGCCGGAATCACAAGTACCCCTGTGAAGAAATAGCAGGTGTGAAGCTACAATCTACGAGTTCTTTCCTTTCCTGGATGGTTTGTAGTTTCCCGGGGGTGGGGGTGGGGGTGCATGACCTGGAGGCCCCGATTGGGTTGCGGGAGCTGATGGACGGTATGGGGGCAATGCAGGCGGGGAAGGCCCCGGGTCCAGACGGGTCCCCAGTCAAGTTTTATAAAATGTTTGGGGCAGAGCTGGGGCCACTGCAGGTGAGGGCGTATAATGAGGTGAGGTAGAGGGGGTAACTCCCCCCTACTTTGTTGCAGACTTCTACCTCGCTGATTCTTAAAAAGGATAAGGACCCGGAGCAGTGTTGGTCTTGCCGCCCGATATTGTTGTTGAATGTCGATGCCAAGCTATTGGCGAAGGTGCGTGCACCGCGGATTGAGGACTGTGTGCTGGGGTTGATTGGGGAGGATCATATGCATTTTGTGAAAGGGAGGCAGTTGTTGGTGAATGGTTAGAGGTTACTCAACATGATCATGATGCCCCCGTGGGGCAGGACGTTGAGGTAGTGGTGGTGATGGACGTGGAGAAGGTTTTCGATTGGGTGGAGTGGACATTTTTGTTTGAGGTGTTGGGGAAGTTCAGGTTTGGATAGGAGTTTGTGGATTGGGTCCGGTTGCTGTATAAGGCACCGTGGGCGAGTGTGCGGACGAACCGAGTGAGTTTGGGGTCCTTTGGGTTACAGCGTGGGTCGAGGCAGGGGTGACTGCTCTCCCCGTTGCTTTTTGCCTTGGCGATAGAGCCACTGGGAATGGCGCTCAGTACGTTGAGGGATTGGAGAGGGATTGAGCGGAGCTGCGGTCGAGCATAGGGTTTCGCTGTATGCGGATGATCTGTTTCTATATATTTTGGATCCATTGGGCTGCATTGGGGGATTATGGGGATTTGGGGCGAATTGGACCGGTTTGCGGGATATACATTGAATATGGGAAAGAATGATTGTTCCCGATCAATGGTAGGGGGCAGGAAAGTTGACGAGGGGAGTTGCCGTTTAGGGTGGTGGGGACGAACTTTAGATACCTTGGTATCCCGGTGGTGCGGAGCTGGGCCCAGCTGCATAGGTTGAACTTGGCACAATTGGTAGATGGGATGGGATGATAGTGAATTTTAGGAGGTGGGATGATTTGCCATTGTTGCTGGCAGGGCCGGTGCAGACAATAAAAATGACGGTGCTGCCTGGTTTCTGTTTCTGTTTCAGAACCTCCCTATCTTTGTCCCCAAGTCATTTTTTAGGAAAGTTAATAGGTTGATCTCGGGGTTTGTGTGGGTGGGGAAGGCCCCACGGGCACAGTTGGCTTTTCTGGAATGGGGACGAAGGCAGAAGGAGGGGTGCTGGCATTGCCGAATTTGACAAATTATTATTGGGCTGCAAACATTGCAATGGTGAGGAAATGGGCTGTGGAGGAGAGGTCGGCTTGGAGATGGGTGGAGGCGGCATCTTGTAGGGTAACGAGCTTGAGGGCTTTGTTGTTGGTGTCTCTGCCTTTCTCGCCGGCCAGGTATTCCGTTAGTGCAGTGGTGGTGTCGTCTTTGAGGATGTGGGGGCATTGTAGACGGCACTTGGGGTTAGAGGGTATGTCGTTGTGGGTGCCTAATTGTGACAACCATAGGTTTGTGCTGGCGAGACTGGATGCGAGATTCCAGCGGTAGCGGCAGCTGGGAATCGACTACTTCAGGGACTTGTTCTGTAGGTCAAATTTACCGAGCTAGAGGAGTTGGAGGAATTGTTTGGATTGCCCAAGGGGAATGGGTCTAGGTACCTGCAGGTTTGGGATTTTGTGAGGAGAGAGGTGCGGTCTTTTCCGGGGTTTGCCGCCTCTGGTGCTGCAAGGTAAACTTCTGTTGGAGGATGAAATAGGGGAAGGGAAGGTGTCGGATATTTAAATGGAACTGATGGAATAGGAGGGTGCCCTGGCGGAGAATGTTAAGTACAACTGGGAGGAGGAGTTGGGAGAGGAGGTGGGAGCCGGGACCTGGGCTGAGGCTTTGCAGAGGGTGAATGTGTCCTCGTCGTGTCTGAGGTTAAGCCTCATCCAGTTTGAAGAGGATCATAGGGCCCACGTGACTATGGCAAGGATGAGCAGGTTTTTTGTGGGGGTGGGGGATCGGTGTGGGCGGTGCGCAGGAGGGGTCCACGAATCACACCCACATGTTTTGAGCGTGTCCAAGGTTGAGGGGGTGCTCGGATGTTATGTCCGAAGTTCTGGGGGGTGAGGGTTTTCCCAAGTCCGGAGGTGGCGATATTTGGTGTGTCGGAAGACCCGGGAGTGCAGGGGGGTGGGGGCGGATTCAGGCCGGTGTATTGGCCTTTGCCTCCCTGTTAGCCCGGAGACAGATTTTGTTATGTTGGAGTAACTCGGAGCCGCCAAACACGGGGGTTTTAAAGAAAAAACAGTTCTCTCTTACTCTACTTTGCTACAAGCATTGCTGTTCACATGATTGCAATGAACACATTATGATGGGTACTCTTAATCAGAGGCATGGTGTGTATAATATAGAAGACAATGTTGCCATTATGAGTACTGCTACTTATGATAATGCCAAATACTAAAATGAGCAGACAACTAGTTCCAATCATAACGTTGATAGTTCCTGGCTGATAAACACAAAATCACAATCAACACCACTACCCCATGGCTCGAATGGTATTGTGTCCTCGGTGATGGTCTGTCTTGTACCTCAGTGACACCCTCGTGAGCTTAGATGCGGGTCCTACGAGTAACCTGCTTCATTGAACTTGTGTACGGTTAACCTGCTCTTAAATAATATTGGCATAAAAACCTAACTTATAACCACATTCTTCCAAATTTTCCAGATAATAGGGTACAATTCTATGGTCATGGTCAATCCTCCCAAACTTCTCCAAAGTGGCTATTCTTCATCTATTCAAGGGAATGCAAAACAGGTTTTTGCAAACTGTCCTTACAACTTAACTTTTAAAACCTGATAGAGTTGTGGTGTCTGCCTTCCAAGACCAAGAGATATTTCCTGAGATCTTTGGTGTCTCAAACACAATACGCCAGATGGGGTCTAACCAAATCCCTGTACATCTGAAACATCATCCAACTCACGTTTGTATTCCAACCCCCTTGAGTTACAGGTTAACGTTCAATTAGCTCCTTTGATTAAATTTTGTACCTGCACAGTGGGTGATTTGTGATTTTAGGGATTTATGTAAATGAACACCTAAGTCCTGTTGCTTCTCCACATGTGAATGAAAATTGCTTATTGTCACAAGTAGACTTCAAATGAAGTTACTGTGAAAAGCCCCTAGTCGCCACATTCCGGCGCCTGTTCGGGGAGGCTGTTACGGAACATGTCTGAGTCTCGCACCACAAATAAAATATTCTGAGTTCTCAATAACAAAGGGAACCAACAGATCAAATTCTGTGCTCAGGTGACATATAAAAAGGTGTAACGTACAGCAGAGAATGGCTTTAAAGTAACAAGATTCGGAAGCCATTTCTGCTTTGTCCCTTTAATACCCCGGGGATGCTGAAATCAACTCCTGAAGGGAGTTGCCCCCAAAGTCCATTCTAGAGCCACCCTCCCCACCCACAATGCTCCCCCCTCCCCCCAGAGAGACCCCTCCAAATCCCAGTGCTTACAAACATTGAGGTAAGTCCGATTCAGTCACTAAGTGCATTCCAATCACTTTTTGATATGGTAAATATTTGGAAACATTGAGGTTTCACCATTTAGAGTCACTGATCCATGAGGGGAGATGAATGCATCAAGGCTGCAGGTGGTTTGTGGAAGCTGTCAATCAAAGCCCACTACTAAAAAGTTATGAATGGCTTGCAGATAATGGACTGGAGGTGTCTAGATACAGGTCACAGCTGTTCCTTCCAGTAAGTGTTACAGCTGTAATTGTTTTCACTGCCCCCATCTGGACTGGTCACTTTTGTGTCGGACGGGGTGTCTGTGGTGGGGGGAGAGGAGAGTCTCTGAGGGGGGATCCCTTTAGTCAGGGAATCTCTGGGGGGTCCCTTTATTTAGGGGGTCCCTGGGGGAGGTCTCCCTATTACAAGGATTGAGGGGTGGGTCTCCCTATTACAGGTATCCTGGGGAGGGGTGACTCCCTATTACAGGGGTTCCTGGGGGTTTCCCTGTTACAGGTGTCCCTGGAGGGGTCTCGCTATTACAGGAGTCTCCCTATTACAGGGGTTCTTAGGGGTGAGTGGGTCTCCCTCATTAGGGATCCCTGGGGGTGGAGGGGGTGGAGGGGGAGGCAGGTCGAATCACCCCCATTCTTGGGGATAGGCGGGTCGCCCATGCATTCCAGAGGTGGGGGGGCCGTTTTGCAGTGCAGGTGGTGACCAGCCACGGGACTTTGCTATTGGACCGCCCACTCACAATGGCGGCCTGGCAGCAGGATTCCCTCGGGAATCCCTTCTATTCCTCGCCATGCATAAATTTGCATGGCAAGGAATATAGAATTGCTTTCCGAGGGGGATCGTAAATCGGTTGCACTTCTCCTCCGGCGGGAGAAAGTCTCCCAAATGAAGAATCCGCCCCTTGGCCGGGATTCTCCAATAATGGGGCTATGCCCCACACCTGCGAGGTGATTCTCCATTTTTAAGGGGGTTTGCAGAGCCCCGGAGTGCTCCACGCAGCTCCAGCTGCCGATACAGGGCCCTGCACTTCTGGCCACAGGTTCGCGCATGCGTGTGCCGGCTGCCTGCGGCGGCGGCCTCACATGACATGGCGGACCCACACAGCAGGCCGGCGCCGAAGGAGTAGACCCCCCCCCCCCCCCCCCCCCCAGATTGCGCGTGCTGGCTGATCAGTGGCCCCCCATCACGGGCCTGGCTGTCGTGGAGGCTCCCCCTGGTGGCGGCCCCCCTGCTCCCCACCAGGACGGCCACCGCAGCCGTGACTCCGAGCTCCCGCTGGGTGGAACCATGTTAGAACCACGCCGGTCGTCCGTGGAGAATCGCCACGGGGGCCTCTTTCAACGGACCCCCCGACCTGCGCCGCGTCGACCGCGCACGCACGACTGGCGGCGATTAACCGGTCACCAGAGAATCGCGCAAAGGCGTCGCGGGTCTGACGCCCCATTCTCCACCCCTGCGCCGGGTGCGATTGCAGCGCAGAGGCTTGGAGAATCCTGGCGCTTGTCTCCAAAACGGAGAATTTCTCCCAATGTCTCTGAGCTCAGTCTACGCTGTGGGAAGCCACGTTGGGGGGGGGGGGGGGATTGTGAGTGACAGCATGATTTCTACATGGTCAAAACCTAGGAAAATACTATTCATTGTAAATCTATATCATTCATTAATTGGTTAAATTAAATGAGGAAAATTACTGCAAATCCAGCACTGCGGTCATATTCTTGGAATGGAATCACAAGCTAGCAGATTAGGGTTCAGATAATCTAAAACATCTCTGCTCGTTCTGAATAGGAAATAAAAGACTGATGAAAATAAAGGCTTCATCCGAAGCAGATGTGGGCCACAGCACGCCTTTCACTCCACGAGCTTGACTTTTCCTTTATTCACTGTGGAGCAGCCGCAGCTTCAGCCAAGAAGTTGGTCAGCTTTATTTTATCAAACTGCTGAGGCAGCAGAAAAATCAGCAAGTCAAAAATAATCAAATTCTTGTTACGAAACCTTGACTGCCTGAGGCAAAAAGAAGTGGGCAGATAAGGGAAACCACGAGCCAAAGTTAACAAGAATGGACGCTGAAGATGAGAATATATGAGGACAACCTGCAATGCGCACATGACTACCTAGAATTCTCAATATCAGGCAGGGGAATGGCATTGGGTGGGGGAGGGGGGGATGCTGAATGGTCTCCTTCTATTCTGTGAATCTGGCACTTCGGATAATCAATACTTGCTCAGTACAAGTTAACATTACGATCTGAGACACAAAACAGTGTGATGTCCGCTGTCAACATCAAGTATTAGGGAACTAAAGAGATCCAAACAGTCATGGTTCAAAAGCTGGCTTGTCAACCTTAGAAGTGAACAGCTCTCAGGAATATTGATTTGCTTTCTCTGGACCAATGGTGCTCACCCTTGAAATGGGTCACAGGGAGGATGCTTTTGGACTGTATGGCCACAACAAAGGGAAGAAAGAAAAGTACCGCACAGGAACAGGCCCTTCGGGCTGCCCAAGCCAGTGGCAACCATGTTGCCCGTCTAACCTAAAACCTTCTACACTTCTGGGGTCCGTATCCCTCTATTCCTATCCTATTCATGTATTTGTCAAGACCCCCCTTAAACGTCACGATCGTACCTGCTTCCACCACCTCCTCCGGCAGCGAGTTCCAGGCACCCACTACCCTCTGAGTAAAGAATTTCTCTAAACTTTGCCTCTCGCACCTTAAACCTATGTCCCCTAGTACATAGAGGACAACCATCCTTCAAAGTAGGTATCACCCAACATGTCAGCTGTAAAATAGATAATTGCAAAGGAATAGATCGCAATGCTGATCACCTCCTCTTGTGGCTGCGATTATTTTTTTCCATCCTGTTTTTGCAAACATTATTCACAATTGTAGGGTGATTATTTTTAAATTGTAAATCAAATTTTTCTTAGATCTGCTTGAAGCTCTGGCATTTAACCAGTGATAATTGCTCCCGATTTTGTTTACAACCACCTCTATAGCTAGTGCTCTCTGAATCAATCGTAAGTTTTGAATCAATGGTTAAAAATGCAATAGTAAAACATGCAGTACATCTTTTTTGGTACTTCCTCAGAATATCCCACAGAATGGTGGAATGTAGGTTGTTGAAATCCTAGCTGTGACTTCCCATCAGTGGGGAGTGACAGAGGTTCAGCACTGCTCATTGTGTACGTCACAGTAATCTACCAGCAAAATAACATCATAACGTAACATACAACAAACCTTGCTACTCTCCGTTGCAAGAATTTAAAGGCATTGCCAT
This sequence comes from Scyliorhinus torazame, assembly GCF_047496885.1. Lineage (NCBI taxonomy): Eukaryota > Metazoa > Chordata > Chondrichthyes > Carcharhiniformes > Scyliorhinidae > Scyliorhinus > Scyliorhinus torazame. Next base: position 251,712,457 of record NC_092714.1, on the reverse strand, counting down.
AATACTTGGATGAAATTCATTTACAGAATGTGGACATCATTTATTGCCCTTCAATTGAGTGGTTTGCTCGGCCATTTCAGAGGGCACTTAAGTGTCAACACATTGCTGGGGTCTGGAGTCACATATAGACCAGACCAGGCAAGGATGGCAGATTTCCTTCCCCGAAGGACGTTAGTGCACCAGATGTGTTTTTTTAATAAGGCAGGAAGCCTTATATTTTGGTTATCAATGGGTATTACTGCGGCTGCTTATTAGAAAAGTTTGTGACGGCTGTAAGAGTGAACCTTGACCTTTTTATCACCTTGTCAAAGAGATCTAGGAGTACAGGTCCACAGGTCATTGAAAGGGGCAACACAGGTGGAGAAGGTAGTCAAGAAGGCATACGGCATGCTTGCCTTCATTGGCCGGGGCATTGAGTATAAGAATTGGCAAGTCATGTTGCAGCTGTATAGAACCTTAGTTAGGCCACACTTGGAGTATAGTGTTCCATTCTGGTCGCCACACTACCAGAAGGATGTGGAGGCTTTAGAGAGGGTGCAGAAGAGATTTACCAGAATGTTGCCTGGTATGGAGGGCATTAGCTATGAGGAGCGATTGAATAAACTCGGTTTGTTCTCACTGGAACGAAGGAGGTTGAGGGGAGACCTGATAGAGGTATACAAAATTATGAGGGGCATAGACAGAGTGGATAGTCAGAGGCTTTTCCCCAGGGTAGAGGGGTCAATTACTAGGGGGCATAGGTTTAAGGTGAGAGGGGCAAGGTTTAGAGTAGATGTACGAGGCAAATTTTTTACGCAGAGGGTAGTGGGTGCCTGGAACTCGCTACCGGAGGAGGTAGTGGAAGCAGGGACGATAGGGACATTTAAGGGGCATCTTGACAAATATATGAATAGGATGGGAATAGAAGGATACGGACCCAGGAAGTGTAGAAGATTGTAGTTTAGTCGGGCAGCATGGTCGGCACGGGCTTGGAGGGCCGAAGGGCCTGTTCCTGTGCTGTACATTTCTTTGTTCTTTGTTTGTTCTTTTGTCATTTCTATCACTTTAGAATTTCATTAAAAGAAAAGATCGCTTTAGCAAATTAGAGCTTTCAATGTGTTGGAAGAGTGTGTGTGAAAGCATTTTCCTGATGGACTATTTAACGTTGTTTACTTGTGTGATTTACCTCCCATTTAGGGAACAAATAATACAGAGACTGCAAAATAGTCTAGGTGTCACCCCTCATTAAAATGTAACGGCGCTGTCACCAGGATGTTGGAGTTTTTATTTTGGATAATTAAGCTAACTACTTCAAACCTAAAAAGGTACAAGCATTAGGAGCCCTGAGGTCAGCAACAGCCTCTTTTACAGTTTCTTCTGTAAAGGGGATTGAATTTACCTTTCATGAAATGAGCTACTTGATAATGGATGTGATAAGATCTAAGTGTTGGCAGAAATGAAATAGCATTCCTTGAAAATGTGTTACTTGAACTCCCCGATACTACCACTGAAAACTGACAAGAATCGTTAAATCAGACCGTCACACGTTCACCAGAATCAGCCGCAAGCCACAATTTAAAAAAATGTTCTATTTCATGAGCAAGATGGGAGAATCATGTTTTCCTCTGCGTTAATTTTCAAATAAATGGAAAAGCAGGACTGATTTTAAAAATGACAATGCCATTTCTAACCGAGGTAGCAGAAATTAGCAGAAAACAACGACAGAATTTTGCATATTAAGGCCTTGCTAAAAGCCAATCATCAAGTACTCAAATATATTCAGCAGAGGGAAATAAAACTAAAATAGAAAACAAGAATTTTGAATTCCGAGTCAGACTCGGCATTAGCCCATTTAACTAATTGGAATATTTAAAGTATTACTACAACTTTCAGACAGTGAGCTTATAAATTTTGAATCAACTGGGTTGCATGTCATACCAAAATTTGCCATGGTTGGTATTCATGAAAACAAGAATGTTTTCATTGGACTGGTTTCTAGGGTATGTAGTTTCTCTGGTAACAAAGATTACAGTCTGTACATAGGATATAGGCCACAGAAACAAAATGAGTATTGGCATTCCTCCTATCCTGGAGGATCATATTACTCCTTGACAAAATACACTTTTATAGTTATTGTATTACCAAAAGAATATACAGTGGTTTAGATTGTGCCCAAGATGTGGATGCATAACTGCATTGCTTATGTATCAAAGACGTGCACAGGTACTGGAGGCCAGTATTTAAACTGTGGTTCAAATTAGAACTGCAGTGCTATATGCTCGGCTAAATTTACCATACTCTACACGTAGTGAATTGAGAAAAAAAATATACAAACATCTCAAACTTCATTCCACACAACGAACAACTTTCCCAAGAAAATTCCAAATGATTTGAACTTTACCATCAAGGTAATCAGATTTTTATATTTGCAATAATCCAAAAGAATGTGTTAGTAGCTGTTCATAGCATTATAAAATCACATAGCACAGAAAGGGAATATTTGGCCAATCATTGTCTTGGCAAAATAATTTTAATTCTAAAAAACAATTATTTATATATGTCATTTAAAAACAAAATGTGATATTGATATGCAATGCATTACATGCATCTTCAATACTTAACACCTTTTAAAGTTAGAGAATGAGATAAATCACATTATCTTGAATTTATTGAATGACTAAACTTCTGGTAGATATTTCCCTACTCTGGTGAAATTTTATTTCAAATTGATTGTGATATGCAGTTATAGTTATTCACTAAGTGTATATTTCTTGCCTTATTATGCTGGGCCTTAGAAGGAGTGGAATTCTGCGACAGCATGGGGTTGCACTCCCAAGCAATGCAGATTGAGAAATTGCAGAGCCACTGTCCACAGTTTTCCATTCATTTAAATTGAATAATAAAATGGCTTTGGACCAGCAACCTGCACTCCGTGCAAGTTGATTCTTTGCTAGGAGTACCCAATCATAGAATAATCACTTAGACCTTATCCTTTTGCATTACGTCTCTATCATGTCCTGAACACAGCACACAGCACTGAAATAATGGCTCAATGGCCTGATGTTCCATTGCACCAAAAGTCTTCTGTATCCCAAAAGCAAATCACCAAATCACTATGTTTTTAAAAATCACCGAAAATATTTACCGGTTATCCGTATTGATTTGCTGGTTAGATTACAATTATTGCCAATCAATGTACACATTTAATTTAAATGGGTTTGGCACTGTTGTTCAAAATATATTCAATACTATTAATAGCATATTACTTTAGACCTTCTTAAATTCTCTCTTGGAGAAAGGTATTGTTTATTTAAATACCCTGGGTTGAATTGTCCCAAAATTGCACATTGCTGGATCAGGTGAAAAAAGCTGTGTGAAACTCACCAGCTTCACAGAAGCCTTTTCTCACCTGCATTAACAACACTCTAACAGCCAGCTGGAAGGACGGGGCACTAATCACATCTGCAATGCCATGATTCTGAGATACGGTTGCAGTGTTTAAACGGTGCTCTGATCTCAAAGTTGTACAGAGATGGGGACCAACCCCCCCCCCCCCCCCATGGAGTTTGGGACCCCCCCCCCCCATGGAGTTTGGGACCCCCCATGAGAATGGGGCCCCCACAGAGATCGGGTCACCCCCCCTCCATGGAGATCAGGCCCCCACCTCCTACACGGAGATAAGGGGAACACCCCCAGCCCTCACGCAGAAAGGCACCCACTATCTCCCCCCCCCCCCAACCACGTAAAGATTGGGGCACCAACCTCCCCACACATAAGGGGAATCCCCCAATGGAGCTCTTCAGAGGGCCCACCCCTGGCAGTGTCAACCTGGTACTGCCCTTAACTTCCTGTCGGTGCCAACATGGCAGTACCAGGTTGGCAATACCAGGATGCCAGGGACCAGGTTCCTCACCACCCGGGGGCTATACTTATTTCCGTGCCCTCGGCGTGGTTATCATGACTGCTCGCCATTTTTGAAAACCAATAATGCTTCGCATCGGCATGACGTCACGCTGACTGCGTGGGAGGATAAAGCATTGTCGGACATTACAGCGTCAAGCTTGGTAAGTATATGTAAATGTATTTTAAATGATGGAAATCAGGTTCACGCCCTTTATAGGCATGGACCTGATTATGTCGCCGGAGAGGGGTGAGGAATACCTCAAACTGAGATCTTGCCAGCACAAATCCCGTTATGGTCCTCTCATGAGATTTAGTGCCATAACGGAATTTGAACCTTGGGTGAACGGGGCTGTTAAATTCTTCCCTATACTTTCAAAACTGTTCATTCCAGCATGGTTTTATATACCCTAGTCTGGGGAATTGTTAACTGCAATATTTATTCAATTCTATTTTCTTGATAAACCCATGAACAAGTGGCTATACAGGGCTATGGCAACAGGGATCACTAACATCTGAACATGTTCTGAGTTGAAAATACTTGGTTGAGTTCAAGAAGGCTTAATGACACGAGAGGCCTCTTGCGGGATTCGCAACCCCAAAGACAGGGGTTTTCAAAGTCAGGGACGCGACCCACGGGTGAGTCACAGGCTGGTTTTGGGAGGGTAGCGGCGTGATCTGTCGCGGTCTTCCTGATCACGGGAGGAACGACCAACAGCCACGACCAGCGTTGAAAAATGCCAGCCGCGACGGACCTTTGAGATTGCCTACATCCCATGCATGCGTGCCAGATCAAGCAGTGCGCAGGCCCGGAGCCCAGTGGTGTGGACCGCCTCCTCCTGACATCAGCCTGCTGTCCAAGGCCAGTTATTTTCAGCAAACAATGGAATCTTCCCCCCCAGAGGCAGCAGCAGAGAGCAGGTCACGTGCCCCGTATGCCGATGTCACGTGTTCTGGGCACGAGAGAGATTTCTCCAGGCCAGCAATGTGAGCTCCAGGGCCTCTGGTTAACAACCCACGAAGAAGAAGCTGAAAACAGGAACAAAGCAGCACAAAGATGATTACTTGAGGTATGAAATATTAATTTTGCCACTGCAAATCAGGATTCAAAGTTCATGTGTGTTATATGCAGGGAAGCACTGGCAAATGAAAGTTTAAAGCCCTCAAAACTTCAAAGACATTTGAAGACTGAGCATGGCAAGTTCGAGGATAAACATCTTTATTATTTTCAACAGATGCTGTGAGATCTTAACTCATCAGCTGAAGTAATTATCAGAAACGTAACATTGAATGACAAAGCAAGTGGGATTTTGAGGACCAAACAGGCTCACCTGTCACATTAAAGATAAATACAAATGGTGGGTTACGAAGGTAGGATGGAGTGGGTCGCTATGGTCAGCTGGTATGGGTCGTGAAGGTCAGCTGGCATAGGTTGCAAAGGTCAGCCGGCGTGGGTCGCAACGTTTGGCCAGCATTGGTCCCAAAGGATGGCCGGTTGGTAAAAATGGATCCCGGGCAAAAAAGTTTGAAAAACAACGCCCTAATTCCGTGACATGTCTCAACACAGGGCAAGATCCAGATTAATCTATTTAAATTAGCCGCATGGCTCCTGGGAACTACCAGCCTCATCAGCAAAGCCTCGGCCAGATGCCATTTAGTACTGGTCCACACAAACGTGAACCAGGTCGAACAGCACCTGGCATTTAGAGACCCCTGGGTGATCGGTGACAGGGCAGGGTGGACCCCTGGCTCTCCCTCAGTCACCTGGGCACCTTGGCACTGCCAACCTGCGACCTTGACACTGCTGCTCCAGCACTGCCAAGGTGCCCAGATGGCACTGCCAGGGTACCAGGCTGGCAGTGCCAGGGTGCCTGGGTGCCCAGTTGGCACTGCCAAGGGTCTGGACCTGAAAAGGGTCATGCCCTTGGAAGGGGGGGTGGGGTTATGAAGGGTAGGCGGGGGGCAAAGGGCAGGTATGAAGGGGCTTCATAAAGGTTGGAAGGGATTAAGGGTGGGGGACTGACCCCCGGGAAATGCCTTTAGATATATGCAGGTGAGGGCTTTTGTGAGGCGACAGGTGAGGGAATTCCCGTTGCTCCCGGCACGAAGTTCAAGATAGGGTGATCTCGGGTGTATGGGTCGGGGAGGGCAAGGTGTCAGAAATACACCAGGAGTTGAAAGAAGAGGGGGAAGCGCTGGTAGAAGAGTTGAAGGGTAAATGGGAGGAGGAGCTGGGGGAGGAGATCGAGGAAGGTCTGTGGGCTGATGCCCTAGGTAGGGTTAATTCCTCCTCCTCGTGTGCCAGGCTCAGCCTGATACAATTTAAGGTGGTCCACAGAGCGCACTTGACGGGGGCAAGGTTGAGTAGGTTCTTTTGGGGTAGAGGACAGATGTGGAAGGTGCTCGGAGCCCGGCGAACCATGTCCATATGTTTTGGTCATGCCCGGCACTGGAGGGGTTTTGGAGAGGAGTGGCGGGAGCAATATCTCAGGTGGTGAAAGTCCGGGTCAAGCCAAGCTGGGGGCTAGCAATATTTGGAGTAGTGGACGAACCGGGAGTGCAGGAGGCGAAAGAGGCCGGCATTCTGGCCTTTGCGTCCGTAGTAGCCCGGCGAAGGATCTTGCTAATGTGGAAGGAGGCGAAGCCCCTCAGCCTGGAGGCCTGGATAAATGATATGGCTGAGTTCATAAAGTTGGAGAGGATTAAGTTCGCCTTGAGAGGGTCTGCGCAGGGGTTTTACAGGCGGTGGCAACCGTCCCTAGACTATCTCGCGGAGAGTTAGAGGAAGGTCGGTCAGCAGCAGCAGCAACCTTGGGTAGGGGGGGGGGGGAGGGGGGACTGCCTGGGAGGGTGGATGAGCAGGGGGGGGGGGGGGGGGACTGCCTGGGAGGGTGGATGAGCAAGAGATAACATGAAGGGTTGGGGAAACTGGCACGTACGGGTGAGGGCCAGTGTACAAAGCTGTGTAAATATATCATTTTGCCATGTATATATCTTGCTCTGCGCGATTTCTCGTTTTTGTTTTGTTACGGGGGGGGTTATTGTTTGTAAGGGAGAAAAATTGTGTTAAAAAACTTTAATAAATATATTTTTTTTTTTTTAAAAAGGGGGGGGTCTGAAGGTGGGAGGGGGGGGCTGAAAGGGGGGAGGGGAGACCTGAAAAGGGGTGCCCTCAAGCTCAATTAGAGATCAGGGCATCCATTCAAAATGGCAGCCTGACCTCTGAGGAGCTGGTCTCACCGACGAGTTCAGCTCCCAGTGTTGGAAATATTTCCAAGTGTGGCCTTGACCAGGGAGAGACTCCCCAAGGCCCAGAAAAATGTCCAAGTGTGGTTGAGTAGTGATGTGGACCTCACCCAAAAGGCCGGCGAGAAAAACTCTGCCAAACCCGCCCAAAATGACTGAGAAATCTTTTGGTTGAATCGCGCCCAAAATACCACCTGTGCAGGAATTTACTCACGCAGAACACACACCACAGTGGCCCAAGCTAAAAAAGAAAATCAATTCAAGCTGCTCCAAATTAAAATTAATTTCAGACAAACAGTCTCAAAATTAATTCTGTATCTTAAAAGGGTGGTGTGGATTTTGCCTGTTGATGCACCAGATACTGACATTTCTGGTCAGCAGCCGGTGTATAATTTCTGTTCCACATATCTCCAGCCCGTGTTCCCCTGAGGGATTTTGTTCCAATTAATGCTACTAATTGATTTCATATTTATTCGTACTCTACAGCCGCATCTTTGCTGGAAATTGTTGGGGGTGTGGCTCCAGATTCCGCCTTGCACCGTCACTTCTACACCGAACAATTCTTCTACGTTTGGTATGCGTTTCTGTTTGCTTGCAGACTTTGTTGGCTTTACGGTGCTTCTACTTGGCCTTCTGTTTTGGCTCACATTTTCCTGATTATTCAGCACTGTTTTGTCAGTAGATGCTTTGCAGGTGCTCAGCCGCTCTTTCCTGTGAAGCCAACTTTAAAAAATACGTCAACACATACTCTGCAAGTTTATTTCCCCTCCACACTGATGGTTATCAAATTCAGATCTTGTTCATTATTTTAGTGCACAGATTATTTGATTTGTTGGTTCCAAAAAGGGGGTAATTATGAAACCTCCATTGAAAGGGTTCCTGGACCTCAGTGATTGTGCAAATTTGAGCAGTCACATAACATGAGGTATTGCTCTTTGAACTCGTTACGTCTTGTAACATTACGTTCATAGCATGAGCAAAGTGGGCAATACTGAAAGCACTCATTGGGCGGAAACGTACCATATTTTTTTCAAATGTCAAACTCAGACCGAAAACCAGCGTGTAGCTCTCCAGGTGGCCAGACCAGTTTTCAATACAGATCTTGAGCTGCTCTGAAAAAGAAATGAGAGGGCGATGTTTAGGCCGACAGTCTGGCGAGACGGGGCCCGATACAGTCATCACCCGGCTCCACAGAGATCGGGGCACCATCTTTGAAGGACACTCGATCAGCACACAAACTGAATTACTGCACCTTCCCTCCCCCCTCCCCACCCCACCCCACCCCCAACACCAGCACAGCAGAAGCGACGGAGATCTCCCACCACCCCCCATGCCAGAATGTTAACATCGGAGCAACGCCCACCCTTCATAGGGATCGGACGACCCCCTGTCACCTCTACCCCATTGCAGGAACAGGATAACCCCCTCTCACCCCCACCTACCCTTACAGGCATTGGGGCGACTGCCTCCATGATCCCCCCCCCCCCCCACCCAGCGCCGCAGTCTCGTTGGTGCCACGCCAACCGGCACCGAAGGGCCTCCGCCGGCCGGCGCGAGTTGGCGCATGCGCGGGAGTGCTGGCATGTGCTGGCGTCATCCCAGCGCATGTGCAGGGGTGTTCTTCTCCGCACCGGCCATGGCGGAGGTTGACAGCAGCCGTTGCGGAGGGAAAGAGTGCCCCTATGGCACAGGCCTGCCCTCTGATCTGTGGGCCCCGATCGCGGGCCGGGCCACCGTCCCGGGGCCAGATCCCCACGCGCCCCCCCCCCCCCGGCTGAGGACTCTGCAGGCCACCCGTGGAACCAGGTCCCGCCGATAAGGACCTGTTGTGATTTACGCCGGCGGGACCAGCCGAAAACGGGCGGCCACTCGGCCCATCGCGGGCCGGAGAATCGCCGCTGCCAACGGCCCCCGACTGGCTCGCCGCGATTCCCGCCCCGCCAAAACCGCGGCACCAGAGAATTCGGCAGCCTGCGGGGGCGGGATTCACGCCGCCCCCCCCCCCCCGAGCGATTCTCCGACCCGTCAGGGGGTCGGAGAATCCCGCACATGGGGCGAAATTCTCCGTTATCGGCGGAAAGTCCGCCGATCGGCGCAAAAAACGGCGCAAATCCGACTTGCGTCACGTCGGAAAAATGGGTCGATAGTCTCCGGCCCGAAATGGGCTAGCAGCGACGTAACGGGATCCGCGCTTGCGCAGTGGTTCACGCCGTGCAGCGTCATACGCACCGCACGGTGTGACGGCTCATAAGGCCGCGCTGCTCCCCCCCACCCGACCGGAACACCTGACCGCAACACCCGACAGGATGGCTGGCCGCCGCTCAGCCCCGAGGTTCGAGTCACGCGATGTGGAGGCGCTCCTGGACGCGGTGGAGCAGAGGAGGGACGCCCTGTATCGCGGGCACGGCCGCAGAGTTGCCCCACGCCACAGCCGGCGTCTGTGGAGGGAAGTGGCAGAGGCCGTCACCGCTGTGGCCCTAACACCACGGACAGGCACCCAGTGCCACAAGAAGGTGAACAACCTCGTCAGAGCAGGCAGGGTGAGCCTCCCCCATATCCCCCCCTCCCCCATATCCCCCCCTCCTCCATATCCCCCATATCCCCAAGTGAATCCAGCCCTAACCTTAACCTCTGCAATGCACGCGCAACCGATGGCGTGCATTCATATACCTGCCTAACAGTGTTGCCTTTTACCCCTGACCCCCCCCCCCCACAGTAGAAGCGTGCACACAACAATAGGGAGCATGTGAGGACTGGACACATGTGCTGGCGTCATCCCAGCGCATGTGCAGGGGTGTTCTTCTCCGCACCGGCCATGGCGGAGGTTGACAGCAGCCGTTGCGGAGGGAAAGAGTGCCCCTATGGCACAGGCCTGCCCTCTGGACCGCGACACCTTGGACTTCCCCTGATGAGAGGCTGATGAGAGGCCACTGACCGACCACGAGGAAAGGGCCCTGGAACTGGCTGGCGGACCTGAGGACCGGGAGGTTGCTGATGCAGAGGTCGGGGGCGTACTAGCAAGTGAGCCACCGACAGCCCGTCCCCATATCCCCCCTCCCCTATATCCCCCTCCCCCGTATCACCTGATCACTGCCTGATGTCTAACCATGCATGCTTCATTGTGTATCGCAGGACCAAACGTCCAGGCACCTATCCCCGCAGATGCAGACCGCCCGCAGGATGCCCCTCGGAGACCACGGGAGACGGAGAGACCCGCACCCTCCAGCATGCGACGCCCGCAGGATGCCCCTCACACACCACGGGAGACGGAGAGACCTGGAGCAACAGGGAGACGACACCCCCATCACGTGCGGGAGCGACCACCCAGCGACGAGGGGGGCAGCCACAGGCCCCCGTCACATCCGAGCCAGGACACCACTACCCAGGACACCCCTACCCGGGACAGCACTACCCAGGAAGACGAAATACCGGACAGTGACTCAGAGTGGATGGGTGGAGACGAACCCCCACCCCAAAGTGCCATGGACTCAGAGTGGGACGAAGAGCACGACACAACGCCACTGCTGTCACCAACACCCTCCACCATCGCAGAAACACTCACCACGGTTGGGCACTTTAGTGATGAGGCGTCTGGTACACTCACTGGTGCGCACAACACAGCCGTCCCGGTACAGCAGGTGGAGGTAGGAGCAGCTGAGGGGCCGGGCAGTCGGAGGGCAGCCCAGCCCAAGCGAACATCTGCCGCCCAGATGGATCCCGGGTTCCTGGAGTTACCACACCTACACATAGATCCGATGCAACCACCGACCCGGAGACGAGCGAAGAGGATGACTGGTGGCTTGCGGCGGCTGCGGTCGCAGGTGGAGGAGTCCACCCGCGTCCAGGAGCTGGGAGTGGTGCCGGTCATGCGTGCCACCCAGGCCGACACCGCACAGGTGGCGTCCGCGGTGGAGGCAATGGGTGCAACGGTGTCAGACATGGGGAACGGTTTGCGAGGCCTGGGGCTTTCCGTGCAGGCGGCGTTTGTGGCCCAGGAAATGGCTGCCCTCTCACAGGAGGACATGAGCCAGTGCCAGCGCCAGATGGCAGAGGCGCTCAACGCCATGGCCCAGTCTCAGCAGGCCATGGCCCAGTCTCAGCAGGCCATCGCTGAGGGCATCGGCGCCACTGGCCATGTGCGAGCCGGCGTCGCACTGTCACAGACCGGGTTTGCCAACCCCCTGGGCTCCATGTCTGCAAACCTGCAGACCCCTGTCGATACCAGCACGGGCCTCCAGGACTGGCAGAGCCAGATGTCGGGGGGGCGTCGGATGGCCAGTCCGTTCACATCCCCCACCCATGTAGAGGCCTGGGGGCCATCGGACACCCCGAGGGAGGAGGAGGTGGTGTGGTCCATCCCGGCTCCCTCTGTAGGGGAGGTCCCGGTACACCGCGACACCTTGGACTTCCCCCCCCCCCCCCCACCCCCCCTTCCGTCCCAGGTGCATCGGGTGGGCAACGGGCAGGACAGGCTGGCAGCTCGCCATCCCAGTCGCCCGAGCCGCAGCCTGGCCCATCTAGGCCAGGACGCCCCAGGAAACGGCCGCCAAAGGGATCCAGTGGCAGAGGGCAGGAATCCCAGGAGTCCACCTCCAGTTCTGCTGTACCGTCTGGGGAACCACGTAGACGTAGTCAAAGGGCACGTAAGGCCAAACAATTAGACACTAAGTTGGCACGGTTGCAGGGCACAGATGAGTTTTAGGGGCGAGGGCACGTGCATGAACTCCTTTGGTTATTAAAGTCAATGTTACACCTACAGAAGCTGCCTTTGTGCTCTGTCCAAAGTGTGCGGGGGTGTCATGTACGTTGAGCGCAAGTGTGTGTGTGAGGGGTGGTCTTACCTCAGCCCCAAGTGAGTCTGCCCCCTTCCCCCTGGGCCGCCATCAACATCCCCCGGGCAGAGGACGGGACCGTGCGCTGCAGTGTCACAGCCGCATGCAGGGATGGTCCGGGTGGATGGTGGTACTGTGGCCATGGGTCAGACATAGTCCAACGATGTAGAGCCAGGAGCTCGCCACAGGGCGGGTTGTCATCATCCTCCATGGCCTGCGATAGACACGCGTCCACCCGCAACTGTGTGAGCCCGGCCCGTTGTGCCGCAGGTGGATCGGCAATGGGGGGGGGGGGTGGTGTGCATGCAGGTGGGGTGGGTGGGGTTGGGGAGGGGGATGAGGGTGCTGGGTGGGTGGATGGGTGGGGGGTGTGGGTGGTCGGCTGTTGCCATGGTGTGCGGTCTGTGGCCATACTACCCGATTCCCACGCCCATCTAGTCAGTGAAGCGGGCGTCTATCAGTCTGTCCCGTGCCCGCTGGGCCAGCCGGTAACGGTGGACAGCCACCCGCCTGTGTCTACCCCGTCTGCCCTGACCATTACCCCCATCCCCCTCATCTGGGGAGGACTGCGCCTCTTCCTGCTGCTCCTCCACTCCGCCCTCCTCTGCCTGCGGCACATCGCCCCTCTGTTGGGCTATGTTGTGCAGGACGCAGCACACCACAATGATGCGGCCGACCCTATCTGACCGATACTGGAGGGCGCCCCCAGAGAGGTCCAGGCACCTGAAACGCATCTTCAGCACGCCAAAGCACCTCTCGATCACTCCCCTTGTCGCTACATGGGCATCATTGTAGCGGTTCACCGCCTCATTGCGTGGCCTCCGTATAGGCGTCATCAGCCACGATCGCAATGGGTAGCCCCTGTCGCCCAGCAACCAGCCCCTCAGCCGGGGATGGCGTCCCTCGTACATGCCGGGGATGGATGACCGCGACAACACGAATGAGTCGTGTACACTGCCTGGGTGACGGGCGCAGACGTGCAGGATCATCATGCGGTGGTCGCAGACCACCTGTACGTTCATCGAATAGGTCCCCTTCCTATTAGTGAACACGGCCCTGTTATCTGCAGGTGGCTGCACGGCGACGTGCATCCCATCGATCGCGCCCTGGACCATGGGGAACCCGGCCACGGCAGAGAAGCCCACGGCCCGGGCATCTTGGCTGGCCCGGTCCACGGGGAAGCGGATGTAGCGGTGCGCCATGGCATATAGGGCATCTGTCACTGCCCGGATGCACCGGTGCACCTATGTCTGCGATATGCCGGACAGGTCCCCACTCGGTGCCTGGAATGACCCCGTTGCATAAAAGTTCAGGGCCACCGTAACCTTGACGGACACTGGGAGAGGGTGTCCCCCGCCAATGCCACGCGGTGACAGGTGTGCCAGCAGGTGGCAGATGTGTGCCACGGTTTCCCGGCTCATCTGGAGTCTCCTCCTGCCTTCCATGTCCATGAGGTCCTGGTATGACTGCCTGGGCCGGTACACATGGGGCGCCCTCGGGTGTCTCCGTTGCCGTGGGGCCGCGACGTCCTCCTCCCCCTCCTCGTCCTGTCGGTCAGGTGTCCCTCCAGCCTGGGCGGCTGCCGCCTGCCCCTCTGCAGCAGCCTGCGCCGCCTCTCTGGCACGCTCCTCCTCCTCCTCCTCCTCCTCATCCAGGGCAACATAGACATGAGCGGCTGCCGCCACGGCGGCCAACATCGCTGGATGATCTGAAAACATGACGGCCTGGTGGGGGGAGGGGAACGACGACATGTCATCATTGCCCATATCCCCTCCTCCCCCCCAGCCAGGTGGCATGGACCGCATGGGTCCAACTGTTGGAGGCTGGCACCTGGCCAGGTGGACCAACTCACTTGCCCTCCCATCCCCCTCCCCGGCACGGACCCCCCCATCCCCCTCCCCAGCACGGACCCCATCCCCCTCCCCGGCACGGACCCCCCCCCCCCCAACCTCCACCCCGGCACGGACCCCCCCTCAACCTCCACCCCGGCACGGACCCCCCCCATCCCCCTCCCCGGCACGGACCCCCCCCCCATCCCCCTCCCCGGCACGGACCCCCCCATCCCCCTCCCCGGCACGGACCCCCCTCCCGGCACTCCCCCGGAGCCCAGCCTACTCTAACCACCCCCCCCCCCCCCCCCCCCCCCCCGCCGCACACACACGCACACAAGCCGAGACACACCTCTCCTCACGCATTCAGACTGCGGCCACGCCATCGCCTGCCCAGAGCCAACCCCCCAGGCCGTCACTCACCTCCACGCTGGTCGGCGTGAACCTGGAGCACAGGGTCACGCTGATGAAAAGGAGGTTTAATTTACGTCGACGTGAACGGTCATCACGTCGACGGGACTTCGGCCCATCCGGAAGGGAGAATATCGGCAGGCCGAAAATCGGCTGCCTTGCGCAGACCCGTGACATTCTCCGCGGCAGCGGCGACATTAACGCCCCGCCGACTTTTCTCCCTTCGGAGACTTCGGCAACCGGCGGGGGCGGGATTCACGGCAGCCAACGGCCATTCTCCGACCCTCTGGGGGGTCGGAGAATGACGCCCAAGATCTTTCCAGAGAAAATCGCGTTTCCCGATTCTCTCTTGATTCTCCACTGCCTATCCCACGGACCTCGAAGGAGGACTCAAAATCTCCAACATTTCTAATGCATAATAAGCAGATATAATAACACAAGAGATAAATATGTATAATATATACACAGAAATAAAAAGTGATTTAAGTACAGCCCCCAGCTTTGAAAGCCATGTACTGTTTTCTAAATGGATGCATTTCCGAACAGTAGACCATTTTAGGGCGTAATTCAATTGAATTCAAAGAAATTGCACTGGAAATTCATTAGTTAATGTAGAAAAATGTTAATTCCGAAAGAAGAATTGGATAGTTATTACTAAGAATAAACTAGTTAGTGCTGTAAAATTATTGACGTGTTATGGATTTTGTGAGCATTATTAGTCATTAAAGGTCATTCAAAAAAAGGACAAGTACTTTCAATTGATTTCTTAAAAATATTAAATATCCTGGAAAATAGACTACAGTTAAAATTTAAGAACTAACATTTAAAAAATAGTTTGTGCAATTGATTGATTATATCCATGATGTGGAGATGCCAGCATTGGACTGGGTTGGACACAGTAAGAAGCCTTACAACACCAGGTTAAAGTCTAACCGGTTTGTTTCAACTCACCAGCTTTTGGAGCGAATGCACCCATGGGTTTCCCGAAGGTGTGAGGTGGCCATAATGAGAAACCCCATTGGCCGGCTGCGGGAATGGAGAATCCCGCTGACGGCGGGGGCATGCCGCACCGGCAAACGTGGCTGGCGGACGGAGATCCCGCCCATTGCCTTTCTTAAAATAATACCAGTTCTACAAGACTCACTTTTCATTTAGATCTCCCAACCTCGTGCACAAACACAATTCAGCACTGTGCAAGTTTTTCAAGTTAGGCCTCAACATTGTTCATTTTGCTTATTTCCTTGAACCCATTTTAGAATGGGTGTAAAATTGAATATCACTTTCGATCAACAAGCCAATATCACTTTCTAGCATCCCTGAATGCCTTGGCCCACATTCGATCAACAAAATGTTTCCTTGGTTCAATACTTACAAACAACAATGCCTGGACTGTCTTCCCATCCGTGGACTAGCACCATGATACTGCCTGCAATCAGCTCCATTCGTAGCCATCTCAATGCAACAAAACATTTCCTGCAATAGCTTCTTTTCTCACTGCCACAAAGACAGCTCATGAGTACTCCCAGGTTCCTTTTCCAATCTTCAAGCTTCCCCTTGGTGGCATAATTCTGGGGCATGGAGTCAATTTCTATGTGTACACTGATGTCGCCCAGCATGCATCTTGGGCACCCTTGAGTCCATAAATAATATGGCACTGATTTTGTCAAAGCGAGCCAACTCTGGATGGCTTTAAAAATGGAGGGCATGTCCAGATTGTGGGATTCCTGTCCCCATTCCTGTTTCCAGTCATTTTAGCTGGCACAGGATAAGGATACAGGTAGCAAGCCCACACCCTGCACTCCTATTGAGCTGAGTTCATCAGTTAGTCATGGATATCAACCAAGCATCCATATTGAGACCATCTGGCAACTTCTTCTTCAGCTCTCTACCCAAAGGTCTGACACACAACACCATGATCTCCACCATAGATCAGGTCCTGAATCAAACCCAGCTGGAATGGGGATCGAACCGACTGCCGTTAGGACCGTCAATCCACACCCACCATCCAGCCAACTGGAGTCCGAGTTGCTGTGGCAACATACACTTCTGCATGCAAGTTGTAGCCTCACACTATGTACAGTGATGGTAGGGGCTCCAATTTCTTTCCATCATGTGGCTGACGAGCTCCCAATCTTACTGCCTACCATTGGCATATATTGGAAGGATTTAAAAGTTAAAACTCAACCTGTTTGTCCAGATTGTGGACACATCTTCCTTGGTTATCAAGTCCTGGATTGGGACTTGAACCCAGAGCTGCTGGCTCAGAGACAGGGACACTACCATTGCACCACAACATCTCCCATATAGCAACTGTATCAACAGAAACAGCTGGATAGATATCTGTTTCTCCATATGACCTAATCATGAATGATTGGCTGAGCTTCAAGACTCATTAATGACTTTAACACAGCAGGGGATATATTTAGACAACTTGAGGGGTATGGGGGATTGGAGGTATCATGAAGAGGACATGGGAAATATGAGGGGATTTGGAGAGAGAATGGGGGTAGGATGTGGCATGGCAGATATGGTGGCTGTGAGGAGGCAGAGAGGGAAATGAGGTATATCCCAGAGAACCAAGGAACACCTTCTAACCAATCCTCCTCAGCACTTGCCCACCTTCATAGCCATCTTCAAACTACCTCTGGAGGTAGTGGGCCTCACTCCCCTCCATCCCAGGAATGATAATTTGTAAAGAGAATAGTAGGCAGCGGCCCTTTTTATTTTCATGGGGTATGGACGTCATTAGCAAGGCCAACATCTATTGCCCATCACTAATTGTCCTTGAACTGAGTTGCTTGCTCAGCCATTACAGAGGGTGGTTAAGACTCAACCACATTACTATGAGCATGGAGTCACATATAGGCAGAATCAGATTTGGGCGGCAGATTTTCTCCCCAGGGGGCATTAGTGAACAGGTAGGTCTTTAGAATCGATGATAGTTGTTGTGGCAATCATTGATGATTAGCTTTATCAGCCATGGCTGACAAAGGAAGTTAGGGAATGCATCAAAGCAAAAGAGAAAGCCTATAATGTGGCAAAGAGTAGTGGGAAGTCAGAAGATTGGGAAGACTACAAAAACAAACAGAGGATAACAAAGAGAGAAATAAGGAAAGAGAGGATCAATTATGAAGGTAGGCTAGCCAGTAACATTAGGAATGATAGTAAAAGTTTCTTTAAATACATTAAAAACAAACGGGAGGCAAAAGTAGACACTGGGCTGCTCCAAAATGATGCTGGTAATCTAGTGATGGGAGACAAGGAAATAGCTGAGGAACTGAATAAGTACTTTGCGTCAGTCTTCACAGTAGAAGACATGTGTAATATCCCAACAATTCAGGAGAGTCAGGGGGCAGAGTTGAATATGGTAGCCATAATAAAGGAGAAAGTGCTAGAGAAACTAAGAGATCTAAAAATTGATAAATCTCCAGGCTCAGATGGGCTACATCCTGGAGTTCTACAGGAGATAGCTGAAGAAATAGTGGAGGCGTTAGTTATGATCTTTCAAAAGTCACTGGAGTCAGGGAAAGTCCCAGAGGATTGGAAAATCGCTGTTGTAATCCCCCTGTTCAAGAAGGGAACAAGGAAAAAGATGGAAAATTATAGGCCAATTAGCCTAACCTCGGTTGTTGGCAAGATTCTAGAATCCATTGTTAAGGATGAGATTTCTAAATTCTTGGAAGTGCAGGGTCAGATTAGGACAAGTCAGCATGGATTTAATAAGGGGAGGTCGTACCTGACAAACCTGTCGGAGTTCTTTGAAGAGATAACAAATAGGTTAGACCAAGGAGAGCCAATGGATGTTATCATAGAATTTACAGTGCAGAAGGAGGCCATTTGGCCCATCGAGTCTGCACCGGCTCTTGGAAAGAGCACCCTACCCAAGGTCAACACCTCCACCCTATCCCCATAACCCAGTAACCCCACCCAACACTAAGGGCAATTTTGGACACTAAGGGCAATTTATCATGGCCAATCCACCTAACCTGCACATCTTTGGACTGTGGGAGGAAACCGGAGCACCCGGAGGAAACCCACGCACACACGGGGAGGATGTGCAGACTCCGCACAGACAGTGACCCAAGCCGGAATCGAACCTGGGACCCTGGAGCTGTGAAGCAATTGTGCTATCCACAATGCTACCGTGCTGCCCCTAAAGTTATCTATCTTGACTTCCAAAAGGCCTTTTGATAAGGTGCCTCACGGGAGACTGCTGAGTAAAATAAGGGCCCGTGGTACTCGAGGCAAGGTACTAATATGGATTAACGATTGGCTGTCAGGCAGAAGGAGAGAGTTGGGATAAAAGGTTATTTTTCGGAATGGCAACCGGTGACGAGTGGTGTCCCGCAGGGTTCAGTGTTGGGGCCACAGCTGTTCTCTTTATATATTAACGATCTAGATGACTGGAGACATAGGAGTGGAAGTAAGGCCATTCGGCCCATCAAGTCCACTCCACCATTCAATCATGGCTGATTTCAACTCCATTTATCACCTTATCAAAGGCCTTTTGGAAGTCAAGATAGATAACATCCATTGGCTCTCCTTGGTCTAACCTCTTTGTTATCTCTTCAAAGAACTCTAACAGGTTTGTCAGGCACGACCTCCCCTTACTAAATCCATGCTGACTTGTCCTAATCCGACCCTGCACTTCCAAGAATTTAGAAATCTCATCCTTAACAATGGATTCTAGAATCTTGCCAACAACCGAGGTTAGGCTAATTGGCCTATAATTTTCCATCTTTTTCCTTGTTCCCTTCTTGAACAGTGGGGTTACAACAGCGATTTTCCAATCCTCTGGGACTTTCCCTGACTCCAGTGATTTTTGAAAGATCATAACTAACGCCTCCACTATTTCTTCAGCTATCTCCTTTAGAACTCTAGGATGTAGCCCATCTGGGCCCGGGGATTTATCAATTTTTAGACCTCTTAGTTTCTCTAGCACTTTCTCCTTTGTGATGGCTACCATATTCAACTCTGCCCCCGACTCTCCGGAATTGTTGGGATATTACTCATGTCTTCTACTGTGAAGACTGACGCAAAGTACTTATTCAGTTCCTCAGCTATTTCCTTGTTTCCCATCACAAAATTACCAGCGTCATTTTGGAGCGGCCCAATGTCAACTTTTGCCTCCCGTTTGTTTTTAATGTATTTAAAGAAACTTTACTATCATTCCTAATGTTACTGGCTAGCCTACCTTCAAATTTGATCCTCTCTTTCCTTATTTCTCTCTTTGTTATCCTCTGTTTGTTTTTGTAGCCTTCCCAATCTTCTGACTTCCCACTACTCTTTGCCACATTATAGGCTTTCTCTTTTGCTTTGATGCATTCCCTAACTTCCTTTGTCAGCCATGGCTGCCTAATCCCCCCTTTGATAACCTTTCTTTTCTTTGGGATGAACCTCTGTACTGTGTCCTCAATTACTCCCAGAAACTCCTGCCATTGCTGTTCTATTGTCTTTCCCACTAGGCTCTGCTCCCAGTTGATTTTCGTCAGTTCCTCCCTCATGCCCCTGTAGTTACCTTTATTTAATTGTAACACCTTTACATCTGATTCTACCTTCTTTCTTTCAAATTGGAGATTGAATTCGACCATATTATGATCACTGCCTCCTAAGTGCTCCCTTACTTTAAGATCTTTAATCAAGTCTGGCTCATTACACACTAAGTCCAGAATGGCCTGTTCCCTCGTGGGCTCCATCACAAGCTGTTCCAAAAAGCCCTCCTGTAAACATTGAATGAATTCCCTTTCCTTGGGTCCACTGGCAGCATTATTTACCCAGTCCACCTGCATATTGAAGTCCCCCATGATCACTGTGACCTTGCCTTTCTGACATGCACTTTCTGTTTCGTGGTGCATTTTGTGCCCCCGGTCCTGACCACTGTTAGGAGACCTGTACATAACTCCCATTATGGTTTTTATGCCTTTGTGGTTCCTCAACTCTACACAGACTCCACATCATCTGATCCTATGTCGTTTAGTGCTATTGATTTATTTTCATTCCTAATTAACAAGGCAACCCCGCCCCCCTCTGCCCACCTCTCTGTCTTTTCGATAGGTTGTGAATCCCTGGATGTTTAAATGCCAGTCCTGAACCCCCTGCAACCATGTCTCTGTGATGCCTACCACATCATACCTGCCAGTCACAATCTGGGCCACAAGCTCATCTATCTTGTTCCGTACACTGCGCGCATTTAAATATAGCACCTTTAATTCTCTATTGACCGTCCCTTTTTGTTTTCTTAGTGTGGTGGACCTTGGTTTACTGAGCCTTTCCATACACTGTGTCATATTTTGTGGGATGGGGACAATCGTGACCACTCTTGAGTTTTGTCTGTTTGTGTTTTTTTGTATTCCTAAGCAGCTACGCTCCCCGCTGATTACTTCACCTCTTGGTTCCCTGACTTTCCCTTCCCCCCCCAATCTTTAGTTTAAAGTCCTATTGACAACCCTATTTACTCTTTTCGCCAGAACACTGGTCCCAGCTCGGTTCAGGTGGAGACCATCCCAACGGTATAGGTCCCCCTGTCCCAAAACTGATGCCAGTGTCCCATGAAAAGGAACCCCTCATTCCCACACCACTCTTTCAGCCACGTGTTAACTTCCCTTATTCTTGCCTCCCTATGCCAATTTGCACGTGGCTCGGGCAGTAATCCGGAGATTATGACCCTTGAGGACCTGTTTTTTAATTTGAATCCTAGCTCTTTATAATCTCTAAACAGGTCCTCTTTCCTAGACTTGCCTATGTTGTTGGTACCGACATGGACCACAACAACTGGATCCTCCCCCTCCCTCTCCAGTATCCTTTCAAGCCGGTCAGAGATGTCCCGCACCCTAGCACCGGGCAGGCAACATACCATGCGGGACTCTTTATCCTGCTCACAAAGGATACTATCTATCCCCCTGATAATAGAATCCCCTACAACTACAACTTGCCTATTTACTCCCTCCCCTTGAATGGCCTGCTGAACCATGGTGCCTTGGTCAGCTGACTCATCCCTCCTGCAACCCTGTTCACCATCCACACAGGGAGCAAGTGCCTCATACCTGTTGGACAGAGTCAAGGGCTGAGGCTCCTGAGTTCCTGACTGCTGGTTCCCTTTACCTGCCTGGCTTGCAGTCACACCCTGCTGTCCCTGGCCACTGGCAGGATTTAAACTCCTTACTCTGACAGGTGTGACTGCCTCCTGAAACAGATGGATTTGCCAAGTCAGAAAGTTTCCCAATTTGACGTTCCCACATGTTCCATGAAAATCTGGCCCCGACTCACTGTTTATCTGACCTTGAGAAAGGATAACAAAAATGTTCTACAGCATAATCTTCATAAGACTAAAGCTTGCCTATTTAAGGTTCTGCTGAAATCTCGATTCCACCTCCACCCCAACAGGTTGAACCTCCAGTACCAAATTTGCTGAAAGATTAACAGCATATAAATGACGCCAGCAACTAGCAGCAAAACAGCAATATCCAATGAATGGCGACTCACCACAAACCTGTGGACAATTTGTGCCACTCTGCCATTAGCTTCAGTAAAATAGCATCTCACCTTTAAACTCCTGTCAAGTTCCATGAAGGTGCTGCGTTTGCACATTAAACGCGTCCATTAAACTCACCACAGAAAGTTAAGTCCAGCAACTAATAGAGTAAGTACACTTTTAATGATGTCATGATTGTTGGAATGTCAAACAACAACTCTGCATAGGCTGCAACTCATCCAAAATGTCCACACCAACTCCAGTTCTAGTGTTACCCTTGTCCTCACCGACTGCCACAGGCTCCCAAGCTCCAAGCACATCAACTCCAAACTCTTCTAATCATCTACAAGCCCCTTCATGGCCTGGCCCCTCCCTTCCTCTACAGCCTCCTCCAGCTCGACATGCCAGTTACAGCTGCCTTGGCCCCACACTATGAAATGCAATACTTCTCTGCCCTTCATAAAATCTTCCTGAAAATCTGTCTCTTTGGCTCCCTAGCTCGTCTCTGCCCACCTCTACTTTCACCTTCATGTGATGTTTATTGAGTTAAAGGTGTTTTATAAACAGAATTATTTTTTGAAATAAAAAGAATTACTGTTTCTGCATTCTGCAGGCCCTGTTCACCCAATTGCTCACATCAACTTCCTTTTGTGTAAATTAACGACAAAAGGAAAATATGATCCAAGAAGAATTGTATTAGAGCTATTGAACAGAATGTGCTCATTTTCTACCCTCAGCCAGACTTGCCTAAACATATCCAATCATCCTTATGGGCCTTGGGCACCATAACAGGCTCCAGCTTCAAATTCCCATTTCCAGAAATCTCAATTCAATTTTTGTACAAAGTTATAATAACACACCCAGATGTTAGAAATAACGCTGACCCTGAATGGAAGGTGAGAGTCTGCACTCTACAGAATACTGACTTGGAGCCAACAGGGAGACAGTTAAAATATCAAAAAGGGGAATTTGATATTAATGTATAGGTTCAGGTGTGCAGGAACATACAGGAACTGAGACTGGGACTTACACAAGACATAGAATGCCAATACCAGAATGCCAGAATTAACTGATTTGTTTCTTCTTTAGAGAGTGCACCTTGTTGACTACGAGTCAGGCAATATCAGACATGAATGAGTGCTCCCTTTTCCTAGTGTATATTTACCTATCATACATTAATGTAGCTTTTATGAAAAAACCATGACAAAAAAATCAAAACAAATGTCAGAGATCATAAGTCAGCCGTACATTTATACAACATTTAATCTAATGTCAAAGGCTACAACCACACTATGATAATGTCTTTGTTTATTTGTGCTTTAACTGTTTCTTCGGTGTTTGTGCTTGTGCTGTTTTGAGTGTCCTTCTTGTTTTTCATGGCACTGCAGTGAAGTGACATTTTAATGCAAAGTAGCAGGTACTTCTCCAATATTCCTTCTGATCGTATTCCATGGCTTTGTGGCCCCCCACTTGAAAAAAGCAATTTAAAATGTTGCGATTCATTAATGATTTATGGGACTCTTTGATATCTGATCCTAACCACATCTATTGTTTCATCAGCTGTTTTGCCGGCAAAGGGGAATTCAGCAATAAAAGGGCAGGGGGAGCATTCAAGGTTTTCAAACCCCAATTGGATCTGGTTATACTTCTGTTGAGCGCTCCAGAACAAGCAACAAAAGAGTCATCTACCGTTTCAGTTTCACATCACAGCAACCTTTTTTTTTTCAAAGGATACAAGTGAATCTGTATTTGTTTTTTTTTTGTTAAATGACAACTGGGGAAGATGTAAGAACCCTCTTATTTAGATTTTGTTCCTCTTTTCCCCAAATTTCTCTTCCCTGGCCCCTAGTTGAGCCTGGAGATAAGCTAATGGTAGTCAGTAGCCTCCCAGTACCTCAGCCCAAACGGACATTTAGATAGTTACATGGGTAAGATGGGTATAGAGGGTTATGGGCCAAGTGCGGGCAACTGGGGCTAGCTTAATGGTAAAAACTGGGCGGCATGGACTGGTTGGGCCGAAGGGCCTGTTTCCATGCTGTAAACTTCTATGATTCTATGATTCTAAGTGTAGAGCTGAAACTTTAATGAGCAATTTGAGGGTGGAAGGGACCCATTGAACAACCACACACGAAACACAAGATTGTGAACAAAAGGAGGAACTTGCCTTGCTTCCCGCTATCCAAAGGTCACTGAAGCTGATTATGACCGAGCAGGGCTCTTCAAAATTATGAAAGGTTTTATTGGAGTATACGGAGAAAGAGTTCTTCCAGTTTGAGAGACTGCTCCCAATCCAAGAAGGGAAAAGGAGGGGTCATCAGTATAAGACAGTCACTAATAAATCCATTAGGGAATTGAGAAGAAACTCCTTTACCCAGAGAGTACTGACAATGTAGAACTCTCTACCACAGGGAGTCGACGCAAACAGTATAAGCGTTTAAGGAGAGGATTTCAAAATGTATGGGGAAGAAAGAGATAGAGGGTATGCTGCTCAAGTCGAATAAGGAATGAGGGAGAAGCTTTGAGTGGAGCATAAATGGACTGTGTTAAAATCTCAGTTGATGTTAGAACTGGACAGGAAGATTCCAGAATGGAACCATGGCTCAAAAGGCTGTAACCTTTACTCTTTATAAAAATGTGAAGGAACAGGGTCACAGGACCGCTAATTAGTTTGAACAACAAGAAAACATTTATTAAACATGAAAGGATTGATTATGATACAATACTCCTTTACTCCCCCTTTAGCCTCACAAATATAGACAAGGTTTAAGGTTAACATGGGTATAAAAGTATATCATAGGCTATAATGTCTCAGTTACACAAAGTCCCTTGAAACACATAAGTTGGCTGTGGCAAAACAAACGCTCTGTTCTGAACCCAAGTAAATGTCTGTGGATTTCTCCCCGATCATTGTCATATGAAAGTTTCCAAATTCCACTCCCAAACAAACATGCTATAAAATCTTCTTTTGTAATAATACTTTCCATCAGTGGTTTACATTACGAATCCAGTCCAGGTTTTCAAACAAAACTTCAGTTCTACTTTAAAAAAATAATGCAGTATCCAGGTTTTACAACTCCCCCTTCAGGATTTCTTTGACTTGACTGTTGTACAAATTGTTCACAATTGTTTTAACTGTCAGTTCCCAGACTCTACTAAGATGGCACCAAACTTTTCATTTACCTCTGAAGTCCGCCTTTCCACTTTATAGCTACTTCAGCTGTCTCTTTCACTCACAACGTTTTGTCTCCTTTTCCCTTGAATTCTTCTCTGAACAGTACCTTGTACAACTTCTTAGTCTCTGTTCCCTTAACTTCAGTCTTCCAAAGGCATTCTTTCTGACCCAATTCCCATTAATAATAATATATACTTTTAAAATAATCTTTATTGTCACAAGTAGGCTTACATTAACGCTGCAATGAAGTTACTGTGAAAAGCCCCGAGTCGCCATATTCTGGCGCCTGTTCGAGTACACGGAGGGAGAATTCAGAATGTCCAAATTACCTAACAGCACGTCTTTCGGGACATGTGGGAAGAAACCGGAGCACCCTGAGGAAACCCACGCAGATGCGATGAGAACGTGCAGACTCCGCACAGACAGTGACCCAAGAAGGGAATCGAACCTGGCACCCTGGCGCTGTGAAGTCACTGTGCTACTGTGCTGCCCACTTTATCTGGTTATTTGAGAAGTCTTCCTTTTGCAGTCCCCTTGTATTGTCCAATCCCTCTTCTGACAGAGTTGAGAGATATTCACACCCCAGTGTCTTATCTCTAACTGCAACCAAATTCAGTTAAACCCAAATTCAAAAAGCCTTTCTACCTTAAAAGGACCCCAGTTGCTAAGCAATGACCACATGTTTCTGCGAGCTCTCATTTGCTCTTCACACTGTAGCCCTCTCTAAGCACAGTAGAAGCATAGTTGGAACTGAACCAACCCCTGCACATACAAATACATTTTTCCAGCAGGAATCTAACAATAGATTTACCCTTCCTTCATTCTATAATGGTAATTGTCCTAACTTGCAGCATGTCCTGCTCACCCAATATCCTGTGCCTGCAGATCTACATGGGTTCCCAGTTGAGTAACGCCTCTGTTTGAAAACTCTCATCCTCATTTTCAAATCGTTCCATGGCCTCCCCTTCACTAGGTCAGTAACCTCCTTCAGCCCCACAGCACCGCCGCACCCTCCCCCACCACCCCACCCTGATTCTAAGAACTCTGTATGCCACAAATTCTGGTCTATTAACCTTTCCCGATTTCAATCATGCATTTCGCTGCCTAGAACCTAAGGTCTGAAGTTCCTTCATTATATCCCTCTCCTTCTTTTTCTTTCTTTCCCCCTTAAACATCCCCTTAAAACCTAGCCCCCAAACCAAGCTTTTGGACATCTAGCCTTATGCAACTTTGTGCCACATTTTGTACCATAATGCTTTTGTAAAGCACCTTGGGACAGTTTTTACATTAAAGGCGCTATATGATTGTAAGTTGGTGCAGTATACTTCACGTAATGAAATCTGTAGCACTTAGTCCAGTTGAAGTTAACTCAAGCCAGAGCAGGAATCAAGCATGGAAATTTCTTGGTGGAAATGGTGCACCTTCCCACTAAAATATAAGTGGACTTCTTTTACACGCTGGGTCTGAATTATGTGTAAAGGGCCTCTTATAAAAGTAACGTTTAAGGAGGTTTTCACACAGCCCTGAGTGACATATAAGGAGCCTCTTAAACCAAAATGAATAATGCATAAGGAGCCACTTATACAAGCCTGAATAGGATGTAAGAAGATTCTCATACTGCTCTGATTAGGCACTGCTTTTTGCTCAGTTCAGATTCCAGGAGACAGATATCTGCGTTCTCATAAACCCCTGAAAAACTGGATTTATGAGTCTCTCGCCAGGATGAGGAAGTTGAATTTAGTGGTGTAAAACTTATTCTCCTAAGAATTTGAATTCAAACAGTACCAATACTAAACATTCAGATTGTGAAGAATCTTCAACAGTGGTCTAAGTAACCATTAAGTAGTCTGTAAATCATTCTGGCAACAATAATTGTGATTGTTCAAATACATTCATTTACATATAAAACCTGCGCAGTTTGCTAATTGGAGATTCATTATCATTTACTGTGATATGATGAGAAAAGTTCTTTTGAATCTGAAGACAATCTATGGTACTTAAAAATATCTATGCTATTATGTTATATTATAAATGTTACTGGAAAGGCAGTAACATTTATAATATAACAGAATAACATAAGTAGCTTAGTGGTTAGCACTGTGGCTTCACAGCGCCATGGTGCCAGGTTCGATTCCCACTTGGGTCACTGCCTGTGCGGAGTCTGCACATTCTCCCCATGTCTGTGTGGATTTCTTCCGGGTGCTCCGGTTTCCTCCCCCAGTCCAAAGATGTGCAGGTTAGGTGGATTGGCCATGCTAAATTGCCCTTCGGTTAGATGGGGTTGCTAGGTTACAGGGATAGGGTAGAGGTGTGAGCTTAAGTAGGGTGCTCTTTCCGAGAGCCAGTGCAGACTCGATGGGCCGAATGGCCTCTATCTGCACTGTAAATTCTATGCTTCTATGATTAACCCATAATGGGCCTAAACATCAAATCCAGTTGTAACAAACCTATCCTGTTAGATCATTCCTTACTAAGTTATGGTAACTCAGTCACCCACTCCAGCGTCTAAGCCAGAAAGAAGGCTCTGGGTACAGGTCCCACTGCAGGATTTGAAGATGGCCATTGATGAAGCCATTAATTGCGTGGCCTATAAGGTTGTTGAGCAGCCTTTGAATCCTCCCAATACCCCTCACTGTTTTCCAAAGGCAAAAGAGTTTGAAGATATGAAAACAAACAAAGTTACAACCATCAGCACCAACTCTCAATTCAAGGATAGCATCTACTCAGGGTCATACGTTTCTGCTGTGGGTTGTCATGTGAGTGAACAGGCCAATTTGCAACCTACAGATCTTTGGGAAAATGGTGCAGGACATCCCACAAGGCCATGGGCAGCTGACTGCGGGATTTGCTTCTTTTTCTTTCCTTCTCTCTTGCTGCTCTACTTCATCATCAAGATGCTGTGACTTAAACCATGATGCATCTTGATGGACAAGTTGTCGCCATTTTGAACGACAGTCATTAATGTCAAGAGTTTCATGTTTCAAGGAGAGCTTCAGAGTGTCTTTCAAGCATTTTTTCAACCTTCCTTGGAATATTTGCCATCTGGGAGTTGATAATAAAAGGACATAGCAGGAGAGACACACTTTAGCTATTCAGATACAGAGTCCAGTCCATCAAAGTTGATTTTTCAGGCGTTTTGCCTGAATGCTTGGGGACATGACTTCAAGCAGGATATGGGAGGTAGAATATTTGGCATACAAGGTGTGGGATGATATGAGTTTTGTTTTGGAAACATTCAAGGACAAACTGAGTTTCCTGTATGTAGAATTGAAGAGATCAAGAATGGGTTGCATATCTGGTGGAGAATGGGCAATGGCAATCCAATCATCCACAAACTGTAGCCCGAGTATGTCCATGGTGGTCAGTTTAGTCTTGGCACGCTGGTCGACCAGCGTGAGTCGCAAAGGCCAGCCGTCGAGGGTCTCAAAGGCGAACAGCATGGATCCCGAAGGTCAGCCGGTTGTCAAAAGTGGGTCCTGGGACAAAAATTTTGAAAATCACTTATCAGAAGGATGCGACAGAGGCATTGCTGATTGAATTTCCCTGGCGCACTTATGTGCCACAGACACACAGTCCCAATCTCACTGCAGTTGAGGCGTGTAGTGACAACAACTGTTCTGTACACGAGGACTTTGATTGGCTTGCACAAGGCCTTGTTGTCAAACATTTGCTGACATCATTTGGAGAAGGTTGAGCTGGGGCAGCTGATCCACTGTTGGATCTCCTCATCAATGGTAAACGTCTGAGAGAGTGACTGCCAAGATGTGGAAAGTGCTCAACATGTTCCTGAGTCTCTCTTTCCACGTGTATGGGAGGTGGAATATTTGGCATACCAGGTGTGGGTTGATACGAAAACCTCAGCTAGAATGTCACTGGGACCGGGTGGCTTTGTTATTTTTCAGCTCCCCCATTAATGATGATTCACCCATGGATTCTATCACGAACTTGGGGCTAGTCTGGAGAGTACCAGTTGTCACTGTGGATTTATGGTTGATGTATTGTTAAAAATGTTCTTTCCAGCAGTGCCAGGTGGCATTGTCATCCTCAAGAAGAGAAAGGCCATCCTGTAAGCGAAGAGGATTTTGTCCATTTGATCATTAGTCTGCAGAAGGATCTCGTGACTTCAAAAAAGCTTTGCATATCACAATGGTCAGTATATTGTTGGATCTCTCAAGCTGTCTCATCATACGACATGCTAGGGCAGCACGGTGGGTTAGCACAGCTGCCTCACGGCGCTGAGGTCCCAGGTTCGATCCCGGCTCTGGGTCACTGTCCGTGTGGAGTTTGCACATTCTCCCCGTGTCTGCGTGGGTTTCGCCCCCACAACCCAAAAATGTGCAGAGTAGGTGGATTGGCCACGTTAAATTGCCCCTTCATTGGAAAAAATAATTGGGTAATCTACATGTTAAAAAAAGAAAAGGGAAAAAAAGAAATCATACCACATGCTCTTTATCTTCCAGAAT
Organism: Scyliorhinus torazame; assembly: GCF_047496885.1. Classification (NCBI taxonomy): domain Eukaryota; kingdom Metazoa; phylum Chordata; class Chondrichthyes; order Carcharhiniformes; family Scyliorhinidae; genus Scyliorhinus; species Scyliorhinus torazame. Next base: position 251,683,154 of record NC_092714.1, on the reverse strand, counting down.
TGTCTTGAGCTGATGGAATGCTGCCTTCTTGACTTGCAACCTTGGGTTGTTCTGCCAAACAATGAAAGCAGCTCATTTTTGTTCTAGGAAGTCACATACTTCAGCATCATTTTCACTGAAACAGTCCTGGTGATGAAGGTGCTCAAACCACATCATCGGGGCACAGGAGTCTAGTACAGTTGACTTTATTAGATCCCATTGTTCCCAACAGCAAAACAGGCAAAGGAGGACTTTGTGTCTCATTGGTTGTGAGGGTGGAAGAAGGCTGCAGTGACAAGGTGGTCTCAGCTGTCATGGTTTGATACCTGACCACCAACCCGTCAAGGCCATTTGGCAATGATGACACCCCAAGTTCCCCGCATTAATCAAAGTTATGCGCAGGCTTCTACCAGGGTGCATGTCACGTCCTGTGGTGATGAACACATTGACAATGGAGACAGGGCTATGAATCTGGGAGTCCTAGTCAAGAATCTGAACACAGGCGACAGATGCCTGGAGTTCTTTGGACACTTGTGTTGGGACAGAGTTGTCTTTGGGCAGCTGCATCAAATGACAGAGCAGTTTCCCTCAGGATACCCTCTGCTCACCCCAAATAGGAAGGTGGCTAGAAAAGCTGCATTAAAAATAGGTTGTCGAACACACCCTGTGGGATCACCACCTATGGGGTCAAAAAAAAACAACCTGGGGCTGGATGTTCCGATCCTGTGGCTATGTCCGCAGGAAAGTCGGCGCCGCCCCCACACCGATCCTCCATCCAGTGGGGGCTAGCAGCCGCGCAGCATAAAGCCCCCGGCTTTACCTGCGGATACGGTCGGAGAATGGCCGGGTCCGTAGCCGCGCACGCGCACAGTGGCGGTCTACGGCGGCCGGTCTGCCAAAAACTGTCCTCCTGTAGCCAGCCTCATCACCCCTGGATCCAGTGCCCTCCACCCCCGCCAAAGCCACCCTGCCCGCTGAATGGCTCCCCCCACAACTGTGGCAGTGCTGGACTCAGTCCGCAAGCTCCCGAATGGTGTGAGCACACGTGTCCCACGCCATCAGGGACTTGGCCCATCGGGGGCAGGGCATCGGGGGAGAGCCTCAGGTGATGTCCTGAGGCCATCCATACGGCGTGTGACGTACTCCCTGAGTATGCCTTTTTGAGAGGGCGGAGCATCGCAAAAATGGCGGCGCCCACGATTCCGGCGTACACGGGGATTCTCCGGCCGATCACCGAACACGATTTCAGCATCGACGATCAGAGAATCCCGCCCCTGCAGTCTCACCCATGGACGGCCTGGCCATTCCCAGGGATGAAGGGAGGTTTGGTGCACCTGGCACACCAGACAACTGCGTACAACCTGCTTTATGTCCTTATTGGTGCCAGGTCACCAGACATAGCTCTGATTCCGCATCTTCATTTGTGAGGCACCTGGGTGATCACTGTATAGGTCTTTCAGGAGGAACTCCTGACCCTGCGATGGGATGACCACACGAGTTCTCCACACTATGTTACCATCCTCCATGCTTAGTTCCTGGAGATTCTGGGCATAAGGCTGTAGGGCTCTTGGGGGGGAGGGTCCCTGCACTCTGCCATTTAAGAGCAAGTGGCGGAGCTTTGACAGTTCAGCATCCCGCTGGATCTACATTCGAACCTGAACAGCCGTCACTGGCAGAGTATCCATAAAATTGAGGGTTTCTACCACTTCATCCATCACTGGTGAGGATGGGGAATGGGAGACAAGTAAGAGCATCAGTATGGGCTATCTGCGAACCCAGACAGTGTTAGAACAAACACTTGTATGCAGTGAGCAGAAGCGCCCAATGCTGTATCCGGGCTGATGCAATGGGTGGAATCACAATGTCTTCCTTCAAGAGGCCCAGAAGAGGCTTGTGGTCAGTCACAATGGAGAAGTGCGGCCTGTTGACATATTGATAGAATTTCTTGACTCCAAATATCATCGGCAAGCCTTCTTTCACTACTTGGGCAGACAGTTGTTCTGCATCTGTCAGGGTCCTCAAAGCAAAAGCAATAGGATGCTCCATGCCATCATCCCATCTTTGGGCCAGCACCACCCCGATGCTATAGGAGGAGGCATCGCATGTCAGGACTACCGGCCGAGCTGGTTCTTAATGGGTGAGGAGCTGGAGGAGAATAGACACTTTTTCACCCCTGCAAATGCTTTGCCCTGAAAGGCACCCCAAACCAACTTCTGGTTCTTCTTTAGCAGTATGAGGAGGGGCACCAATAGGGTGGCCAAGTTGGAGATGAACTTCCCATAATATTTCACCAGGCCTAAAAATGCCCGGAGTTCAGTGGTGTTCCTCGATGTGGGGCCCCTTTTATGGCCTGAACTTTTTCCTCCACATGGTCTAAGCCATCCCTATCCTGCCCTGTACCCCAAGTAAGTCACCACTTTTGCTCTGAACACACATTGCTCCTCTTCAGCCGGGCACCTACTTGAGCGAACCATCTAAGCACTTCCTGTAGGTTCTCCATGTGCTCCGTATCGGTGACACTCATGATGAGCACATCATCTAAGTATCTGGCTACCTTCGGCAGACCCTGAAGAATACTCTCCATCACTTGTTGGAAGATTACCGGAACAGATGAGACCCTAAACGGGAGGCGGGTGTATTCAAATAACCCTCTATTGGTGTCCATAATTGCATATTTACTGGATGCGGGGCCCAACTCCACCTGTAAATAGCCATGGTTCCTACTGAGCTTCGTAAAGGAACATCGTCCAGCCAGTTTCACATATAACTCGTCCACTGTGGACAAAAGGTAACAGCCCAGGCATGAAGCCCTGTTCAACGTGAGCTGTAATGCCCACAGAGCCGGATAGACATGCTTAGCTTCATTACTGGCACCACGGGCGCATCCCACTCTGCAAACTGTACTGGGCGTATGATTCCCAGAGCCATTAGGCACTGTAGTACCATGTCAACTTTGATGAACAAAGCGCAGGGAACAGGCTGTGCCTGAAAGTATCTGGTTTGAGCCTCTAGGCCCAGATAAATATGAGCTTTGGCCCCCTTTATCCTGCCTAGACCCTCCTGGAACACTTCAGGGTATTTGCCCAGGACATCATGTCAATTTCTAGTGCCCATCTGGAAAATGTTTTGCCAATTAAAATGGAGGACTCGCAACCAGTCACCCCCAGTAGATTGGGTCCCAATATAACGACCAAGGGAAGCCTGATCGTCATGTGTCACCAGAGTCACGGTTGTCCTCACGAAGCTCAGCAATTCGCCGGTAGAGGTTGCCAACCTCGCCTTGGTGTCTCGCAATGTCAACAGTAAGATCCCTGGAGGAAGCCGGCAAAAGGTCTGTTGGTTCACAATGGAGACAGAAGCTCCAGTGTCCATCTCCATCACCAAACGATGCCCGTTCACTTGCAATGTGATCCTCATCAACGCAACCTTCAGGGCCATGACGTAGTTCAACTGCATCATACATTCTTCTTCTGGAGAAACCATGTGCAAGGTCCTGGCTTGTGACGAGCTTGTCAGCCACCCTGGACGGCATTCTCTTCAGCGGTTATGGTGACTCTGGCCACCATGTGCCCCTCTGACTACACATCTGGCAATGTGGTTGGCATTTCTGTTGTCCTCAGGAGGTATTCCGCCGGTCTGCAGTAGCTCCTGAATATTGGGCCCGATTGCGGAATTGCGCCTTAGCTTGCCTCTTGGGAGGTGATCTAGCCAGTCCGGCACTCCCCCTTGATGCGGCGGAGGTCCAATACGGAGGGCAGGCCAAACTATGGACGCCATAGTCCATGGACCCATGAAGCACCCTTTCTCTGCATTTTCACTAGATAGTAAAAGCTCAATGCTCCACTTGAGGTCTAACGTGGGATCCACCGATAACTTCCTTTGTGTGACCATGTTATTTATTCCACAAACAAACCTATCCCTCAATATCTCTGAGAAGGATGGCCCGAACACGCAGTGCTCCTCCGCCAGCCGCCTAAGGCAGGTCAAAAAGTCAATGACCGACTCGCCTGGACGCTACACAGCCATGTTGAACCTATAACGTAACAGTGTAAAGGAATGTTTCGGATCATAATGTTCAGCCACTAGTGCAACCAACTCACCGAATAATTTGGAGTCTGGTGCGGTTGGATAAGTAAAACTCTTTATAACTCCATAAGTTGGAGGCCGGCAGGCAGTCAGGAGGATCACTTTTTGACAAATTTTCCCCAACATACCACTGGCCTGAAAGAAGTATCTCATACGTAAACTATTGGGGGAGGGGGAGGATCCCTCCCGATATGAGCTGGATCGGGCACATTGGTCGTGGAGGCCTGTACCAAAGTTGAGTGAGCCGCCAAGAGTAGTGACTCTGTGCTTCCGTAGGTACAGTGTAAAGGAGAAGGTCCTGTGCTGGGCTAAGCAGAAGCAGGTGGTGCAGTGGGCTGGAGCTGGTATACGCGTATACCAGGATTTCACGGTGGAGCTGGCGAGGAGGCGGGCTGCCTTCAACCGGGTGAAGAGGGCACTGTTCCTTAGCAGGGTGCAGTGCGGCATTGTATATCCAGCGAAGCTGAGGGTGACCTACAAGTTCAAGGACTTTTATTTCGGGAAGGCAGAAGCAGCGGAGGAGTTTGTGAAGGCAGAAGGACTGTGGCAGAATTGAGAAATGGTCATGTACCGATGTAGCCTCATGACTATTTTTTTTTCTTTTTTGTTTCACTGCGTGCTGGTGTATGGGCTATAGGAGCCAACGTTGTGTATATTTGAACAACGGAAGAAATGGGACTTTCAGTCGAAATGAGGGCTCTTTGCGGAGTAGGTGGATATGCGGGGTTTGTGTGCTAAAAGGGGACTTCTGGGTTTTTCCTGGGGCCGGGCAAGGGGGAAAGGGACCCGGGCGGGGGCCACTATGCTGGCCGGTTTAAGCCGGCCAGTGAATGGGAGTGAGGTGGGGGGAGGGGCTGCGGCCGTCGGAGCCTGACAGAACAGGGTCCGAGTGGTCTAGCCGGGGTGGAAAGTTGGGGGGAAGGAACTGAGGTTGGGGGGAGGAGTTTTACAAGAGGAAGTGGAGGGGGAGGAGTTGGGGGGCGGGGTTTACAACTCTTGGGTGTCATTTACGGTATTCTTTTGGAGGTTGGATGGCATTGAGTGTTGTCATGGGGGGGGCGACTCTATCGGTTAATGGTGGCCATGGGCGATTCTGGACTCCTTTTTCTTTTTTGCTTTTGGTTTTTTTCGCACCGTGGGAGGGTTTGTTTTATTTGAGGCATATATTGACAGTTGGGTAGGGTGGTGGGAGGATGGGATCGTTGTTGATGTTAAGGGTATTGACTTTATATTTGTTACCATTTGTTGCCTGTTGGTGGGGTGTAAATTTTGAAGGAAAATGTGAAAATGGAGAATAAAAACATATATTTTTTTAAAATACGTCCTGCGTATTTGCTCAAATCTTCCAGGCCCGCATCGAAGGCCTCTAGCTTATCAAATAGCCACATATTAAAACTTTATATCCTCACGCTCCTGCATGGCAGTTGTCTGGGACGGCTGGGCATTTCAACAAGCGAGTCCGAGTCGCCTTTGTCCTCGTCGCCAGTTTAATGACCAAGGAAGTCAGTGGTAGGAAGCAAAAGATTTATTTTACCATTAACAATATTATGCCAGTGGCAGTAACTATACACAATCACAGTGCCCACTCGGACAACCAACATGCCGATCCCTTATCAGGCCAGCTTTTATGTTCAGTTCTAACGAGTCCCAGCTGGATGGCCCCCGCCCCCTACCTGGGAAGCTTGTACTCCACGAACCCCACGGGGAGGTCAGTAATGATTTTCCTGTGGGCCTCGTGGGGGTTATGACAAGGTCAATGAGCTAAATGATGCCTGTATCACTCAATCCTTGTGGGGGACTGACCTGTTGAATACATCATAGACTCTTTCAACCAGTGATGAACATCGACCTTGCACCAAGAAATCGCAAGGCCTAAAATTTGAAGAGGAAGCAGATCAACGTCTTAGCCCTAAAGTAACCCAGGCAAAGCCAGGAATTCCAAGTGCAACTCACAACCAGTCTAGAAAGCCTTCCCTCATCCAACTCAAAATGACTGTACGTGCTCACTTGCAGAAAAGATGTGAGTAGCTGTATTACTGCAGTAGCAAGCATGAGGTTGTATTTCCCTATTGACTCAGCTCCAATGAAGAGGGTCAAAAAACTAAACAGTAGGATTCGATTTGACTGAAATCAATTTCTATGTGGAATCAGCAATATTTTAAATATTTTTTATTCTCTAAGACTTTGGGGACATTCAGTTACCCTGAGGGTTAGGTGTAATTCAATTTAGATCTTTCTTAGGCTGACTTTTCTTTCAAAGAACTAACAGAGGCAGAGTGGGTCACAGGGCCTCTTTCTATGCTGTTAGTTTCTATCAATCTTACTTCGGAGGTGTATTCGCTGTTCGCATGTTGGAAATACAGCAGCCAATTTGTGCAAAGCAAGCTCCCATGACAGCAGCATCATCATAACCAGATCATCTGTTTTTGTATTTTACTTTAGGGATAAACATTGCCCAGGACACTGGGGATAACTCTCCTCTTCATCTTTGAAGTGATGATGTGGAGATGCCGGAGTTGGACTGGGGTGAGCACAGTAAGAAGTTTTACAAATCCAGGTTAAAGTCCAACAGGTTTGTTTCGAATCACTAGCTTTCGGAGCACTGCTCTGAGGAAGGAGCAGTGCTCCGAAAGCTTGTGATTTGAAACAAACCTGTTGGACTTTAACCTGGTGTTGTAAGACTTCTACCTTTGAAGTGATGTAAGGGGATCATTTACACCCACGTGTCAGAGCAGATGGAACCTTGGTTTAAGATTTCAGCCAACAGGCATGCAAGTGGGGTCCACCTGCTGACAAAGTGTGTTCATTCTAAAAAAACACCCTCTTCTGCCAGAAGGGCAAATAGAAAACCAGTACTAGGTTGTCAGCCTAGATTAGTGTACTCATGCCTGGGCATGGGGCTTGAATCTTCTGAATCAGAAGTGAGAATGCTACCAAATGAGCTACAGCTAATACATAACAGCATGCAGCATGGGAGGAGCTCCTGGTGGTAGCTGATGCTGTTGATAACTGCTTGATGTGTGACATTAGAAGCATGTTGGAATGCCTGTCACCAAAGTGGGAATGCTCGTGTATATGTAAAAGGCTTCCTGCGCTCCTTAAAATGCTACATGACTGAACCTGTACCTTGTTGCTGGTCCACTCTTTGTGGTATGTGTCCTACAGCTTATTGAATGTAGGCGGCCAACCTTGATAATCATCCAGAGACCCAAACCTCTTGTTTCTGCGTTCATTCTCACAACCGAGGAATGTGCAGGACTGCAATCATTTACTCAGCCGCTTCCACACAGGCATTCCGGACACTTCTTCCCCACATGGCATCTCCACAATGGTATCCCTGAGTTGTAAGTGGGGTAACGCTCCTTTGCTGCATCTTCTCCAGAGGCTCCTAGAGACCAACATTCTCAAATGGGGCACCTTTATTGTTCTTCTTCTGGCCCCTATCTTGCGAGCAGCAATCCTTTGAGTATTGCTGTTTTCCTGCTTCAGTGTCACCATTTGGTACAATGCAAGCTTTAAGCAGGACAAACTTGTCCAAACGAACTGACCTTGGAATGTCTCAGCTCCTTTTTATGCCTTCTTCGTATGAATTTCACTGATTTACAATATAAATTTGTTTGTTCACCCTTTTCATTTGTTTCTCCTTGGAAAATAAATGCAAGCTATTTAACTAAGGTGGCAATGTGTCTTCATTTTGAGAGCAATTGTAAATACAACTGAATGGTCATTTCAGGAAGTATTAAGGGCTAGGTTGTAATAATCAAACATGGGTGAGTTCAGGTCAAGACAGAACATAGAACATACAGTGCTGAAGGAGGCCATTCGGCAAATCGAGTCTGCACTGACCCATTTAAGCCCTCACTTCCACCCTATCCCCGCAACCCAATAACCCCTCCTAACCTTTTTGGTCACTAAGGGGAATTTATCATGGCCAATCCACCTAACTACATGTCTTTGGACTGTGGGAGGAAACCAGAGCACCCGGAGGAAACCCATGCAGACACGGGGAGAACGTGCAGACTCCGCACAGACAGTGACCCAGCAGGGAATCGAACCAGGGACCATGGCGCTGTGAAGCCACAGTGCTATCCACTTGTGCTACCATGCTGCCCAGATGTTAAAGTTTTTAAAATGTGAACCTCTTCCAAGATTAATAGAGGCGGGACAAGAAGCAAGCAGCCAATCCACTCCCAGGAGGCAGGTTGGTAATTTAAATATTTTAAAGAAGCTGACAGTCTCTGAGATAACCTTTAATAATAATAATCTTTTTAAACCTTTCGGAGGTTTAAAGTGAGTGGCCACATTTTCTAGGCCTTGGGAATGTTGGCAGCTCAAGGGAGGTTACAACAGGTGCAGGGAAAAGAGAAGTGCCTTTTGCAGCACGGCTCGTGGTCCAAGAGGAGCAGAGGTGCTTCCCCAGGTCCCCTACACCCACTCCAGCTTCCCAAGCTCACCCCATCAGACAATCCGCAAACAGAAATTCCCAGAATGGGACTTTTCCCGACCCGCTGGTATCAAGAATCAAACCCCATAATATTTAAGTAACCTCAGTTTGTAGATGGGACCACAGTAGTGTTGGGGATTGGACACATCCCTCCCCCGGGGGTTGAAAATCTCTGGGTGGTGGATTGGACCTTCTCCAGCCTACTCCAGAATGGAGGCCCAGTCAAGGACCTTTGGGCATGAGACCTGTTAATGACAGAAATCATACATTGGGGAGTTAAAGCTCTGCAGCATGAGGGGTAACCCAGACTTCCCATCTCCAATTCACCACCCCGGCCTACATAACCTGTCCCTGCTAATATCCAGAGTCAAACTCATAGAGGACCAGAGTCTTGTATCATCCAGACAGGGTTCTGGCACAGACACAATGGGCCAAGTGTGTCTAAGCCGCAAAGGTTCTATGATGCTATGTTTATGGGATGAGTTGAGAGCGGGTCTATAGCATATTCTCTAAAGGTATTAGTGAACTTGGTGGATTTTTATATAATCTGGCAACGTTCATGGTCTCTTTTATTTATTTTCCGCTGCTGCTCTTAAAATATCAAATTTTACAAATACAATTTCACAACTTGCCACAGTAGGATTGGAATTCATGACTGCTGACCACGATAATACAATTTCCTGGCTTTTAAGAAACAAAACATTCATTTACAACAGTTAATTGCAATAGTTCATTCATTATTGCTGCAAAGTTAGTTGTGAGCGAAACGACCACCACAGTTGGGTAGTTCAGGCAATATTAGACTCCACCACTTTCTCCAGATTTTCAGTGAATTAATTAAACAGCGGAATTTCCATCCCAAGTTTTCTGTGAGTTTAGCTGCTCATAATTTCCTCCAGTAATTCCTTTTATGGGGTGGGGGAGGGCGGCGGGGGGGGGATCTTTCAAGGTGGAAGACGAATATGGAGAGAGATGGAAATCCCATCACATGGAAAGTATTAAAATACCCTCTAGGCTTCTAACAGCTCAATTTAAAATGCAATTGATAAAGTCATAAAATTAATAGGTTGTATTGGGCATTTGGTATAAGCACAATACTTGAAAGAAACTGATTCAACATGGAACTTAATGTGCTAATGGAAGTTCGACAGCCTTTAAACAGAGCTTTGCTTTCTTGCCTCCCTTCACACCCAGTTTATTCTGCATTCACTGTTGTTGTCCCTTGTCTTTTACAACCTGTCTGTAATCCAGTGGAAGAGCTCATTTTACTGTGTGAAGTGGGCTGCTAAGCGCCCCCTCATTACATCTATTTTATTTTAAGCCGCATTTCCCTAGTCATCAGCCTTAATGGATCTAACTAGTTTACTTTGGGTTTTTTGTCAGTTACACAGATCTGCACGCTGAGACTGGGGCCCAGCACCTCACAAAGCGGCATATAAAAGCAGCTGAAGCTGCCTTTGCCGGCTATAAGGATCTACATTAATAGCCCTTTTATATCATCCACAACCTTTCCAGGAAGTAGCTGTGTTGATCCAAATTCCAAACCTGCTGCTGTTAAACCCGATCTGTTTACATTAGTTTAAACAGCAGCCGGGATAAAAAGGTGACTGCCATTCACCTGTACACAGCTACTGAGGCTGCGAAGAATGAAAGAAATTGCTCTTCACAGGTTTAAAACATGCATATTTAAAGCATGGCAGCATGGTAGTGTCATAATATACACCAGTATATCATGGTGCAGACACACACTGATGGACACACAGTGGGACCAATCAACACACACAACACCGCAGCCAATCACCAGTTAGAGCACACGCACTATAAAGACAGGGGGCATCAGAGTCCCGTTCATTCGAGCTGCAGCTAGCTAGGAGGACAGAGCTCACAGCCTGCAGCACAGACATTCACCATGTGCTGAGTGCATCGACTGGACAAGGAAAAGGTCTTTAGTTAAAGCTAGTATCGTGTTAACCCACAGTCAGAGTATGTTACAACAGTTAATGATTCAATAAAATAGTGTTGCATTATTTCAAGTATTGGTGACCTGTATGTGTTCCACAGATCCAGAGCACCCAACACAACAGGTAGCACAGTGGTTAGCACAGTTCCTTCACAGCTCCAGGGTTCCAGGTTCGATTCCCGGCTTAGCTCACCGACTGTGCGGAGTTTGCACGTTCTCCCAATGTCTGCGTGGGTTTCCTCCGGGTGCTCCGATTTCCTCCCACAGTCCTAAGATGTGCAGGTTAGGTGGATTGGCAATGCTAAATTTCCCTTTGTGTCCAAAAGTGGTTAGGTGGGGTTACGGGGATAGGGTGAAGGGGTGGGCTTAGGTAGGGTGCTCTTTCCAAGAGCTGGTGCAGACTCGATGGGCTGAATGGCCTCCTTCTGCACTGTAATCTATGATTTTTTTAAAATTTATTTATTTATTTTTAAAATAAATTTAGAGTACCCAATTCATTTTTTCCAATTAAGGGGCAATTTAGCGTGGCCAATCCACCTACCCTGCACATCTTTGGGTTGTGGGGGTGAAACCCATGCAAACACGGGGAGAATGTGCAAACTCCACACGGACAGTGACCCAGTGCCGGGATCGAACCTGGGACCTCGGCGTCTTGAGGCAGCAGGGCTAACCCACTGCTCCACCGTGCTGTCCTATTATGATCTATGATGACTTATACGACAGGGATGGCGTCCATGAAAGTAAACTGTTTGGAGAAAGTTTTTTGAAAGTTTTTCCTTTCACTCTAAGGAGGAGCTGGAGTAACTCTGTACAAGAGAATGATGGCAAAAACACTTTTCTACCTGTACAGGAAAGAGCCTGCACCTCTTGTGGCCTCAGGGTGGCCCGAAGTTCTTCAACTGAAGTACTTCAGAAGTGTGGCAGCTGGTTTGATATTGGGAATCATAGCATCCAGCGTGCACATCTGCAAACAACAACGATATTGTCACGGCCCCCCTGGGCAGGTGCACGGTCAATTCCAGCCCCACTTGACCCAAAGTCAAGTGAAAGTGAAATTAGATGTTATTTTAAAATACATGAGGACCTTGGTTAAACCTTCATAAACTTCAGGTTTGTTAATTTAACACTAATAATATTTTATTATTTAACAGTAATATAATTAAGCTGACAAAAACGAGATTTTGCATAGCACCCATGTCCCTTAAAATAGTTATAGGTTTAGCCACATAATTTGATGAAAATGGGGTGATCTTCCCCTTAGACAAAAACCCTGCCTATCTTTCATCTACCTCATTCAACGCACCCGCTCCCAGGGCAGTGTTTACCTCAGGTCTCTGAGTTCTAGCTAGAGGCCTGTAATATTCTCCACTTTCAGTCCCATTTTAGAATCCTCCTTATGAACTCCAACCAGTCCCATAGACTTTCCTCGCAACTTCCAACATGCTGAATGAACGTGTCCCACTTATTGCAATGGGTCTTTGAGTCCCACTCCACCCTCAGTGCCTTCCTTCCTGGTTTGAAAAGGAGATCTTGAGAAGGAGTATTCACATTTATACATTCCTTACTTTGGTTATCTGCCTTCTTTTCACTCTCCCACTTCCATCCTTTTCAAAGTCGATGGTAGCCATGATGTGGAGATGCCGGCGTTGGACTGGGGTGAGCACAGTACGAAGTCTTACAACACCAGGTTAAAGTCCAACAGGTTTGTTTCGATGTCACTAGCTTTCGGAGCGCTGCTCCTTCCTTCACCTGAGGAAGGAGCAGCGCTCCGAAAGCTAGTGACATCGAAACAAACCTGTTGGACTTTAACCTGGTGTTGTAAGACTTCGTACTATCCTTTTCAAAGTTATGGGGACGATGGAACAACAGTCTAAATTTATGGATCAGCTCATAATCGTCAGCCATTATTTCCTGCTGCCTAGAGGTCATAACCCTTTGGTCTTCAACATGGGTTGTTATCACAGAAGGTAGTAAATGCTTAAGTTCTTCCAAGAGAATGACTCCTCTCAGGGCCTCATAGGCAGTTACAACTCCCAATGTTCGTATCCACTATTAAAATTGTTCTGTTTAACTCTTTCAAATTCAACCTAAGTCTGACACAGCTGTTTCTTTAAATTCCTAAACATTTGTCGATATTCCTCCGGAGCTAATTCACATGCACATGGAATAGCCTTTTTTACTTCGTCGTAACCCTTAGACACTTCCTCTGACACGGGAACATGAACTTCCTGTGCCCATCCCGTTTTTTTTACTTTGCATGGATAATGTGCACTTTTCCTTCGGCCTCTCCATTTGGGTTGCTATTTTTTCAAATGCCATGAAGAATGCCTCTGATCCATTTCCTCAACTTCAGGTAGGGTCTATATAAACTGACCCTATCCCGACTGGATTCTGTTCTAGGGCTAAGCTCCCTTCTAGCTCCTGGCATCTGTCCTTTAATTGTTAACACTTTAAGCTGGAGCTCTCTCTCTTTTTATATTTCTTCTCTCTCTAATTCCAACTTCCTCATTTCAATTTCCATTTGAAAAGCCCCATCTCTTTTTGCTTCATCTCCACTTCTTTTTCTTTTTTAAAAATTCTCTCTCATGCTTGAACTGCAACCAAATCCTCTCCAGCTCGATTTCCCCACCAGAAGATGCCTCTGATGCTACATTACTTGGACTACTTGCCCGTGGATTCTCCTGTGTTTCTAACAGACACAAGCATTTAACCAATATATCACATATTTCTGCCTTCTTAACTTTCGCTGGCATCTCTATTTTTTATTCACTTAACAATTCAATTAACTCGTCTTTCTGAAGCCCTTGTAAATAAACCAAAGGCAGGTCCTCCACCTGAAGAGAAGCTTCCAGAACCATCCTGTAATGCCATTACAAAACTGGTGCCTCTTTAAGATAGTGTACCCCAAATACTGCTGTCAAAGATCCCAGATGAGCCCCCAAATTATGTTGCTACCCCCTGGGCTGGTGCATGGTCAATTCCAGCCCCACTTGTCCCAGAGTCACAAGAGAAATTAGATGTTATTTTAAAAGGGGGCTGGTTTAGCACAGTGGGCTAAATAGCTGGCTTCCAAAGCAGACCAGCAGCGCGGATTCAATTCCTGTACCAGCCTCCCCGATCACGCGCCGGAATTTGGCAACTTGGGGGCTTATCACAGTAACTTCATTTGAAGCCTACTTGTGACAATAAGCAATTTTCATTTTCAAATACCTGAGGATCTTGGCTGAGCCCCCATAAACCCCAGTCACCAGGTTTGTAAATTTAACACAAATGACCTTTTATTATTCAACAGTAATATTATTAAACTGACAAAATCATAACTGACTACTGATACCCCTTACCCAATGCCCCCCTTTCCAACTCACCCCACTCTACACACAGGGCGGGATTCTTTCGCCCTGTCCATCCGGTGACCGGAGATCCCGCCCGAGGTCAATGGACTTTTCCATTGTCCGTGTCTCACCCGTGGCGATCTCGTGGCAGGCAAGACGGAAGAATCCAGCCCACACACACACAAACACAGACAACATAGAGGGAAAGGATGGTGTGAAAAATCATGATAAGGTCAAAGGGATAAAAGATCTCTGATGCACTATGATGGTGTTCAGTTAAAGTTTTTCAGGAGTTCAAACTTTTGCTTCGATACTTCTTCCTTCTAAGCGTGAGAGGATTTTCTCTGGCAAGACTGTCTACTTTCTTTGTAGGTGTTACTACCACCCCGAGGGTCAAGGACTATTTTCTATAAGATTCCCCACCTTTACCACAGAGTATGAACTCCCCCAGTGAATGGGGTGGGGTTTCCCCTTTAACAAGGTGGCACTGCAGGGAGAGGAGTGGTTACTATTGTAATTATTGAGTAGACTGTAATAAACCTTTGTTCATTCCTATTCTACCGTGCTTTCCTGTGTCTCACTTCCGTTGGATTCTACAGTAAGTTCATGAAATTTTGACTATAGAGTAAAGATGTGCCAGGCGCTCACTGGTTTTAGAAAAAGAAAGCAGTCCTTTACTTCAGCAATGAGAGAGAGAGAAAGTTCCTTCTTCGTTAAAGGTCCAATCACTTCTGACTCTGCTCTCTCAGAAGCATCCCACAGGAACCAATCACTGACTGTTGTCAGCCAGAACATTGCCCTTGGCCAACCCACAGGTTGCCAGCCAGCCAATCAAACCACCTTCCTCCAAAACTGGTTCTTAAGATACGCTCGGCGTGAATGAGTCTGTATTCTCCTCTTCAAAAACAATTCTTGGATTACACTGTCCTGACCAGCAGGCTGCCACTGCTTAAAGGTGCATTTTGATTATGAGTCCACGGACCAAAAATAATAAAATAAAACAAAAAGAAATGGGAACAAAGGGGAATCAAAAGGAACGACTCTAACAATATAAATGACTAATTAAATAGTTTTAGTGGTGTGGTGGCGTTGATTGATGGATAAATATTGGCAAGAACATTGGGAAAACTGCCCTGTTATTCTTTGAACAGTTCCACCAATTCTATTACATCCTACTAAGGCAAATGGGATGTCAATTTAACATCTCATCTGAAGGATTGTACAGTACAGCACACCCTCAATGTAGTGTCAGCAGACTGCCAAGATTAAGCCTCTGAAGTGCAGCTTGAACCCAAGACCTTGAGGTGTTACCACTAAATGAAAGCTGACTTGTTCAGGCTTACAAGCAAGAAAAGGTGAACTTTCAATCCTCAAACAAGCAGAAAACTCCTTGTCTCTGGTGTTTCTACCCGCATGTCAACATTGTGTGTCTTTAAACTGCTAGCGGTGGCCTGGCTACAAACTAACAGCGTTTCTGATGCTTTCTGCCTCTAACCTCCATCTTTTTCCAATTTATTTTTAATATTACAAACTTGTTGTAATTTTCAGGAATGCTGATGGTAACAGCTAATAATATAAATCAGCTAGAAGATGGAGTTGAAGTCAGTTTTGCATTGGCTTTAGAGTGATGCTAATATTACTGTTTACAACACATAGAGAACACACACTGTCACAAATCCAATTGTCATGGCAATGTTCCTTTAAGAAATGTTTTGTCTTATCACATGGCTTCATTGTGTGGGTGGAGCTGGGCTGTGGCTCTGTGAGTTTTTACTTTCGCTTTGAGTTTGGACTGGTTTTGAACTGCACAGGTTGAAAGAAGTGTCTCTCTATCTTCATTTTAAATGCTTTTTCCAGATTGTTTGATAACTTAAAAGAGATAATTGCTTTCTGGAAGGAATTCAAACCTGCTGTTCGGAAAAGAAACAAGAGTAGCACTAACAAGTCTTATACCAGTAAGAATGCCGTGTGCTGAGCCACACCTATAAAAAGGGGTTTCTGGTTTTACTTGGATTTTGTTATTGAATTGGAACAGCTAAGGGGGAATTCATTAAGGGTTATACATAGATTACTATAGTTGTGTGGGGCCTTTATGTTTGCAGTTGATAATAATTTTTACTGTGTGTGTTTCTACAAATGTTAACTAAATTCTTAGAATAAAGCTTGTTTTTTTTAAACACGCCTAACAAGTCCGTTAAATAACACCTGAAAGGCAGGCTCTTGTGCTCACCTTAGCCAAATTCAACATAATGGTTGTAGATCAGATGGACTCCATAATATACTTTGGAGATTCTAAACCCTGGCCCATAACACAATGTACTCTTGCCAGATTGGGTAAAGCCAGCCATCAGAAAGATCTGGTAAAAAAGTGGAAACTAAACAAGTGCAGATTTTGCTTCAGGTAATCTCAAATTGTGTGACGTGGCCCCATGCATACTTCTAGTGTTGCAGACACAATTAGCACAGGGCTAAATCGCTGGCTTTGAAAGCAGACCAAGGCAGGTTCAATCCCCATACCAGCCTCCCCGAACAAGCGCCGGAATGTGGTGACTAGGGGCTTTTCACAGTAACTTCAATTGAAGCCTGCTTGTGACAATAAGCGATTTTCATTTCATTCACTTATCTAATATTCATTAATGGGCATGCCCATCATATTTGTTAACCAACCCTAAATTGCCATTGAGAAGGTGATGGTGAGCCGCCTTCTTGAGCCTCTGTAGTCTAGGTGGTGTAGGTACATCCACAGTGCTGTTAGTTTGGGAGTTCAAAGATATTGGCCCAGTACCAATGCTGGAACAGTGATAGATTTCCAAGTCAGGATGGTGCTGATAACATTCATGACCTTGGTGTTAAATTATCCCCAAGACAAGCTTTCTTCCATACAACCACACCATCACTAAGGCTGCCTTTTGCCACCTTTATAACAACGACCTTGCCTCAGCTTATCTAAAGTTGAAACTCTCATCCATGACTTTGTTATCTCAGACTGAATTATTCCATCATTCTCCTGGTCAGTCTCCCATGCTCTACTGCATGCTGAAGACCATTCAAAACTCTATGTCCTAACTCACAAGTCCTGCGTAACTATCTCCCATGCGCTTTCCAATCTACATTGGCTCCCAGTTAAGTACCTCGTCAATTTTGAAATTCTCATCCTTGTTTATATATTGCTTCATGTCCTTTCCCCTCCCTAGCTCAATCATCTCATTCAACCCTACAACCCCTCTTGATCTCTGCTCCTTGCAGATTTCTGGTCTATTGGACATTTCCGATTTCAATGACTATCATTGGTGGCTGTGCCTTTAGCTGCTGAGGTGCGAGGTTCTAGAATTCCCTGCCTCTATCTCTTTGTCTTTTTACCTCTCTGTCCTCCTTCAAGACACTTCTTAAAACCATTCACTTTGACCAAACCTTTTGGTAGCTGTCCGAATATCGCTTTATGTGGCTCCGTGTCAAATTGTGATCCATAATAATTAGCCTGTAAAGTGGCTTGGGACATGCTATTCCACTAAACGCACTATCTAAATGCAACTTATTGTTGTTGTCATTCCCATACTCCTGCTACCCTTATTCTTCTAGGTGGAAGAGGTCGTGGGTTTGCACGGCTCTGTCAAGGAAACGATGATGAGCGGCTGCAGTTCACCTGGTAGATTGTGCACTCTATGCCACAGTGCACCGGTGGTGGTGGAGCTTAAGGTAATGGACAGGGTACCGCTCGTACAGCTGCTTTTTCCTGTATGGTGTCGAGTTTCTTGACTGTTGTTGCAATTGCACATTTCCGCGCAAGTGTAGATAGTAGACCACCATACTGCCTACCCCTAAATGAAATGTTTATGCAGAAAAACATTTTTAAAAAATAATAAATTTAGAATACCCAATTTTTTTTCCCAATTAAGGGGTATTTAGCGTGGCCAATCCACCTAACTTGCACATCTTTGTGTTGTGGGGGTGAAACCCATGCAGACACAGGGAGAACATGCAAACTCCACAAGGACAGTGACCCAGGGCCAGGATTCGAACCCGGGTCCTCAGCGCCGTAAGCAGCAATGCTAACCACTGTGCCACTGTGCTGCCCTAGAAAAACATTTTTGACCACAAGTCCATCAGGCAGTACGTGGCATGTATTATCCTAGAGGCCAGGGCTGCACGGTGGCACGATGGTTAGCACTGCAGTCTCACGGCGCCGAGGTCCCAGGTACGATCCCTCCTCTGGGTCACTGTCCGTGTGAAGTTTGCACATTCTCCCCGTGTTTGCGTGGGTTTTGCCCCACAACACAAAGATGTGCAGGCTAGGTGGATTGGCCACGCTAAATGGCCCCTAAATTGGAAAAAATGAATTGGGTACTCTAAATTTATATTTAAAAAAATATCCGAGAGGCCCAGCAGGAAAGGGAAACAGTAGTTCCTGTTGGATGGTTCTCTGAGAAGACTGTCAAGGTTATTTGGCAGAAAGTCTCATCGCCAAAACTTTCAAACAAGCACCAAGACATAGCTTGGCTCGTGGTGAGAAAGACCCACCCCATCAGATCCTTCCTACAAACCCATTGTCTCAACTCTCTGCATGTTTTCCCTCAGGGGACTGTGGTGGGGAAGAGACTGTTGTTCACTGCCTTCTGGAATGTGCTTTTGCAAAGAAGGTCTGTAGAGAGCTGAAGTGGTTTGTATTGAGGTTCATCCCGACTAGCTCAGTGACGCAGGACTCTGTGCTCTATTGGCTGTTCCCACGGACACACACCTAGATAAACATCAAGTGTGGTTGGTGTTGTGTTCTGCTGCTTCGGATAACACAGGCTGCTACTTGATGCAGTCTTAGGTAAAGGATGCTCCAGACTCTGAAATGAGTTCAACGTGTTTACTGAACTATTAACACAGTTCTCAAATGAGTTCGACTCTCTGCTAATCTAACTGTAGTAACTCAGTCTAACTGTCCCAGCCTGCTCTAAGCCACGTGCTGGGGTGTGATGCTGCTGATCAACCCTGTCTGACTCTCCAGATGTCTGTCTGTGGAAAGAGGCAGGGTGTGAGTGCCTCATCCCTTTTATAGTGTTTATGTCATGCCCCCTTGTGGTGATGTCACCTCTGAGTGTCCTGACTGCCCATTGGTTGTGTCCTATTCTGAGTGTTCATTGGTTGCATGTTTGCATATCATGACAATTGGAGGAACATAAACTTTGTGAAAGACACTCTTTGGCCTGCTCAAAACGTGCGGGTCTTCCAGTGCAAAGAGTTGTCCTCGGCCGAGTGTTGCAGACTGCCACATTCCAAGGTCCAGGACTGTTTATTGAAGGATGTACTAAGGCTTAGAGACTCCATGGGGAAAGTCGCTGCCTAAGGCCTTTCAGCCATAGAACACCAAGGGGCTGGAAGACATACGGAACGCCTCAGGCTGTGTGCTTGACATTGGATGAACTTTAAGGATACAGAAGTATTAAAATTGTATTGAGGCCCCTCAGAGATGAACATGTTGTTTGAAGGAAAGTTGAATTCTATAGTAATTTTTCAATTTGAAATGTTTTTCCCCCAGACTATATGTATGACATGGAATGTATATTCTAAATTACAATTGTATAGAGGCACGTAGGAATGGAACATACTGTATGGAGACAAGTCGAGTTTTATGGCATTTTCTGGCATTTTCAAGTTGAAATGTTTTACAAATGTGTACCTTTACAAATTTTATAAATAAAGTATATTTTGAGGGAAAAAAGAATCCTCCAAGTCTGGTGGCAAGAAAGATGATCTAACAGCAATGAGGCACGAATCACTCAAAACTGACTCCGCTGAGTGGGACGTGTCAATCGTATGCTTGACACGAATCTCACAAAGATACTTTAAAGAAGATTTAAGACAGAGATGAGGCGGAAGTGCTTCTAGCAAGAGGCATGAATCTGTGGCATTCACTATCCCAGAGAGCGGCGAATGCTGGGATATTGAGTAAATTTAAGGAGGAGGGAGACGGAGTTTTAATTAATAATGGGTTGAAGTATTATGGAGATCGGGCAGGAAAGTGGAGTTGATGCCGAGATGAGATCAGCCATGATCTGATTGAATGGCGGAGAGGCTCGAGGGACTGAATTGCCTCCTCCTGCTGCCAGTTCTTTTTTTTTTAATTTAAAGTACCCAATTCTTTGTTTACCAAATAAGGGCAATTTAGCGTGGCCAATCCACCCACCCTGCACCATCTTTGGGTTGTGGGGGTGACGGATAGTGACCCGGGGCCAGGATCGAACCTGGAACTTCGGCGCCGCGAGGCAGCAGTGCTAACCACTGTGCCACCTTATCTGCTCCTAATTGTTATGTTCTTATATCACTGCTCTACTGGAACTGAGGAGGACAGTGAGAATGTGTTAGAAATGTTCTCAAATCATCGCTGAGGTCAAACATACCATCCACTCATGGGACCCTGACCAAAATGGAGAAAGTTCATACAGGAAGGCACCGAACACACTGAGCGACTTCACCAGGAATGTGCAGAGGTGAAGCTGAGGTGTCAGAGAGACCACACAAACCTCCAAACAACCGCTCTATCCAGTCCTTCAACTGCCACCTGCATTATATGCGGCAGAGTCTGCAGATCACACAGTGGTCCATTCAGCCATCGCAGAATTCACTGAACCAGATGAAAGCAATCATCTGTGATCCAAAAGGACTGCCTCAGAAGAAGACGTCTGGAGTTCAGCTATTTTGTCCATATTTAAACTAAGGCTGGAATGAGACCTGAAACCAAGTCATCCTGGAAGACAAACTGAGCATTTGTAATAAGGCCGTTAGTGGTGGAGATGCATCCATGTTGTTGGGAAAGTCCAGTTCTCGTATATCACAGACATCACTATACTACTGAGGCAGTTGGGTTCCAAGTATCAGGATAAACACCCTGGTATTACTAGGGGAGTCTGGTAAATGTTGCAAGGGCCCTATTGCTGCCTGGATAGAGTCATATGTCTTCCAGTCCGGCCTTCAAATATTGGACAACATTCTGTGTTACCAAGTGTGACAAATGCAGGATTTTAGATATCTTGCACTATAAACATTTGGCAATTTAAGGGTTAAAAACCTGGGTTAGAGTGTTGTTTGACTGCAGTAGTCATGTTTTTTTTTTAAACAAACAATTTTATTGAGGTATTTTTTGGCATTGTAAACAGTTACAGATTACAGAAATATGCAAACATCAACAGAAAAACAACATTTCAACCAGCCCATAATGCACATACCCGCTCCTCTCCCACCTACACTCCCCGCCTGTTTATCCCTCCTACCCTACCCTAATCTCCCCCCCCCCCCCCTGACGTTCACTCTCCCGCGAAGAAGTCGATAAATGGTTGCCACCTTCGGGTGAACCCCAATACAGATCCCCTCAAGGCGAACTTGATTTTTTTCCATACCCAGAAAACCTGACATGTCCGAAAGCCATAGTTCGGTCTTCAGGGGTTTTGAGTCCCTCCATGCCAGCAGTATTCGCCGCCGGGCTATCAGGGAAGCAAAGGCCAGAACATTGGCCTCTTTCTCCCCCTGGGCTCCTGGGTCCTCCGAAACCCCAAATATTGCCACCACTGGACTCATCACCACCCTTGTTCTCAGCACCCGGGACATGACACCTGCAAATCCCTCCCAGTACCCCCTAAGCTTAGGGCATGCCCAAAACATGTGGACGTGGTTCGCTGGTCCTCCCGCACATCTAGCGCAATTGTCCTCTACCCCAAAGAATTTGCTCATCCGAGCCACCGTCATGTGAGCCCGGTGAACGACCTTAAACGGAATCAGGCTGAGCCTGGCACATGTTGCGGTTGAGTTTACCCTACTCAGGGCTTCCGCCCATACCCCATCCTCCATCTCCCCGCCGAGCTCCTCCTCCCATTTGAGTTTCAGTTCCTCCGTCTGGGACTCTTCCCCCTTCATGAGCACCTTGTAAATACCTGAGACTCTACCCTCTCCATCTTCTCCTCCAGAGACTGTTCTGTCCTGAATCCCTATTGGCGGGAGGCATGGGAAGGATGGGACCTGGCTGCGTACAATGTCCCGCACCTGTAAGTACCTAAAGTAATTTCCTCTTTCCAGCCCAGCTTTCTCCTCCAAATCCCTCAAACTCGCAAAGTTCCCCCCCAGGAACATATCACCCACCCTCCTCACCCCTGCCCGCCGCCATGCTCGAAACCCTCCATCCATGTTCCCGGGGGCGAATCAATGGTTATCACAAATTGGAGCCCAGACCGACATCCCCAGCTCCCCTGCATGCTTTCTCCACTGGCCCCAAATCCGCAGGGCCGCCCCCAATACTGGGCTGGTGGAGTACCTGGCCGGCGCAAAAGGTAGGGGAGCCGTGACCAAGGCTGCCAAACTGGTGCCCCTGCATGAAGCCGCCTCCACCCGCTCCCAGATAGACCCCGCACCCACCATCCACTTCCTTATCATGGCTGTGTTAGCCGTCCAGTAGTAGTTGATCAGGCTCGGCAATGCCAGTCCCCCCTTGCTGCGGCTCCTATCAAGCATCGCCTGCCTCACCCGCGGGTATTTTCCCACCCAGACAAAGCTCATGATGATTTTGCCGGTCCTTTTGAAGAAGGACCGTGGTTTAAAAATCAGGAGGCACTGGAAGATGAATAGGAATCTAGGGAGGATTGTCATCTTTACCGTCTGCACCCTCCCCGCAAGTGATCGCGGGAGTGCATCCCATCTCCGAAACTCTTTCTTCATTTGTTCCACCACCCTAGTCAAATTTAACTTATGTAACCTGCCCCAGTCTCGTGCCACCTGTATCCCCAAGTATCGTAAACTTTCCCCAACCAGCCTAAGTGGCAGCTCCTTCAGCCTATTCTCCTGGCCCCTTGCCTGCACTACAAACATCTCACTCTTGGCCATATTTAATTTGTACCCTGAGAACCGGCCGAACTTCCTCAATGTTTCCAGTATATTTTCCATCCCGGCCAGTGGGTCCGACACGTACAGGCGCAGGTCATCCGCATAGAGAGAGACCCTGTGCTCCGCAACACCCCCCCCCCCCCCCCCCCCCCCCCCGTCATTTCCTTCCACTCCTTTGCAGCTCTCAGCGCAATCGCCAATGGTTCTATGGCCAGCGCGAACAGCAACGGGGAGAGTGGGCATCCCTGTCTGGGCCTGCGATGTAGCCTGAAATAATCTGACATTATCCTGTTCATCCTTACGCTAGCTTTTGGGGCCTGGTACAATAGTCTGACCCAATTAACCAGTCCCTCCCCGAACCCAAACCGTCCGAGTACCTCCCACAAATAGCCCCACTCCACCCGGTCGAAGGCCTTCTCAGCATCCATTGCCACCACTACCTCCACCTCCTTGCCCGTCGGGGGCATCATAATCACATTAAGCAATCTTCTCAAGTTAGCTGTCAGCTGCCTGCCTTTCACAAACCCTGTCTGATCGTCCCCAATCACCTCCGGTACGCAGTCCTCAATTCTAATCGCCAGGACCTTGGCCAGGAGCTTGGCATCCACATTGATCAGGGAGATTGGCCTGTATGACCCGCAGGATTCCGAGTCCTTGTCCCGCTTCAGTATCAGCGAGATGGTGGCTTGCGACATTGTCGGAGGCAGGGTCCCTCTGTCTCTCGCCTCATTAAAAACCCTAGTCAGGACCGGTCCCACTATTTCCGAGAACTTCTTGTAAAACTCTACTGGGTATCCATCCGGTCTCGGGGCTTTCCCCGACTGCATGGCCTTTAGGCCACCCCGTACCTCCTCCGCTCTAATCGGGGCCCCCAGCCCGACCGCTAGTCCCCCGCCTACTTTTGGGAAGGTTAGTCCGCCCAGGAACCGTTTCTTCTCCTCCGGCTCCTCCGGGGGTCCTGAAGTGTAGAGCTTACTATAAAAGACCGGAAACACCTTATTCAGTCCTGATGGGTCCTCCACTCTGCTCCCCTTCCCGTCCACCACTCAACTTATTTCCCTGGCCGCCTCTCTCTTCCTGAGTTGCTGCGCTAGCAATCTGCTGGTCTTCTCCCCATGCTCATACACCACTCCCCTTGCCTTCCTAAGTTGTTCCATGGCCCGACTCGTGGATAGCACTCCCAGTTCCGCCTGCAGTCTCCGTCTCTCCCTGAGTAGGTCCTCCCCTGGGGACACCGCATGCTCCGCGTCTATCCGGTGAATCTCCTTAACCAGTCTATCCATTTCTGCTCTGTCTGTCCTATCCCTGTGAGCCCGAATTGAGATCAGCTCCCCCCTCACTACTGCCTTCAGCGCCTCCCACAGGGTCGCTGCTGAAACCTCCCCCGTATCGTTCACCTGCAAGTAATTTTGCATACACTTCCGCAGTCTCTCATATATCCCCATCTCCGATAGCAATCCTACGTCTAACCTCCATTGCGGGCGTTGGTAATTCGCCCCCCGACCTGCAGGTCCACCCAGTGCGGGGCATGGTCCGAGATAGCGATTTCCGAGTATTCCGTATTCTTTACCTCCCCCACACAGTCCCTGCTCACGATAAAGAAATCAATCCTAGAGTATACTTTATGAACATGCGAGTAGAACGAGTAGCCCCTTCCTGTTGGCTGTCCGGCTCTCCATGGGTCCACTGCCCCCATTTGCTCCATGAACCCTTTCAGCTCCCTTGCCATTGCTGGGAGCCTACCCATTCTGGAACATGACCGGTCTAGCCCCGGGTCGAGGACCGTATTAAAGTCCCCCCCCCATCATCAACTTACGTGAGTCTAGGTATGGGATCTTCCCCAGCACTCTTTTAATAAAGTCAGCGTCGGCCCAGTTCGGAGCATATATGTTCACCAGCACCACTCTCCTCCCCTCCAGCTTGCCCCTTACCATAAGGAATCTGCCTCCGCCGTCTGCGATTACGCCCTCCGCCTCAAATTGAAGCCGCTTATTGATCATAATTGCTACCCCCCTGGACTTAGAATCCAAGCCCGAGTGGAAGACCTGGCTGATCCAGCCCTTCCGTAGCCTAGTAGGCAGCACGGTAGCATTGTGGATAGCACAATTGCTTCACAGCTCCAGGGTCCCAGGTTCGATTCCGGCTTGGGTCCCTGTCTGTGTGGAGTCTGCACATCCTCTCCGTGTGTGCGTGGGTTTCATCCGGGTGCTCCAGGTTCCTCCCACAGTCCAAAGACGTGCAGGTTAGGTGGATTGGTCATGATAAATTGCCCTTAGTGTCCAAAATTGCCCTTAGTGTTGGGTGGGGTTACTGGGTTATGGGAATAGGGTGGAGGTGTTGACCTTGGGTAGGGTGCTCTTTCCAAGAGCCGGTGCAGACTCGATGGGCCGAATGGCCTCCTTCTGCACTGTAAATTCTATGATTCTATAGTCTGGTCCGACACTTTCAAATGTGTCTCCTGCAACATAATTACGTCCGCCTTTAGAGCCTGCAAGTGTGCGAACACACATGCCCTTTTAACTGGCCCATTTAGTCCTCTGACATTCCAGGTGATCAGCCTGGTTGGGGGGCACACCGCCACCACCCCCCCCCCCCCCACCCCCACCCCATGCCGGTCAGCCATAACCTTTCTTGGGCCCACCCCCAGCCTATGCGCCACGCCGCTCTTGGCTTGTCTCTTGGCCGTCTCCACCCCCGACCTCCTCTCCATTACCTACTTCAGACCCCTCCCACATCAGCAGAATAACTTCCCCCCCCTCCCCCCCAGCAACATTTCCCAATAGCCCCACCCCTGCCATCTACTGGCTGTATTCTCTCCCCCCTCCCACCTGACTCCCTTGACTAGCCAATCTGCTAGCCCAGTGACTTATCTGTCCGGCGCCCACTTGTCTCACTCCCATTGTTTCCCCGGCCTCATCTCCCCACTCATCAACACACCTTCCCCCACTCCGACCCACTGGAGCAGTCTCACTAAAATGGGAAAGATCAAACAAGATGGAGACATCAAACAGCGACGCGAGGCTGCTCCAGGTACAATACAGTCCCAGCTGTGTACACAGATAATGTTAACCCACGTCCCTTTCTGAGCATTAATACAATAACAACACAGTAACCCCATACCCATACATCACCCACCCAATACCAAACATAAAAACCATAGACATAAAAAACGAAAACCCTCAACCAACATCTTTAATCCCCATCGCTGACCGACCACCCTTATGTTACAATGAAGGCTCCAGCACCCCCAGAGAACACGATGAAATGCACCCACCACAGAAGACAAATGAGAACAGCAACAAAAAAGGAAAAGAACATACGAGAGAGGGATCCCCCCCACCCCCGGTAGGCAAAAGCTGCCCATAAAATACAACACATGGCACCTTTAAAGCAGTAAGCAATCGACCGTCAGTCCGGGCACAGTAGGGATCCCCCCTAGCTTGCGTCCGTGGGTCCTTTTTTCGGGACCAGCCCCTGATCCCTCGCGAAGTCCATCGCTTCTTCGGGCTCGGAGAAGTAGTGGTGTTGGCCCTGATGCGTGACCCAAAGACGAGCCGGGAAGAGCAGACCAAACTTCACGTGCTTTTTAAATAGCACCTCCTTATCTTGTTTAAAGGCTGCTCGATGCCTGGCCACATCCTGGCTTAGGTCCTGATAAATGCGAAGGACACTGTTATTCCATGTGCTGCTCTTAACGCTCTTTGCTTACTGCAACACCCGCTCCTTCTCCCCAAACCTGTGGAACCTGATTATCATCGGACGGGGGGGACCCCCCGGATGCATCTGCCTCGCCTGTACTCTATGTGCCCCCTCCCGCTCCGGCGGTTGCAGAAAGGCTTCAGCCCCCATCAGCTGGATCAACATGTCAGCCACAAACGCTGTGGCATCAGCTCCCTCAGCCCTCTCCGGGAGGCTGATGATCCTCAGATTTTGTCTGCGGGCTCTATTTTCCAGCTCCTCCACTCTGCCCAGCAGTCTTCTCTGTCTCTCCTTCAACCTGTTGACTTCTAGCGCAGCAATCGTCTGCGCGTCTGCCTGCTCCTCCACCGCCTCTCCCAGCTCCTTAACTTTTTCGTCCTGCGCATCCAATCTCTGGTTCAATTGATCCACTGCCTTCTGAAGTGGGTCCAAGTTATCCCGCTTCAACGACTCAAAACTGCTTTTTATCACCTGCAGCATGTTTTCCAGCGCCTGCTGGATCACCGTGTCCGAGGTCCGTAGGTCCGCCATCTTTTCTCCCAGGTCAGCTTCCCCTGCACCTTGCCTTTGTCCCTTCCTCTCCCGTTTTCGCTGCTTTCTGCTCTCCCGCAGTTCCATACAGCTCTGCCCATTCCTCAGCACCACTGTGGCCGTCTTTTCAGCGCTCCGCAGTCCCGCAAAACCGGGGAACCTGGTTCTCAAATCCCGCCGGAGTGAGAGCCACCGAATGTGCGGCTCACTCACTCATCACCGCCACCGGAAGTCAGCAGTCATGTTTTTAAAAGAATCTTGTTTTGCAAGACCAGAAAGCTTTTAGGAGACAGAGGTGCCGACCATCGTGAAAGCCTGGGAAAATGCACTGTTCTTTGGCTAGGGGGAGTCCCTGGGGAGTTAATTTGTTTTCAGCTTCGGGAGATGATGTCACTACTGAGTGGAGTTAAGGTGTTCAGACATGTTTTGAGTTGAGTTCTGATCTGGCTAACATTGAGTCCACAAATAGGGGGCGGGATTCTCCTTTGCCCAACTCCGGAATCAGGAATGGCTCCCGATGCAGGATGAGTAGAATGGTTCCCGATGCAGAGCAGGTGCCGGTTTGATGCCTGGTCATAATGATCCACCCCCTCCAAATTGCCGTCATCAGAATGCGCCCCACACTCAGTTGCAACCCAGTTTGAATATAATTATCGGGCCCACCCGCAATGCTCTGCCTCCAATGGGTGGGCCAAGTTCCCGATGGTCTCAGTGGTCGTGAGCCTGGCATGGTGGCTGCAGAGGGAGAGAGAGGGCATGCGAACAGTGTCCAGCACCGCCATACTCCGCCAAGAGCCGTGCCGCTGGCCAGGGGGCTTCTGCCGGGGCTGGGGGGAGTGTTGAGGGTGGCCAGGAGGTGGGATGTGGGTCGGGGTGGGCGGGTACCTGGTCCAGCACAACCAGCGCCATCTCTTCCGGCACGATCGGTGTGTGTGTGGAGGGTGAAGGCATGCAAGCAGCTGTAGCTTGTCAGCCCTGCACATGTTCAGAATGGACCTGGCGATTCTCCCAGTTTTTTGCATGTTCCTCAGGTATTTCACGTGGTGCCGGTGCTAGCCTCTCACCAGCAGCAGAATCGGTGCGGATGTGGCACCAGTTTTTCCGTCGTGAAACATTACGAATCCTCCATTGGTGTCAGCACTTAGACACAGGAACGGAGAACCCAGGCCCATGTTGAGGACCTATTGTCACGATTATGCAGAGCATTGGGATAAAGAAATTCCACTTGTACTGTTTGTAATTTGGATACACCTAATGAATCAACTAAATTCAGTCCTTTCAAAATGATTTTTGATCATGAGGTGAGAGGACTACTTAAATTGAAGAAAGAGAAATTGGCGAGTCAGCGTTTGAAGACGATGTTGTTGGACTGTGTGTCAAACTTTAGGGAGAGATTAACGAGGGCTGGTGAGTTGGTTACAACAGTTAAAATTGTCACAACATGTGATGAAAAAAGAGGCAGATAAGAAATCAAAAATGTGTTGTTTTATTAGTGGGGAGAAGGTATTAGTATTGTTACCAATGGTAGGTGAACCATTAAAAGCAAGATTCAGTGGGCCGTAACAAATTGAAAGCAAATTGAGTGAGGTGAATTATTTGATAAGAACATCAGACAGATGGAAAACTCACAGAGTTGTCATGTTATTATGCTCAAAAGATATTTTGATCGAGAAGGAAAGAAGTATAAGGTGCTAGTCATTGTAACTCAGGGAGAAGAGATACATCCAGATGATTCTGAATTTGACATTCCTCAAATTAAATTGGAGAATGAGGAAGTATTAAGAAATTGCTATAAATTACTGAGATACCTTCCAGAGGAAAATCAAAATGACCTAAAAGAGTTATTACAGTCACATGGAGCTGCATGTGGGAATAAATTAGGAAGTACGAAAGTATTTATGCATGATGTAGATGTAGGAAATGCTATTCCTATTAAACAACATCCATATAGGCTCAATCCCCTCAAGTTAGCATAGGTACAAAAGGAGATTGACAGCATGCTTAAGGATGATATCATTGAAGTGAGTTGTAGCGATTAGAACTCACCGATTGTCATGGTACCTAAACCAGAGGGAACACAATGATTGCGTGTGGACTTATAAAGTTCAATGCAGTTACAAAGATTCATATCCTATTCCTTGTTTGGAAATCTGCGTTGAAAAGGTGGGACAAGTGAATTTTATTACCAAACTTGACTCACTTAAATGATATTGGCAAGTACTTATATCAGGCAGCGCAAAGGAGCTTTCAGCTTTGTGATGCCAAAAGGGGCTGGTTTAGCACAGTGGGCTAAACAGCTGTCTTGTATTGCAGAACAAGGCCAGCAGCGCGGGTTCAATTCCCATACCGGCCTCCCGAATAGGCGCTGGAATGTGGCGACTAGGGGCTTTTTACATTAACTTCATTGACGCCTACTTGTGACAATAAGCGACTGTTATTATTTTGAAAGGTCTGTATCAATTTAAAGTCATACCATTTGGAATGAAGAATGCGCCGGCAACATTCCAAAAATTAACCAACAAGATCATTTCTGGACTAAACAATTGTTCAGAGTACATTGATGTTTTGTTGGTGTTCAGTCAAATGCCGAAGGAGCATTTGGAACATTTAAAAGAATTATTCGATCGACTACAGGAAGCTGTATTGATGGTAAATTTGGCTAAAAGTGAATTTGCGAAAGCCCACATTTTTAGGCCATAAAATTAGACTTGAGCAGATGGCCCCACCCACGGAATGGGAAAACAGAAGCTATTGGAGAGTTTCCAATATCGTCAGCGTGAAGAGAAATTCTGACATTTCTGGGCCTGAGTGGTTTCTGGATGGAAATTCATGCCAAATTTCAGCAGCGTGGTTACTCCACTGCCTGAACTTCTGAAAAAGCACAAGGGGCAGGATTCTCCCCTAACCGGTGGGGCAGGGGGTCCCGGCGCCGAGGAGTGGTGTGAACCACTCCGGCGTCGGGCCGCCCCAAAGGTGCGGAATCCTCCGCACCTTCAGGGGCTACACCCGCCCCGGAGGGGTTTGCACCCCGCCGGCCGGCAGGGAAGAGGCTTGGCGCCACGCCAACTGCCGCCGAAGGGCCTCCGCTGGCTGGCGCGAGTTTGCGCATGCGCCGGAGCGCCAGCGTGTGCTGGCGTCATCCCCATGCATGCACAGAGGGCTTTGTTTCTGCACCGGCAATGGCGGACCGCTACAGCCACCGGTGCGGAAGAATAGAGTGCCCCCACGGCACAGGCCCGTCCGTGGATCGGTGGGCCCCGATCGCGGGCCAGGCCACCGTGGGGGCACCTCCCGGGGCCAGATCCCCCCGCGCCCCACAAGAACCCCGGAGGCCGCCCGCGCCGCCAGGTCCCGCCGGTAAGGACCTACTCCAATTTACGCCAGTGGGACCGGCAAATCGCAGGCCGGAGAATCGCTGGGGGGGGGGGGGGGGCGCTGCCAGTGGCCGCTGACCGGCACGGCGCGATTCCCGCCCCCGCCAATTCCCCGCGCCGGAGTATTCGGCAGCTGGCGGAAGCGGGATTAACGCTGACCCCCGGCGATTCTCTGACCCGGCGGGGGGGCGGAGAATCCCGCCCAAGATATTTCAGTGGATATCGAAACGTCAGGAGGCATTCGATCATCTGAAGATTATGTTAACCATTGGACCAGTCTTGATGACACCTAATTAAGCCAAGTCATTTAAGGTGACAATTGATGCGAGTGATGTGGGTGTTGATGTTGTACTACTGCAGGAGAACGACCTATCGGGTATTTTTCTCGGAAACTAAATATTCATAAAAAAAAATTCGACCATCGTGAAGAAGACGTTGAGTTTGGTATTGGCACTACAATAGTTTGACATTTATGTTGGTAACAATTCATCTGAGACAATTGTATATACAGACCATAATCCATTGAAGTTTTTGGACAAGTTGAAAAATCAAAATGCAAGACTGTTCAGATGGAGTTTTTTGTTACAATCATTTAAATTAAAAATTCTACATGTGGCAGGAAGAGAAAATGTGATTACAGATGCTTTATCACAACTGTGAAGTGTGAGAAGACTGGAATCTTCGGATGTGGAAAGGAAAGATTGAAATGGACTAAACTCATGTTTACGTTTAAAATGTTAAATGATATGTATCTTATAGAGTATAAGTTGTGCTTAATCATGAGAAATGTTTAAGGTTAAAAGGCTTTGACAAAATAAAGCCTTCTGTTCTACTGCTGGTTCCTTTTTTTAAGGGGGTGATGTGCCAAATGCAGGATTTTAGATATATTGGATTATAAACATTTGGTAATTTAAGGGTTAAATTTGGAATTAGAGTGTGTTTGACTGCTGCGGTCATGCTTTTTAAAAAAATCTTATTTTGCAAGAGGAGTCAGAGGTGAAATTGACCATCGTAAAAGCCTGGGCTAATGCACTCTTGTTTAACTAGTGGGGGGGGGGGGGTCCCTGGGGAATTAATGTGCTTACAGCCTGGAGAGTTCATTTGTTTTCAGCTTCGGAAGATGATGTCATCGCTGAGTGGAGCTAAAGTATTCAGACATTTTGATAAAGATATTGAATTGAGTTCTGTTCTGGCCAACAGTGAGTCCACAAGTAAGGTCTTTTGTTCTCACAGTAGGATAGTACAAACGATTGATCGTATTTAACGCAGTGCAGACTTGTCTGAGGACATAGGGGGAAACTGAAACAAACCAGTTGAAACAGCTTTTTGAAGACTGCCAGCCAGAGTCTGCAGAGATTCTAACAGGAGCCAAAGCTTTCTGGAATGCAAGTGGTACTCTGTGTCATTGGAATGTAGGCTGGGTTGAGAGCTATATGTTTTTGTTTCTTTCTTATTGTTTAATTGGGAATAGAGATGGTAATTAAGGGTATTGTATTTACTGCATGAAGTAGTATTATTCAAGGGGTAATTGTAAGCTTTTTTCTGGTGCAATGTTAAAGAATTTAATATTGTTTTAATAATAAAGTTTTGTTTTAAAAATACCAAATCCCTATTTTTCTCATGCACCCACTCCTGGAGCGAAGTATTCTCTCCACACAGTCTTACAAAATAAACTAAAATATTGGGGTTTTGATCCAGTATCCTGTCGTGGGTCTGGTCTGAGATCGTAATACCAAGCAGCCCAGTTGTCTCACTGATGCAACTAATATTACCTTGTAATTGGCAGAATAGAAACAGGACAACACACGTGTTAGGTTTTCAGTTCCACTTAGGTACGTTTGGCCCAGCTGAAAATCAGTGTACCACATCAAAATTAAGACTGTTCAATTCAAGTGCTACATTATCCCACAACTCCAATCCACGGCAAAGTGTGCCATTACTGCAGTCTACTGAGTCACCCCATCATATTTTTGCTCTTGATTCACTGTGACATAAAGCCTTATTTGTTGACTTGTACTGCACAGTGGACACTATTGCAATAAACAGATGGCTTCCTACTGAGCCAGTTGTTGCACTTCAGATTCCAATCAAGAACAATTAAGTGCAACCTTGCACAGCCAAGCGGCATTCCGCTCCCATCGGATCTTAAAAGCCTATTAACACCAGAAGTTGTCTATCATCATGGCTTCTCCACTGGCATCAGTGAGCTGTCATCAATGCCAAGAAATCTGTTTACCATCACAGTGTAAATAAAAATGATAACAAGTGCATGTGACTGGCTGCTCCTGGCAGAGGATCCCTGGAAGGTAACACTATATTTATAATTGTTTTGTTGTAAGTAAAAAGCCACGACACACATTCTCTATCAATCAGCCTTTGAGAGTGCAAAATATTGTTCAACAGTCTTAACTATTCCTTCCAGGCTGAATAACCACATCAAGTATGAAAACACAAGCAGCCAGTAATTCAAGCTGTTTGGATGGAAAATAATTGTACAAATAGTCCATTAGGGCAAAACACCTCCAGAGGGGCAGGTCTAGGTTCTAAATGTGCTAGTTGCAGTTTGAACTTTGGAGTGTGAGGGCAGATGATCTGTGCTAACATATCCACCAGCAACATCCAGTCTTTAGACGAGGTAAAAGTTTTTAAAGCTCCTAAACAAGTCAGCTTTTTTCACAATGGCATCTGAAGGATGAAGAAGCGCCAAGTTCCTCTTCAGACACCACAACAGCAAACTATGTAAGTATGATTCTGAGGAGGAACATGTTGTTCCTGACAAAATGCATGAGATTCATCGGGTGATAGATACATTGGCAAATCTCCTAACAGTCAGGAGAACTGAGCAACTGAAGAACATTTTCCTCCCCTTTCCTATTTTTTCCACACCCTTTTTACATCAGTTTCAGTATGGCCATGCAGCATTCTAAACTTTTAGAGCTGCCACATCGCTCCCCACCCCCATACCCACCCCCAGAATTATTTGGCTTGATGGTGCTGTTGACTGACACTCAGTCTCCCACGACTTATTCACATCAGAATGTAGGCAAGAATCCTTACCAAAAAAATGGGAACAGTCAAAGGCGCTGAGATTGATAAACCTCGACTAGAACGGTTAAAGTGTGCATTAGTACTTAAAATATTTAGAGCTACTGAGAATGCACATGCTTATTTAAAATGTGTTAGCATTGTAGCACAGCAGAATAAAGTTTCAGTAAGGTGACAAGTTCAAATTTCTGGCATGACTGATGATATCATTGAGGCCTCCCTTGAGGTGAATTTGTCACTCTTGTGCATGTCACCTTTGGGATGACCATGAAATTGGGTCATAAAATACCGAGAATGGCACTAAGGCAAGCTTACATGTTGTACGGCTTCCTCCAAAGTAACTGAGTAGTTGAATACATTGGCAGACCATTCCAGTACTGTTTGGATTATATATGTCTCACTGATTAGACCGTCTGGTACTTGCCACAGACATCACCAGCATTACTGGGATAGGTCAGTACATCACACTGAATCTCCATTGAGGGGCCATCTGATAATTCGCTCAGCTAACCCCAATGCAGCTGATCATGAACACAGGGTCTGTTTGCTCCAACAAGGTGTGAAATTAACAGTGTCTGTGTTAATGTCCGTGGGAAAGATAACACTGCCTATTTCAAGGAGGATCTTGGCATTGATGAGGTGGGGGATCTGACAGAGAAATGCATCTGAAAGGAGAAATGGTGAAATAAAACATAAAAACGACACATCTCATGATTGATGTTAAAGCCAAATTTAATGTCTAATAGCCAGATTTAGTCAACCCGTCTTCACTAAAGTACAATTTACTATAATGGAATATTTTATTGAAAAATAGACAGTGAGAGATCAAAACTAATCCACAGTAAAATATAGCAATTTATACAATTCGTGTCTTTCTTTAAAAATTCCAAATCATGATATGAATGTAATGCATTTTAATTGAAATTTTTGAGCCACTATAAAGATTGTGGAATTGAATTTGCTGGGATGGTCAGTATACCAGCCAAATTCACATATAAAATGAAGCCAATGTTACATTATTAACTAATAAATGAAGTAAGTCGTATTTCCTTCTTAGCACCAGAGTTTAAAGTCTGAAGATCTAGCTTTGAAAGCTGGCTATATAAAGACAAATTAAGTCAACAGAGTAAGTAACCCAATAGTGTAGAGACTGATGAATTGAATTTCTCTATCACTAAACAAATACCTGCAGTGTGTTTTCGGTTTAGCGTAACGTCTTCAGAAATATTGTAAAACGAATAATTAGATTATTATAAACGACAGCCATTTCTTATGTTCTGTTCATGTTAACTCATATGTAGAATCACTAAAATTAGCTATTGAGAAAATAGCTTTCGTAATTACTCTACGAATGCTGAAGGACATTGCTAATAAAGTGTATTTAAAAAAATCTTTGGTAGAGGATGTTTGCTATCCACCCAACTTCAGTTCATATTTCTGTAATATTATCCCCTCTTCAGACATGTCTAAATTTGAGACTGCTGTTTTGTGACATTAATAGACAATAGAACGGGCAATAGATTAAGTAGCTTAATCAAACTTTTTTGTTGGGGTTCTTGTATGTGCTCTGCGCCATGTGCGCCTGCTTCATGTTCCCGTCTGCGTCCGTGAGGATATCTCAACATTTGTTAAACTCCCTTTTGTTAAACTCCACGCACCGTACGACACGGAGTAAAAGAAAAACGACTCAAGTTTCGATTTGAGTGTGATCCTCGTTCAGAAAGATTGAGCAAGCAGCAAAAAAAATTCGCCCTTGTAGCAAATGACAAGCAATTGCGTACGGGCATTACTGTCCACAGAAACGATGCCCGCCAATCCTCTGTGCCAACCACTTCCTAAAACTAGCCCAATGGGGTAGAGGCGAATAGGTCGCGTTTACTTCAGTTTTGTTGAATTTCGGAGAGGCAGGAGGTTTTGGGGGGGTCCGCGTTTGGTGGCACACATGCCCCAGGAATTTCACACCATGTCCACTTTTGGTCCTGAGCAACGTTGGGCGGTGCCAGTTGCGACAATATCCAGAAGCTCAATAAAACCAGAATGTATTTAATGTGAACCTCTTAAAGAATCTGATTGGGAATATTCAGGATGGGAATATTCAGGAGGAGAGCAATGATGGAAATTGACACGCCGCCTAAATAATCCACTCACCAAAGTTTCTTAAATGAATTTTAAAAATGTATTTCGTACAGGTTAAAATCACCAGGCGTGTTTCAAATATTATGTGCACTTTTAATCGATGGTGCTTTCCTTAATTGGTCCCCGCTTTTATCGCGGGCCAAAATTAAAATAATTGGAATATTTTATTTAATCGGAAATAGAAAGGGCCCCAGAACTTTGTTTCAAAACAGAATTACCTGCGCAACATTTCCCTCACCCACATCTCAGCTTTACCCCCACCCCCCTCAACCCTTAAGCAAGGAAGGGAAAACATGGACAGGATTAAAACCACACCCGCCCCCATACCACACAGGGCGGGGGGGGGGGGGCAGTGCCTTTAACATCAGCACCTCAATAATAAAACCACAAACATTCGATTCAAACTCATCACCTGAACTATGTTCCCTGTGAAACTCTGATGGAAAGACCGCTGCTCGATTCTGGAGGAGGGAGGGGGGGAGGGGGGGGGGCAATACTTCTCACAAATTTTTTTCGTTCGAAAGGGAACGTTTAATTCTTATTAACATTCAATTGTATGAATTATTAAACGAATCTTTTTTGTAACGACCTCAGTTCGATATTTAACATGTTTGACTGAAGCGTGAATATTGAGCCTCTCGGTTCCTCTGTACAGAGAGTGAGGAAGGGGTGGGAGCGGGGGATGGGGGAGGGGAGTATGGACAGCACAGTCCCAGTTACTTCTCCACAACATGCTGAGGGCCAATGTTCCCTGCTCCTCTCGATCAATCGTATCCGCGCACAGCAACAGAGAAAAAAAATCATACGCTAATTCTTAACGCTTCCAAATCCGACCTGGTCACTTCACCCCCTCCTTCAGTGCCGCGAATAATTTCAATCTGAGCGGGTAACTCGCCCAATCGCTGGTTCGATCAGAGAGATCCGGCAAGTCTTAGTTAACTCTTTAATTTAAACAGAATAACTACTCCGAATTAAATGCGAACGGCAGATCTTTGATCTGAAATGTCTGGGGGGTTTTCTGAGCAAACGGTCTTCGCGTTTTCTCATTGCCAGGGATCTGGGTTTGGGATTTCTCCCTCTCCAATTCAGTCCATCTCCTGATGTGACTCTGTCCTGGGCACTCTCCGGCCGTCTCTCACTGGGGCTCTCTCTCCAGGGTGACCTGCGCTGTGTGAACAAGGGCAAGAGGAGCGCCAGCAGCCGATTCTCCAGAATGAAGCACTTGGATGCAGCCTGGGACCTGACTGGATTTGGAAGCGGTCAACGACAACACAGAAAAAACCTTCGAAAATGCTCAAACAATAATTTTTAAAAATGGTTGTGTGGGCAGACATCAAGATGCGTGCATTGAAATTGCACGTTCCGCGTGTAAAATGTCTAGCGTTGTATGTAGCTGTGTAATAGTTTGCTATTAGAGGGGCATAAACAACTGTTAAAAGTTTAAAACTTGGAAATTTGCCTCGGCGCCACTTGTCCGCATTCCTAAATCCGAAAGATAGAGGCTGAAATCGCTGTATTAACACAGTTTTAATGTGGACAGTCCGAGGGTTGCAACCATAATCCAGGTGTACGAAATGTTTTAATATTCGCCGCGTGTTGACGAAATGCTTTAACCATATCCAACAACAATTGAAAAATCTGCCAATCCAGGTGCCGCGAATTGTTACAAATGCCGGGAATGTTTTCGAAACGTGTGTGTGTGTGTGAAATAGATGTGTTGTAATCATATTTAAACCAATGTGTGGGGGGACATGTCTGCAGGTCATGCGATTTTCTATTTCTGCACATGGAACATTTCAAATATATTTAAGTGTACTGAAAAGTTTACATTTTACAGAGCCTTCATTCCAATGCAGTGTTTCACAGTCCAGGATACTACCAGTGTTCACTCAACCAGATTTAAACAGGGAACGGTGTTTATACTTTCCGCAAGGTGCTCTAATTTTGCTCCTGAAATTTGTCCGACGGAACCCTCACCTTATTCGGGAATTTCACGTATTTGTGTGTGTGTGTGTGTGGGGGGGGGGGAGTCAATATTTTCTACATTGTAATCAGCTTCCAAGTTTTACTAAAAGAAAAAAAGAAACACACACCGCGTTTCTATCTTGATTTGCTTGCTTCGGGAGAAATTGATGTCGTTTGGGATTTTCTCAATCAGTCTATGATTTCATTAACATTGAAACGCGACTTTTCCCATCGTTCTTTCTAGAAAGTATTCCGTCTTCGAGCCATGGGACAACGTAGCTTCGCTTCTTGGGCTATTTCTTCTCCCCCCCCCCCCCGCCCCCCCGATTGCGAAGCTCGACTCCAATACGAACAGAATTTAGGGCTCCGTTTTAAGTATTAAATTTGTGTTGACAAACACTTTGGCACACACACATATATAACATTATAAAACATTATAAATCAGTAGCAGGTTGGAGCTTGGCGCTATAATCTACCCTGAGCAACATTATTAGTCTCAGAAGATAAGACTTCCATTGTCTGCATGGGAAGCCTTTCTTTCCGAAGAGGGAGGGGGGGGGGGGCTGAGGTTCAACCCGGCTTGTGTTAAATCTACGACACCTACAGGACAAATGTAGGGGCAACAGTTTGGGAGTATTTTGCTTCGCCTGGAGGTCAGTTTCCGCACTGAAATGAACACAATCGGTGCCCTTTTCACCTATTTTGTTAAACACGCTCAAATCATGGCTTTTGATGCGACGGGGAACGGTTCCTAAATAAATCCTGGCAGTGTTAATGGGCTTATTGTTTGGCTATGTTCTAATGTGAAAACTATCTACAGGGGCGGGGGAATAAAATGAACGATTCCGAAACGTTTATTTAAATCAGTGTTTGTTATTCAGATGGGGACCCGGTGTTCCGCTACAAAATTAAACTGAAATCAAACACATCTGTATATGTACATGTGTGCGTGTTTGGAATGTATGTGATGGACAGACAACCTCTCTTGACACACATGGGAAGGAAAACGTGTGTATTTGTGATTGAGAAAAAATATACCGTTTTGATAGGTGGGAAACCCCCCAATGTCTTATTTGGATGTGTAGGAAATCAATTAATTAATTCACTTGAGAAACTTGAGCAGAGATAATTGAGCGTCTCATTGAGCATATGAAAAAATAAGCGTACCTAATGCGGAAAAATAGACCCATGTACTACTATTATAATAGAGCGTTGCTGGAGAAGGCATTATCGAAGTTCTTGAAATGAAATGAAAATCGCTTATTGTCACAAGGAGGCTTCAAATGAAGTTACTGTGAAAAGCCCCTAGTCGCCACATTCTGGCGCCTGTTCAGGGAGGCTGGTAGGGGAATTCAACCGTGCTGCTGGCCTGACTTGGTCTGCTTTAAAAGCCAGCTATTTAGCCCAGTGTGCTAAACCAGCCCCTATACTTCATCTTGCACTCACAAATTATAGCGGCAGTTGTATTGGGGTGGCACAGTGGTTAGCACTGATGCCTCACAGCATCAGGGACCCGGGTTCAATTCCAGCCTTGGGTAACTGTGTGGAGTTTGCACCTTCTCCCCATGTCTGCCTGGGTTTCCTCCTGGTGCTCTGGTTTCCTCCAACAGTCCAAAGATGTGCAGGTTAGGTGGGGTTATGGGGAGTAGGATGCTTTCAGAGGATCGGTGCAGACTCAATGGTCCAAATGGCCTCCTTCTGCACTGTAGGGATTCTATGATTTTCTGTCAGTTATCAGTCAATTGGTGCATTTGCTTCTACCAATCAGAGCCCCCTTGCCAAACAAGCAGCACTCTCTTCTTGTGCAGTATTAATTGTTGTTGCCTTTTCAATTTGTTATTCATGCAAATTGTCCTGATGAGTGCAAGATAAAAAGCTTCAAGAACATGTCTCTTTTTTCAGCAATACTCAAGTCCTGTACTACCAAATTACTATTTATTATAATTTTACTATTGCTCATGAGTGGTTGAGGTGAAGAGTAAAAATGCATGTAAGGGAAAACTAGATAAACACATGAGGGGAAAAAGGAATAGAAGGATATTTTAGAAAGGTTAGACAAAGAGGGGTGGGAGGAGGCGCATGTGGCGCAGAAACACCAGCACAGATGGTTCGGCCAAACGGCCTGTTTCTGTGTTGTGAGTACTTTCTATTTTAACTACTTGATATATTTAGTTGACAAAGTCGAAGAACATTTAGAGCTTTTTTGGGTGAGTAAAATACAGTTTTGGGCACTTTTTGGGACACAGGTTTTAATTAAAATGTACATGTCATTTGATTTTGAGGAATCCATTTGAGAAATATGTGGTTCCTTTGAATTCAGAACTATTGGAAATTCATTATTATGCATTTTAACTAAATATACAAAATCTAAAACATAGCAGATGCATTAAACATCAAGACAAGTGAATTAAGAGTACATTTATATTACACATCTGCATTGATGCAGAACAGTTTCAGGCACATTATAATGTGAACGAGGCAATATAACTTGGGATACAAACAAAAAATACTGGAAATGGGTATCTATGGGTAGACAAATAGAGTAAACATTATAGGTAGATGACTTTTTATGAGAACTGGAAAGAGCTATAGATGTGAGTTTTTAAACCATGTACAGAGACAGAGTAAAGGCGATGAGATTTTCTCTTTTTATTTCTGTCTTCCAGCACCCTGCTTCAACGTGTGTGTTGTAACAAGAATTGTGAGATACCTCTAGTACGTTGCCTCCCAGTAACTCTGAGTTTTAATTGATCGACTCATCAATCAGCGCAAAGCTGACTTGAAAGTGCGCCAAGTGTCAACGCCCATTTTTCCAGTGTCCGGTATCCTTCCAATTTCATTAGAATATGCCTGACATTAAATGGACGTAAATAAGCAGAAATCTTATTTGGTGCCTAAGGAATGTGCTGAACTCACACCCTGGGCAGGATTCTCCGTTTCTGAGACTAAGTGTTGACGCCAACAGAGAATCTATGGACTTATACGACAGAATAACCGGCGGTGCACCTAGACCGATTCCGCTACTGCTGAGGGGCTAGCACCAGTGCCATGTGGAACACAAAAATTCCAATGCAAAACGGTGTGGGATTCGCCGGATCCGCGATCGACGCCCGGGAGGCTGACAAGCTGCAACCGCACATACACATTACACTCCCCACACACACTAATCCCAGCTAAAAAGATGGCACTGGTTGTGCTGGAGCGTGCCCTTACAGGTCAGCTGGGGCCAGGGGGCACCCTGGGGGGGGGGGGGGGGAACCTATATGACCTGTGGCACCAGGTTCAAAGTGGGCTGTTAGGACGTGCGCAGCTGCATGGCTGCCTTTCCGGCTGTAGCAATGGTGTTCCGTGTCCATCCACCCCGACCCCACAGCCCACCTCCTGGCCACCCCCCACTATACCCTCCCGGCCCTGGCAGAAGCTCCCCGGCCAGCGGCACAACTGTCAGCAAACTATGGCAATGTTGGACAGCTTCCGTACCCCCTCTCTCTCCCTCAGCAGCCACCACGCTGGTTTCACAATTTTTAAAAGCACAAGTGAACAACGTCATCGGGAACTTGACCCATCAGAGGCAGAGAATCGCGGAGGCCCTGGAGAATACCGGGTCGGACCCGCTAATGATGTACAAACGATGCCTACTGTATGTGCAGAGTGAAATGCATTTATGCCATTTTCGAGGTGACAGAGAATCGCATTTGACATCAAATCGGCGCCTGCCGCAATTTTGACATCAAAAGCTATTCTCCGCCAAATCGCATTTCCCGATTTCGGCATCGGCTGACGGAGAATCCCGCCCCATGTATTTATGTTTCAAATCATTTAACCATCATTTATGTGCAACAGACACAGGCATGTTAAGGGACCTGTAATCTGGGAGACCTCTCAAATGTTTTACGTAATTTACATGTGTGCCATACTACTGCATTAAAAGAAATTTGAAAATACAGAATGCATTTCAATGAATACCATTTCTCTATAAAAAGCATCAGAAACCAGAATAAAACATAAAAATAAAGGCTTCCTTTCCCATTGCTGCTGGGCTCAAATGGATGCGACCCTCAAACAATTGGAGGAAAACTGTATTTCAGATTTGAGGGCACTTTTGCAGACTGGCTTGTAAGGCAGAACAAGGCCAACAGCGAGAGTTCAATTCCCGTACCGGCCTCCTCGAACAGGCGCCGGAATGTGGCGACTAGGGGCTTTTCACAGTAACTTTGTTGAAGCCTACTTGTGATAATAAGCTATTATTATTATAACTTTTGTTATTCACACAATCTTGTTGTGCACAGATTGGGTATCGCATCTGTGTATGATTCATTGGCTGTGAAGCACTTTGCGGTCTCCTGAGGTTGTGAAAGACACTAGATAAATTAAAGTTCTTCCTTACCCGCCAGTTTGCCCTCCATTGTGCTTCACTCCTATCACAGAAAGTGATGAAAAATCCGATACATAAGCTGCTGTTGAAGACGTTAGTGGCAATGTTGCTAATGATTTGTCCAATTACCCCATCAGCCCATCTTGATAAGTTTAAACATTGACTTGGCTTCTCATACAACTTTCTTATCAAATTGAAATAATACAGGAACCCCCAAAAGTTGCATGATGGAGAATTTCATTGAACTGAATCTTTCAATAGAAATATGGTGAAGGTCACCCAAGGAATAAAAAGTCTGAGGATCAGAAGCAAAAGATTTATTTGATGGGGAATTAATTTTGAATGACAAAATGCATATTCGCATGTAAAGTAAAACCAGATGGATTGGAATAGCTGCAATATCATGCCTTTCTGTTGCTCTGTTTTAGTTAGCTGAAGCTTCAAAAAGCATACTGGTACATAACTGAGCCTATTTCCTTCACGGTGCCCATCTCAATTTCCAATCCAACTCATTGGACTCATGGCATTCTAGTGTTGAGTAGAAACAGTCATTTATAAACAAGCCAAAGGGATCTCGTACAAGGGCAATTTTAAGTTTGAAATGGGGCAATCACATTCTGAAATATATCTGTAATCATAATTCTGAAATGCTTGACTAGTGATTGTGAAAAACTAACAGAAGAAGAAACCAATTCATTCTTTTTAACGAGTTCCTGCCAGTTTGATGAAAAAAGCACGTGGAGCAAATCAAAACAATATCAAAGCACCATGTCAAATGAAAATCAGTGGAAATTTTTAATTTGATTATACTTACAGGGGAAGTTTTGGAAGCTCACTGGAATACTCACTATAGTGAAAGAAAATTGAATCGTGTGGAGTTTTTACATTTTTAACATTTTCCAAATTCTCTCCCAATCATTCTGTGTCATATTTCAAATGTTTAGTTTTCTGTCGAATGCCTAAAATATTAAACAGGAAAATGGAGGGAAAATGGGAATTAAGAACTTTTTGTAACAAACATATAGGATACTTAAATGTCTATGTTTAATTGTTGTCAGGCTTTGTATATTGCTGAAACTTTTGTCTGCAGCAAGCTCAACAGCGAGAAAAGCATATTATGCACTGCCCTATCTTAACCAGTTGGAATATAGAGGCCAGTAGGCAGTATACTCGGAATTCTTCTTGAGGAAGTACCTACTTGATACCTGACAGTTTGTTTGTGCTCTTGCAGAGATGCAGCATCATTCCAGGTTTGGGAGAACCCCATTGTTTGCAGCCTGCTACACACTGCTGGTGGAAGTCCACCAGCCCAAGGAGTGTCAGATTGACTCCGGTGAGTGAATTGGTCTGATGATGTGCAATGATTTCTGGGGCAACATGAGAGCTCCCTTTGTTAAAATGTAAGTGACAAAGGAGTCCTCCAAATAGCTTTTATGCAGTTTAGATGGTAGGACACGAAAACTAGTGCCCATTTACACTGTTAAAACTATCTCCCTGTTTCGATTTACAGGCATCTTTGTGAATGTATAATTTCATATCAAGGTAAGAATGAAGGTTTAACAATGTAAATATGGAGAGCCAGTACGTGGACATCATGCTCCTGCCATCTCAACTAAAGAAGCAGTAAATGGAGAAGTATTATTAGGTGATCTCAACAGGTGTAGCATGGTGAGCAAAACATTAAAAATTCCAAGACACACACACCCTGAAAAAAGTTAAATATCGCAGTGGTCAGAAATTGCCGATTAAATCACAATTCCCCAAAAAATATTCCCAAGAATCTGCCAAGGGCAGTACGGTAGCACAAGTGGATAGCATTGTGCTTCACAGCGCCAGGGTCCCAGGTTCGATTCCCCGCTGGGCCACTGTGCGGGGTCTGCACGTTCTCCCCGTGTCTGTGTGGGTTTCCTCCAGATGCTCCGGTTTCCTCCCACAGTCCAAAGACGTGCAGGTTAGGTGGATTGGCCATGATAAATTGCCCTTAGTGTCCAAAAAAGGTTAGGAGGGATTATTGGGTTACGGGGATAGGGTGGAAGTGAGGCTGAAGTGGGTCGGTGCAGACACGAGGGGCCGAATGGCCTCCATCTGCATCGTATGGTCTATGTTCTAAGATGGGGCCTGACCACGTGGCAGCCAAGCTTGCTCTGATCAAAGAGAAAAAAATGAATTAAAAATTAATTGTGATTGAGTAGGCAGCTTTAAAAACCCTGCCAAAGTCAGGTTTCACCGCTTCCAAGATACAAGAACATTGTGCTAAACTAGGATTAAATACAATGGCCGGTGCACTTTCCAGAGCCACAGTGAACCTGATATAGGAGCTTGAAGCATACTCCCATTTGAGAAGGAGACACCTGTTAGTGACCGCAAATAAACTCCAAGAGATTTGCCAGGAACTGCCTACATCTGCAGTTACTGCCAACAAGGCTGGCCACAACAGAGACCAAGCAGTGCTACCATGAAAGTTTGGTTCGAACAACAAGGATACTTTACTGTCATTGACAATCTTATGGTCTATAATGAGGCGCTGATCATCCCAGTTTCCCTACAGCCAGAGATCCTCCAAAAAATACACCAGGACCATCTGGGCATCACCAACTGCAGGGTACATGCCCAATCCACCATCTAGTGGCCAGGCAGTGCCAGGGCAATTGAGGACATGATAGTGAACTGTCAGGTGTGTCAGTTCCTTGCCCACACACAATTCCCCACCAGGCCAAGGGAAAGGCTGGGCAT
The DNA here is from genome assembly GCF_047496885.1 of Scyliorhinus torazame. NCBI lineage: Eukaryota > Metazoa > Chordata > Chondrichthyes > Carcharhiniformes > Scyliorhinidae > Scyliorhinus > Scyliorhinus torazame. The sequence goes on along the minus strand of NC_092714.1, from coordinate 251,638,639 downwards.
CATTTGTCTTCAACAGCAAATCATTCCTTATTGTGGTGGATTACTTTTCCAGATGCGTTGAGTTGAAGCAACTGTACACAACACGCACATATTCAGTAGTTAAAGGACTGAGAGAGATGTTTGTGAGCCATGGCATCACAGGCAAGATTGCGTTGATAACAGCCAATGCTTCATGAAGGGGAAATCACACCCGACAAATTATTTAGAATTCTTTGAGGTGGTAACACGCAATATAGATAGAGGAGAACCAATATATGCAATATACTTGGATTTCCAAAAAGCGTTTGATAAGGTACCACACAATAGGCTACCTGACAAGATAAGAGCCCATGGTGTTGAGGGTAGTATAATAGCATGGATAGAGCGACTGATAGAAGGCAGAGAGTTGGAATGAGATGAGCATTTTCCGGATAGCAACCTGTAACTAGTGGACTGCCACAGGGATTACTGCTGGGGCCACAATTAATTACAATATTTATTAATGACTTGGACGAGGGAAGTGAATGTACTATTGCCAAGTTTGCAGATGACTCAAAAATAGGTGGGAAGACAAGTGGTGAGGATGGCACAAGAAGTCTACAGAGGGACATAGACATGTTACGTGAGTGAGCAAAAACCTGGCAATTAGAACATAATGTAGGACATATGAAGTTTTGCACTTTGGTAGGAAGAATAATTCTGAATATTATTTAGATGCAAAAACACTGCAGAAAACTGCAACACAGAGGGACTTGGCGGCCCTTGTGCATAACTCACCAAAAGTTAGCATGCAAGTTCAACAGGTAATAGGGAAGGCGAATGGAATGTTTGCCTTCATTTCAAAGGGAATAAAGTATGAAAACATGAAAGTCTTGCTAAAACTATGCAAGGCTATAGTTAAGACCACATCTGGGACACTGGGACCAATTTTGGTCCCCTTATCTAAAGAAAGGTATACTGGCATTGGAGGTAGTCCACAGCATCATAGAATCATAGAATTTACAGTACAGAAGGAGGCCATTCGGCCCATCGGGTCTGCACCAGCCCTCACAAAGAGCACCCTACTGAAGCCCACGTATCTACCCTATCCCCGTAACCCAGTAACTCCCACTTAACATTTTTCAGACATTAAGGGCAATTTAGCATGGCCAATCCACCTAAGCCACACATCTTTGGACTGTGGGAGGAAACCGGAGCATCACGCAGACACGGGGAGAACGTGCAGACTCCACACAGACAGTGACCCAGCCGGGAATCGAACCTGGGACCCTGGAGCTGCGAAGCACCTGTGCTAACCACTGTGCTACCGTGCTGCCCAGAGAAGGCTCACTAGGTTGATCCTGGGTATTGAGGGATTTTCTTATGAGGAGCGGTTGAGTAGGTTGGGACTGCACACATTGAAGTTTAGAAGCGACATTATTGAGACATATTGGATTCTCGGGGACTTGACAGGATAGATGCCGAGAGAATGTCTAGGACTAAGGAGCATAATCCTAGAATAACGAGTCACCCACTTAAGACAGAGATGAGGAGGAATTTCTTCTCTCAGAGGGTAGTGAATCTGTCGAATTCTTTACTGCAAAGGAGTGCAGAGGCTGGGTCGTTAAGTATGCTCAAGGTTGAGATAGACAGATTTTTAATCAATAAGAGAATCAAGGGTCATGGAATAAGGAGGAAACATGGATTTGAGGATTACATTGGACCAGTCATGATCTCAATGAATGGCGGAGCAGATTCCATCGGCCGAGTGACCTGCTTTTACTCCTACGTCTAACGGCCTTATGGTCTAATTCGCAAACGAGTACTTTGCCCAATTGGCCATCACATCTGGCTTCCACCACCGTACCAACTCCCCAAGATACCCACTATCATATATAGATACCCACTATCATATAAAGAGGACGGTAGAGGAGTCCGCAGTACAAAGGCTATTTGGTTTCCAAACAGCACTGTTTACCTAAAGGTTCATCCCATTACAATGCCACCTGGAGCCCTTGCCAGGTGGGATGGAAATGCCCAGAGCCAGTCTCCCCCCAGCCCCTGTTTTCTGATGTGTGCCTGTGGGTTCTGCCGGAGGCAGCCAATGTCCGATGTGACATCTGGGTGCCATGATATGGAAAGAAGAGGCCACCACACTGAACAAAGGAGGCCTGGACAGAGGCGGCCGGTCAGCAGACATGAAGTCATGCAAAGGACCTAGATCTAGTGCAGTAAAAAGGTTCAATGGCCTTCTGTACTCTGCCAGGATGGGTAATGAATCCAGATGGAACCGTGGGTTGATGTCAGTGTGGGTGGCAGCAATCGCTAGTGCTGACGGATGCGAAATGATGGTGATAATTGGCACATATTCCTGTACCTTGATTAGATCGGATGGCTGGAATCTACGTACGGGTGAGGTGCGACAATATGATGGGCACCTGAACCTGCATCTTTGGGGGTGAGGCAGGTGCATTCTGGCCCTGGGTCGGGTCACGCGTGCCTCAAGTTAACCGTTCATACAATGTTTTCCCACCCTTTCAGACTCACCAATCAGAGCCTGATTTCGCTCTGCACTTCCCGCTGATAGGCTCATGTTGAGCCTCTCAGCAAATGCAGAGTATTCAGGCTCTGATTGGATGCCCAGTGCTCAGGAGCCCCGCTCATTGTTTAGGGTCCTGTGCCTAAGCCTGGTATTTCCCATTGTAAATATGCCTCTGCCGAGAACCCTCCCTTGACCTCCGGGGATGACCTGCAACTGGGAGCACCTGTGTTTCATATCCCTCCTTTGCACAAAGCACCTGCACAGATTCAGGCCCATCAATGGGCATGTGCGTTTTGAAGCAGGAGGTAGTGCACAGTCATGAAGGCACATTATACTCACCTGAGCAGCAGGCGGTGGCAGAGTCCCCCAGGGCGTCGGCTGTCAGAGGATTGCAGGAGACCAGGATGTTACTGAGTCCGAGGCAGATGGTGTCGTCCATCAGGAGGCAGATGCTGGATGTCCATCCGAATGCGTGTGAAAATCTGGCACAGATCCCTGAGGGTCTGTGGGTCATGGGCTAAGTGTTGGAGGAGTCCACGTGGAGCGTGAGCACTGCGTTAGCCCAGAGCTGTGAATGCATAGCTTCCCCATAGAGGGAATGCCAACTCCATTCTAGAGGCAGCTCCAGGAACTCAATCAGGGGTTGCATTGAGACATACAAACCCATATACTGGCAGGGAACGTAACAGATCACTGCCAGTGTGAGGGATGAATGAGGTATCTAGCTACCCGTCCACATCTATGGTGAGCAGGGAGGCTCAATCCAATCTCATGTTGGCAGACAACCTGTAGCTCCAATGCTCTAATGAGGGCTCCTCTCCGGGTGCTCCTGATGGTGGCAGCAGTTTCTCTGCCAGTGACCATGGCATCTGAGGAGACCGCAATGACGGAGGAGTGTCCAGACATAGTGCTGGAACCTTGACACCTGGGGGGTGACGCAGAATGTCGGCATGATAGCAGCTTCCTGGATACCTGGTAAATCTGCAGTATCTGACACTTGTGGTTATACACAATCTGCATGTTCAGGCCCCCCCCCCCCCCCCGGGTGCCTGGCTGGGAACAAGCATACAGTCAATGAGCGGCAAAACCTCTGTCTCACTGCCTGGTCTAGCCTGTCCTGAAGTGAATGAAGCTACTGACCCTTTGGAACAGTGCATCTGTGACCAACTTGTTGCAACTGCGAGAATCCAGAGAGTTCCCACTGACCCCGGAGACATCAAAGTTCAGGGCTCGGTCAGCTTCAGAGTGTTCACCTACCCAGTTGGAGGCTATTTTGGGGCTGATCATGTCTCAGATAGAGGTGGCAGTGTCCCTGGAGAGGCGGAGCCTTCTTTGCCATGCAATCTCTGACGGCACGGTAGCACAGTGGTTAGCACTGTTGCTTCACAGTGCCAGGATCACGGGTTCCATTCACTGTGCGGAGTCTGCACGTCCTGACCGTGTCTGCGTGGGTTTCCCAGCTGCCCCGGTGACCTCCCACAGTCCAAGGATGTGCAGTATAGGTGGATTGGTCATGCTAAATTGACCTTTAGTGTCCAAAAGTTAGGTCGGGTTGCTGGGTTACGGGGATAGGGTAGAAATGTGGGCTTAGGTAGGGTGCTCTTTCAGGGGCCGGTGTAGACCCAATGGGCCGAATGGCCTCCTTCTGCACTGTAAATTCTATGCCCAGTAAGCATGACCACTGCATATACACTCTACCAGCTGGGCAATGGCGCCTTCTCCAGACTGTTGCAATTCCTGCTGGCCATTCACCCCTACTGGCAATTTACCACTCAGTCCCGAGGACAAACTCTGGGACAGTGCGACAGCCAACTGCCCTCCTCTCCCTTCTGGTCCCTCCTCTTCTTCTGAAGAGGTCCCTCGAGCTGAGTGTACACTCTCCATATTTGTCCAGATTTTTGCACACATTTCTGTAGTGAAGGGGACTTTCTTCAGAAAACCTTTGCAAATGTTTGGCGATCCGGGAATTATCTAAAACACACAGAAAATGCCAGAAATGATCTGTAAGCCAACTACAAGCAACTCACAGCAAGGCCCCTTATTCTTCGCTTTACGGACATCTTCTGGGCCTTTTGTCCTGCCTCAAATGTAAAATGAATGAAAAATGTGAAGGCCGCTTGGCTGATTGGCCCATGAGCCGAGTGTAAAAGTGCATGAACCACTCAAAATCGCTGTCCCTAAGATGTTAATGGGCCCTTTAACTGTCGGTGGGCTCGCTTCTGACTTCTGGGTGCACCTGCCAAACGATATATCCTCCCGGTGTTGTGGTGCCCCATTGTCTACCGCATGCCCACACAAATATTCTGGCCAATATTGCACAAATCCAAACCGATTAACAACAAAATACACTGCAGAAACCCATAATAAACTAACCAGATCCAATGCACGGTACCCTTTGCATGTGTATCCTGGTAGACAGATTTTCACAGTAACTTCATTGCAATGTAAGCCTACTTAGATTCTTCTTATTATTATTCTTTAACAAACATTTTCCAACCACAATTGTTTTGCCACTCAGATGCATTAGCAATTGGCATGTGCTGAGTTAATTCTTTTACACACAATAATTCAACTTGTTCTGCGTGGGTTCATTCGGAGAAGTTGGCAAGGCTTCTGAAAACCCATACCAGATTCAAGATCTCGGTATTATTTTGTAACTGTGTTCTTAATAACTTGAACTGCTTGTTTTCAACAACATTATCCTTTGAATGGCCACAAGAACAATGTTGTAAGAACATGCACTCTCTGGGCAATGAGTTAATAGTCTATCCGCTGTGTCATTTATAGGCATGTTGCAAACAATAGAAAATTCTCACCTACCTAGTATTAATTCTTAGCTTTTTTTGTTTATTGTATCATTAGTAAGCTGCGGTTATGCCACAGAGGTAAAGCTGGAACTACTATTGGCAATATTGACCAACGAATACATGACGTGTTTGTGTGGCACTCCTGAATCAACTACTTTAATGTAACCAGATTAGTGCTTCTGTTAAAATCACAGGGAAAGGCTTGTTATTTGAACACTTGTGTTTAGCCACCTTTGTGAGCAATGATCATTTCTCACCTATATTGTCAGATCAATATTTGGCGAGTGTTCCCCTGTGAAGTGGGTATAAAATATGCGTCTCGGATACATCGCTGTACATTGTACTGAGGAGAATTTGGATCCCTGCATCGTGCTCCACCCCTCTGGCAACTGCTTATTTTAATGTTAAGAGAGCACAGGCAAGAACATCTATGTGCTCCTAACATAAAGGCTCCAAGTAAAGCTTCCAAGAGGTTCAGTGGATCAACTAAGCACCTTTTAACATCAGTTTAGCAACAGCTTACAAATGTACCACTTCCAGTGTGAATACATAGCAGTTTGTCATTACTTTCTGGAGGTAGCATCACATCTTTCACTTTGGTGTACTAGAGAGTCAAGTTATCAACCTGAATCCCAAGTCCAATCATTACTTTCACCTTGATACACATCGGAAACCACTTTTTGTCCACTCAAAAGTGAGAGTATAACTTGCAAATCAGTTCTCTGCTTAATTTACTTTGAAATTATATGCAGCTACCTGTTTAATTATTTATATTAATTTTGAGTGTACATATCTTTGCAAACATTTAATGCTTTGTCCATAATGCTCACTTGTAAATGACTATGAGTTTGGCAAGTATGCCCTCTTGTGGACTAAGCTAGGCTTTGCAGCCTGGTCTGCAGCGGATCAGTGAGTATTTTGTAAACTATCGCAGCATTCAATTTATATTTTGCATGAAATTATCATGCATTCCATTGCATGTTCTGTCCTGGATCAGTGAGGGTATTCAGTGAGCAATGCTGTGCTACCTGCAGTGGCTCAGTTTGAATTCATTGTGTGCTGTGCTACAGGTCAGTGTGGTGTTTGTGCAGTTTGCTGTTTCGTAAATCAGAGTGAGCTATGCAGTGTGCTGTTTACAATAGCAGTGTGGCCTTATTTTTCTCTCAGGGCTTCATTTAACACAGATGTTCCCTGGGTTTGACCCACTGCACCAACATTTTGAGTGAGTGTTTCTTTTTCACCACATGAGTATCTGAGACTTTCTTCATTCATCTCTCCTTAGGGAAAGATTAGAAGAGAGAGGAAACCTCCCTTACCAAGGGACAGCCTAAATAAACCCACAGTCTTGTGGGTCAGCATATTAGGCCTCATGAAACACATAAATCAGGCATGTACCAAAAAGCCAAGCTCTCATGCAATTCAGAGAGCCAGCATTTCAGCTTTCGTGCCAATCATAGTATGACTATCCCTGATCTGCTGAAGTTTATTGATGTAAATAACACAAAAATATTATTTCAGAATTCCAACATCGTGTCATAATATTATTCCTGAGCCCTCACTTCAAACTGGTGAGGCTGTAGATCCGAGTTAATTAGACTGAGCATGGAGTTGCTGGAAAAATAAACCAAATTACTTGGAAATCACAGACTACTGATTTGTGGTATCTATGTAGTTGAGGAAGTTGTGGCAATAAATGTTTTCTGCTACATCTAATAATTGTGATTGCTTAAATCGCCAACTTAATCGAACGCAACAGCAACCTTCATACAATATTGAATAAACACCAGAAAAAATTCATCGGTCAAAATATGTCTGCAAAACCGAGGAAAAATAAACAGAAACTGCTCAAAATTCCAAACCTGAGCAATATTTGAATGATCTTCATTCATTTAAATTATGAAGTCAGGTAGAGGAATTATTTTTAAGACATGCTGAGGATTATTGCCTCAAACGACTGACTGTAAATGTTTAACCTAGAGTTATGTTCTTGAGTTCTGATTTGAAAAGTTATATTCAACTAGTCACTGATGTTGGTTCTTGATAGAAAGATTTACTGATGACTTCAGTGCTCAGGTTTATTTACCCTGAGGGTTCACATGCTTCTATGAAACCCAAGTCTTGATAAAGCTTTAAAGCCATTAGAACCAATGTACACATCTACTAGCAGTACGGTGGCACAGTGGTTAGCACTGCTGCTTCACAGCGTCAGGGACCCAAGTTCAATTCCGGCCTCGGGTGATTGTCTGTGTGGAGTTTGCACTTTCTCCCCGTGTCTGCGTGGGTTTCCTCTGGGTGTTCTGTTTTCCTCCCACAGTCCAAAAATGTGCTGGTTAGGTGGGGTTACAGGGATAGGGTGGGGTAGTGGACCTAGGAAGGGTGCTCTTTCAGAGGATGGGTGAAAACTCGATGGGCCGAATGGTTTCCTTCTACACTGTCGGGATTCTATCATTGTAGCACTAAACTATCAGAGTAACAGACCAAAGCATCTTATCATTGCCACTGGAGTGCCAGGGAACGGTTTGCCTGCCATAATCCATAGGCTGATATGGAACCAGCTGCAGAGGCCACTGCCAGGGATTATATTGTGCCCCAGTATATTACTAGCAGCTTTTTCCCTGGGTAATTCAAGGGATGTTTGCAGTTTTCTTTTGTTTGAACTGTGCAACAAAAATAAATAGTTTATTCACCAGGGATGAACAGCTTAGGTTACATGGAGATGCAGGAGAAGCCAGGATTATTCCTCTTAGAGCAGAGAGGATAAGGCAGAGATTTAATAGAGGTGTTCAAAATTATGAGGGGGTTTTGATAAAGGAAGTAATGAAGAAATTGTTTACACCGGCAGGCAGGAAAGACATTTAAGATAGTTGCCAAAAGAACCTGAGGGAAGATTAGAAGAATTTATATATCCAGCTATAGCATGATAGCATAGTGGTTAGCACTATGGCTTCACAGCTCCAGTGTCCCAGGTTCGATTCCTAGCTTGGGTCACTGTCTGTGCGGAGCCTGCATGTTCTCCCCATGTCTGTGTGGGTTTCCTCCGGGTGCTCCGGTTTCTCCTGAAAGTTGTGCTATTAGGTAATTTGGACATTCTGAATTCTCCCTCTGTGTACCCGAACAGACGCCGGAATGTGGCGACTAAGGGCTTTTCGCAGTAACTTCATTGCAGTGTTAATGTAAGCCTACTCGCGACAAAAAAGATTATTATTATACTGCAGAGTTATGGCAATCTGGAATGCATTGCCGGAGAGGGCAATGGAACAGAACCAATAGTAAATTTCAAATATGAATTGCATAAATACTAAGAAAGAAAAGAAAATGCAGGGCTATGGTGAAAGAGTGGGTCTAATGGATAGCTTTCAGAGAGGCAGCATAAATACAATGGGCCAAATGGCCTCCTTTTGTGCTCCATGGTGAGTACGATACCAGACCCACGGAAATGTCACACAAAAAGAAACTTCTCGGATGATCAATGCAGGGTGTAGATTAGACAATTATATTCTAAGGTTTCACCTGATTTGTCTTTTGGGGCACGGGACCACAACAGATGCACCATAGAAAGCATTCTTTCTGGTTGTATCACAGCTTGGTATGGTTGCTGCTCTGCCCAAGACTGGAGGAAACTACAAAATGTTGTGAATGTAGCCCATTCCATCACGCAAACCAGCCTCCCATCCGTTGACTCCGTCTATAATTCCCGCTGCCTCGGAAAGGCAGCCAGCATAATTAAGGACCCCGGACATACTCTCTTCCACCTTCTTCCGTCAGGAAAAAGATACATAAGTTTGAGGTCACGTACCAACCGACTCAGGAACAGCTTCTTCCCTACTGCCATCAGACTTTCGAATGGACCTACCTTGTTTTAAGTTGATCTTTTCTCTACATCCCAGTTTTAACCATAACATTACATTCTGTGGTCTCTCCTTCCTTCCCTATGTACGGTATGCGTTGTCTATATAGCATGCAAGAAACAACACTTTTCACTGTATACTAATACATGTGACAATAATAAATCAAATCAAATCAAATCACTCACTAAGCTGTCCTGAAGGGACAGAAAAGGTTGGGATAAAATATAATATGGAGTGCTTATGGGATCAGTAGGTTGACTGGCCTTTCCTCATTTAATTTGGCATAGTGCATTTGACATGACAAATAAAAAGGTTAGTTGGAGTTACTGGGTTACTCCAGGGATAGGGTGGGGGCATGGGCTTAAGTAGGGTGATCTTTAAAGGGCCGGTGCAGACTCGATGGGCTGAATGGCCTCCTTCTGCACTATAAATTCTGTAACTACTAAGCTGCTTCACGGGTCATTATCAAGCAACATTTGCCACCAAGTCACACAAGGAGTTATTATTAGCAGTGATAAAAATCAAAGCAGTAGGTTTTTAGCGAGTGTCAAGGTGAGAGAGGCAGAGAAATGTAGGCAGCGAAATCCAGAACTGAGGGAATTGACACGGTGGCCAACGTTGGAGTGATTCAAATAGGAGGTGCTCAAGTGGCCGGAATTGAAGAGTGCAGAGGTCACACAGACTTTATAACACAGAAACAGGCTATCAATCCAAGTTGGCATCTGTGTTCCACTCGAGCTATCTCCCATCTTTCTCTTCTGCAGAGCAAGAGGAGGTTACCGAGTAGGGAGGGGCGTTGAAAGTGTGACAGGACCTCAACCAAGGTGGATAAATTGCAGCAGAGAATATTCGAGAATAATGGGGACGAGGCAACACCAAAACAAAGAAAGTTAGACTGTTTTGTATTCTTAAATGTGCCTTTGGAAAAACAACTTTCATTTATCACAATATAGTTGTCGCAAGTGGTGAATATTTTTGGGATAGGTAAGAGAATTACAGGAGAGCCAAGCCAGCCAAAGAAAATAAAATGAAAAAGGATCCTTAAATCAACTCAAGACACTTTCTATTCTTCACGGCTGAATATCAGAAACTTGAGTCGGTTTTATATATTTTTTATAAAATAACACAGTGGAACTCAGATTTCATTTATTTTATTTCATAAAAATACATATTTGGAGGATATATTCGGCAAGTCCTTTATAATATGAAGTTGCAGTGTTGTCACAGAGGCCTTTCATGTCCCTCGCCTCCCTCTCCCTCTCCCATCCCCCTCCCCCATGAGGAGACCACCCATAAGAAATCATTGAAAAATATGCAGCCAACTGCTTTGAACAGATGTTCCAATTAAACATAATCTGAAACTAATGGAGGTGCCATCTGTCAAGCAGGACATGATGCATTTAAAAATGTAGTGGTGGGCCGTGTCTGATCCTACTCTAAGCCGTTCCACCACACTACACTGATGTTCAGCAGCTTGTAGGCAGAACCTACAGGACAATAAAAAATGCTCAGTTATCGCAAGTGGGATGTGTGCGTGCACAGGTCTGGGCCTGATGCACCACAATGTGGGATCCCTGGAAATTTTCTCAAATGTGGAGGTCATCGAAATTTCAAGTCGAGCCCCACACAGGAATTGAGTTAATGCTGAACACCAACCTCCGGCATTCTGTAAAATGTTTATTTACAAAGCATTTTTGAGCTGAATGCTGCTCTTATTTCAAATTGCCGGGAGGAATGTGGTGAAATTATGAGAGGATTTTAAAACATTTTACATCTATCGCTGCCACACATACCAGATAAATGGCAGGCTGGACGAATTATGAAGAATAGGTGCAGATCCCTTGATCATTTATTGATTTAGACAGATTGCACACAACATATTTGATAAAAGGAAAATTGAGAATAAGAAAAATCCAGGATAAGATAAGCATCTGAAGCAAAACAGTTAAAATTTCAGCTACAGCCCTTCACCAGAATTCAGGGCTCTGACGAAAGCTTACACCCAAAGCAATAATTGATCTTTCTCTCATGCTGTTCTACCAGCTGTGATTTTTCATCATATTTTCATTTTACTTCTCTTTCTTGTGGACCGTGTTCACAAGCCCATCAAAGTGTCCGTTTGGATAGTATGCACAGGTCGGTAATGTATCCGCAAGATGAGCGGCACAGTGGTTAGCACTGCTGCCTCACAGCGGCAGGGACCCGGGTTCGATTCCGACCTTGAGTGACTGTGTGGAGTTTGCACATTCTCCTCGTGTCTCCGTGGGTTTCCTCCGGGTGCTCCGGCTTCCTTCCACAGTCCAAAGGTGTGCAGGTTTGGGGGATTGGCCGTGCTTAATTGCCCCTTAGTGCCCAAAGGCTAGGACAGGGGTTACAGGGATGGGGTGGGGGACTGGGCCTGGGTGGAGTGCTCTTTGCAGTGTCAGTGCAGACTCGATGGGCTGAATGGCCTCCTCCTGTACTGTCGGGATTCTATGATTCTATGAGGCTAGCAGCTGAACTGGGTATGATTCTCTTCCATAGCCACTGTCCAACAACTCGACAGCATTCCCTATTTACAGTCACATACAAAGAGGTAAAGAAGGTGGCCAGGACTGAAGGAACTGTAATCCTGTCATAACTCAGTGCCTTCAGGAAATTTACATAATAGCATTAGCACGAGCACTACTAAATGCAATGAAATCCCTGTCTGTTAGCATGGACAATATGTTTTGGAGGAATTTCTATGAATGAACTTTTTCCTGTCTTGGTTCTGATGATCGATTTCCCAAGCGGAGCAGGTTCTGCCTGGATACCATACTTATTCTGAAAGTGAAGCCCTGATTATGTGAAGTGATGACTGAAACATCTCAAACCTTGCCATAAATGAAGCAAGTGTAAAACTTTCAGAAAATAATCTTATGTGAAATTATATCAGTTGATTCCTGATATTTTGGGGGGTCTGAGAAATGAATGCTGCCTCCAGGCAACACAACAACTTGCATTTATAATGTCTTTAATGTAGTAAGATGTCCTCGGGCACGTCACTGGAGGCATGTAAAGCAAGAATCTGGGGTGGGATTCTCCACAATTGGCGCGATGTCCACCGACCGGCGCCAAAAACAGCGCAAATCAGTCCGGCATCGCGCCGCCCCAAAGGTGCGGAATACTCCGCATCTTGAGGGGCCGAGCTCTCACCTTGAGGGGCTAGGCCCATGCCGGACTGATTTCCGCCCCGCCAGCTGGTGGGAAAGGCCTTTGGCGCCCCGCCAGCTGGCGCGGAAATGACTTTGCCGTGCGACGCATGCGCGGGAGCGTCAGCGGCCGCTCACGGCATCCCCGCGCATGCGCAGTGGAGGGGGTCTCTTGGGCCTCCGCCATAGTGGAGACCATGGTGAAGGCGGAAGGAAAAGAGTGCCCCCACGGCACAGGCTCGCCCGCGGATCGTTGGGCCCCAATCGCGGGCCAGGCCACCGTTGGGGCACCCCCCGGGGACAGATCGCCCCGCGCCCCCCCCCCCAGGACCCCGGAGCCCGCCCGCGCCGCCTTGTCCCGCCTTGATTCTCGCCGGCGGGACAGGCATTCCAGCACCGGGACTTCGGCCCATCGCGGGCCGGAGAATCGCCGGGGGGGGGGGGGCCCACCAACCGGCGCGGCGCGATTCCCACCCCCGCCGAATATCCGGTGCCGGCGAATTCGGCAACCGGCAGGGGCGGGATTCACGCCAACCCCCGGCGATTCTCCAACCCGGCGGGGGGGGGGGGGGGGGGGGGGGGGGGGCGGAGAATCCCGCCCCTGATGCTGAACACATTAGGAGATATTAGGCCAACTGACATAATAGCCAAAAAGCTTGGTCAAAGAGGTAGGTTTTCAAGGAGGGCTTTGCAACAAGGTGAAGCTGAGAGATGGAGAGGTTTAGGGAGGGAATTCCAGGGCTTAGAGCTTTAGCAGCCGAAGGCAAGACCACCATTGGCGGAGCAATAACAATTGTAGTTGATCAAGGGACAGAATTAGAGGAGTGTAAATATTTTGGGGAGTGCTGTGGGTGCAATTACTGGGTTAGGGAGGGGAAAGTTCATTGAAGGACTTGAAAACAAGGATCAGAATTTACAATCAAGAGAAATGCAAGTCATAGAGCACAGGATTGATGGGAGAATGGAACTTAGTGCAAATGAGAACATGGGCGGCAGAGTTTTGGATGGACTCAAAGTTGATGGAGGCTAGAATGTAAGAGTTGGCCAAGAGTGAATTGGAATAGTCAAGTCTAGGAGATGAGTTGAGGTAGGGGTGGAATTGGGTAATTTTATAGAGGTGGTAAAAAGCAGTTTTGAGGATAGCATGGGCATGTGGTTGGGAACCCAGAGGTCAAGTATGACACCAAGGGGCAGCACGGTGGGGCAGTGGATTAGCCCTGCTGTCTCACGGCGCCGAGGTCCTAGGTTCGATCCCGGCTCTGGGTCACTGTCCGTGTGGAGTTTGCACATTCTCCCCGTGTTTGCGTGGGTTTCGCCCCCACAATCCAAAGATGTGCAAGGTAGGTGGGGTGGATTGAACACGCTAAAATTGCCCCTTAATTGAAAAAAAATTAATTAGGTACACTAAATCTTTTTTTGTTAAAGTATGACACCAAGGTTGCAAATAGTCTGGCTCAGCCTCAAGTTGCAGGGTGGAGTTAGTGGCTGCGGTGCGAAGATTGCGGTGAGGACTGAGGTATACAAACCAATAACAAGAATGTACCTGAAGCAGAAATGTAAAATTTACCAGAGCACAATGCAATAGCAGGGTAACAATACATAGATTTAACTGGCATTGGCCTTGGCACAGATCAATGTAAAACGTTAAAATATGCACATATGAAACACATTCATAAGTTTCAAAACCCAAATGTAAAAACACAAATAAATAGCTATTGTGCACAAGATTAAATACTTTCTACTCTCTCTCATTTGAGAGTACTAGCTTAGTAGTCAAAAAGTCAAAAAAAGGTTGAATTATCCATAGGTCCACTGTCATGCCCATTTGTTGCTTCATATAATGCCCAAAGTGCCAGGATTCAATTTCTGTTTCTTTTTCATTTTTATATTGTTTCAAAATTACAGCCATGATTAAACGCAGCTGCCCGGAGGCATAGCAGACACTGATTGCATCGCCCATTGAGTACCAGGTTGCAGGCTCACAGTTGCAATTCCCCTCAGGATGAGCTCCATGTGCCAGCCTGACTGTCACAATATAGCAGTAAGTGGTGAGCACATGCTTCCTAACAGGAAGTGACAATCATTTTGAGGTTACTTGCTCACACCTCAAACACTGTAACTTTGGGAAAGGCCTGAGAGTTGTGTGATTCATCCCCCCCCCTTTTAGTTTTTGAGTCATGCTGCCTGACAAAGTCACTTAAAAAGGGACTTAAAGAAAATAATACAGTAATAGGTCAAAATGCATCTTCCATAACTCACAGCTGTCAAAGTACAGCTGGCAATGAGAACCATAGTCTCTGGAAACCTGAAGTAAATGAATGTTCATATCTCCATAATGGTACAAATTAATATTAGTTTTTTTTTTAAGTCACAGAAAGGTTGTTCAATCTCCCTCAATCACTTTGTTTGGCCTCCCAATTCTGTCTTAGCCAAAGGGCGCAGTAAAGCAGCAACACCAAATTATAGCCTATTGCTCAGCCTCTGTTAATGTTGCTCATGACTTGGCATTCAGGAAGTTCTTGTGCAACATGAGTGCCTCAGAGTGATCCATCCTTCCATTAATTCCTCCTTTCTGCTGGGAAATACTTGCACTCTGCTACTTTCCATGTCAGTGTAATGCTGTCTCTGGTGGAATGTCGAGCGAACAATGAAGAATGGAGACAATTGGCATAAAGGATCAGGACACTCCCCTTCAGACTCTTCTGCGATATTGCTTTCAATGCGCCGTTAAAAGTTCTGACACCAAGTCTCATTTTCAAAGAACCATTCAAATTAGTGTTATCATATTTGGAGTCGGTAACAAAAAAATAACCTGGAATGTCTAAAACAAGGAACTGTCAACTTGTTTGTAACGACCCATTGATGCTCCTCTTCTGTTGGTACTCAGATAGCAGTACCTCACTCCTGAGACTCTGGAAAATAAGTACAGCTAAGATGTGAAATGCAACTTTTGGGAAAGGGTTAAACATTTACTGGAGGCTACTGGAGTTCCAACCTCTCGTGTATAATTAGCAATGTTGCAGACCAGGAACTGAGCGTGTTAAAGCCTCTGAACATGAATAACCCTATGCATCAAACTTTCAATATACCTCTATGGTTGTTTAACACATTTTCCTCCTTTCTCTCCCAAAGATGCTCCCGATTCGTGTTGGTTCAATCAGTGCCAGCTGGAGCCTGGTGTTTCACCCAATGACCTATTCATCATGGATGAGAAGGGGCAGAGGGTGTCCGTGGGCTACTTCTTTACAAAAGTCACAATGGCCAATCTTATCTTGTTCTCACCCAACTTCCACGCTTTGTACTTTCAAGTCAGGCCCACCAGATAGTGACCTGGTGCCAGAACCCTATTTGATTCCTCCCCTCTTAGCCCAGGAGTACTGAGATAAATTACAACACCCCCACTGCCATGAGCTAACTCTGCCCAGACCAAGGATCAAGGTGGGGCCATCTGTTGGGCAACACTGGGGACAGCCTTTACTCCAGGAGGTCCCTGAAAACCTTAGTATGGTATTCTCTAAGTCTGAATAAAGACTGTAGACTTCCAGTTAACACAAATACTTTATTCAGTAGGTTTGTTCTGTTTCCAGAGCTTAACTAGATATAATACAGTCAAGAGGTATGACCAGTGAAGCTAAGGTAAGCTGCCTATGCTGAGCTGTCTCTGTGTGCTGCTGCTCACTAGCCCAGTGCTTCTGAAAGAGGCGGATCCTACCTTGGGCTGGACCCTTTATACCCGTCTCTGATGCCCTCTAGTGATGCTGTGGCTGTTACATCTGTCTGCAGTCCCTGGTGTATGTACAGATGTACAGATCACTACATCCACCCCCCTTTTATTGGACAAGTTTTCTAGACTGGCCTCAAGAAAACTGTACATAACAAGTGGTGAGAATATGCAAACCTGCACACTGTGAAAATGATAAAAGTAATACAGAAACAATTAACTGTGCTGTGAGTCCATCGTGAGAAATGTCCATATTCATCTTGTGCGTGTGTTTGAAGTGTCGTCACAAATCTAGCCGGTCGGGTGCCTTACGGCTTCTGCTGGAGTGTCTTAACGGTGGTAGTAGGGATGATGGTTTGATGTCATCAAGAGTACTGTCTGGCGTTGTGTGGCGGGGAACGTCCTGTGGACAAATGGACTTGGTCAAGTCCAGTGTGGGAAATACTGGCGTTGTAGGTCGAATCTCTAATAGAGCCCGGCGGTTACAGCGAAAAAGCAATCCCGCAGACGATTTGACAATACGCGGTGCCTCCTGCCTGATCACCGTGGCTGACTCAGACCATCCGCCTTCTGGTTCCCTGATTCTGATGGTGTCACCTATTGTCAGTGGCTTGAGTGGGATCCCATGTTGATCGTAGTATAGTTTTTGTTTGGTGCATAGTGCCCGCATGTCGTCGAGAACCGATGCGTTGCCGGGGTCTCGGAATTGCTTTGCCGGTAGGATTGTCCAGATGTCTCTGCCGAAGAGCATTTGCGCTGGCGACAGTCCTGAGCTCAATGGGGTTGCTCGGTATGATAACAGAGCTAGGTTGATGTCGGAACGTGACTCGGCTGCATTGCTGATGGGCCGTTTAATGATGTAGACACCTTTTCCCGTTCCATTTGATTGCGGGTAGCGTGTCTGTGTCGCACCATTGTCTGATCTCGACTTTTTCTTGTGTTTGTGGTATTGATTCTGTATGTCATCATTCGTGAAAGCTGTTTTGCTTGTTTGTTCTGGAGCAGATGTGAATTTGTGAGATTCTTTATCATGCCATGGCACGTTTGTAGTCTTGTCATTGTTTCGCAGTGTGCTGTGGCATTGTCCTTAACGTGCAGAGTTGTACCATGTTGTACAGGCCGTTGTTTCATTGTTGTTGTTTCTGTCGTTTCCGTCTTTGTTGGTTGTCGTTCTTGTTGTTGTTTTTGTCGTTTCTGTCTTGGTTGTTTTCGTTGGCATTCTTGTTGTTGCCGTTCTTGTTGTTCTTTTTGTCGCGCTTGTTGATTCTGTTTTCGTTATTTTCGCTTTTATTCTTGCTCTTTTTCTTGTCGTGCTTGTTGTTTCTTGGATGCTTCTTGTTGCTTTTGTCGTTCTTGTTGTGCTGCATGTTGTTTTTGTTGTTGTTCTTGTTTCTGCTGTGCTTCTTGTGGTTTTTGTTGTTCTTGTTGCGCTCAATGAGTGTGCCATGTGGATTATTTGAGTCACTTTCACAGTTATTGGTGTCAGTGTCCATTGTGGTATCTGCTACTTTGAGCGTTTCTTCTTGAGAATTGTGAGAATGATCTGATGTTGCATTGCTGTTGGTGACATCAGTCATTTGTGGTGGATTCTATTCCTCTTCTTTGCTTACTTGGTGCTCCTCTTCTAGAGTCATTTCTGGTTCACTTGAATCATCATTGATTTCTAGGTGCTCCTCTTTTGGAGTCATTTCAGGTTCACTTGAATTATCATTGATCTCTTTGTGCTCCTTTCCTGGAGTCAAAATCTTCAAGATTTAATTTTGTTGTGGGTCATGGTGCTCCTTTTCTGGAGTCAAAATCCTCAAGATTTCTATTGACGTGGTCTATCTGGACTCTTGGTGCTCCTCTTCTGGAGTTAAATCTTCAGGATTTATATTGACGTGGTCACTCTGGACTCTTGGTGCTCCTCTTCTGGAGTCATAATCTTCAGGATTTATATTGACGTGGTCTCTCTGGACTCATGGGTGGCCGTCCTCTGATTATTGAGTGCTTCTGTGCAGACGAGCTGAGATATGTCAGTCTCGCTGTGATCCTGCACATCCTGTATGGGAATTATGATTTCTTCATCACTTGACTCACATACAGTGGGTAGACATTCAGTGTCTTCTCCTGGTGTCTCAAGTAAGCTTGATAGATCTTCATGGTCTTGTACATGCATGGCGTTCACTATGGAGTGTTTGCTTGCTTCCACTTTTGAGTCTGTCACCGAGCTGTCTGTGGAGGCTTACGTCGCTCTCTTTGTGGAGGCTGGTGTCGCTTTCTTTGTGGAGTCCTTCATCGCTCTCTGTGTGGAGTTTGTCATCACTCTCTCTGTGGAGTCTGTCATCGCTCTCTTTGTGGAGTCGTGCAGTGTTCTCACTGTCGAGTCGATCTGTCCTCTCTCAATGGAGTCATTCTGTGCTCTCTGTGTGGCGTCGTCTTCGTCTTGGGTATTGCTGTCATCCCATGTATCGACGATCTGCCATGGCATCATGGTATTGGATTCATCTACCATGAGAAGAGTCGTATTGAGCTTTTCAACCGTGTTGCTGATGCTGTGATCAGGATCTCCGAATAACTCAGCCATGTCTGAGTAGTATTGCGTGTATTGTTCGATAGACAAATCATCGCTTTTTGTTTCGGAGTTGTGATCATTCTCTTCATGTTCAATCAACAAATCATCTTCTTGTGTGGAGGCTGGGACCCTTCGTGGTGCGTGGACCACTCTCTGTTTCTTGGCGTCAGGCTGCAGCATAATCCTGCACTCACGAGTCGGGATGTCATATATGCTGGGCTGAAAATTCCCCAATCCGAAGAACTCATCGTCGGGGTCTTCACGGTACAACACCTCTAGTTGCAGTTCGGATTTGGTACTGGGGTATCCCTCTCCCAAGATGAAATCTTCGTCTGAGTGGTAGTCTACAAGGACCATATCATCTTCTAGGGCGGGCTAACTGCTTGTTCCAGGGTGTTGTGAAAGTTATTTTCAACTGCTGGCTTAAGTTCGGGCATTGTTCTGTCTTTTGAGGCAAGAAAATTGGGTTTTGCAGCTTTAAATTTCTTTTTGTTCATTTTCGTGCATTTCCCTTTTAAGTGGGCGTGGTCCTGGTCCTCTGATGTCATGACGCTCGTGACATCATGTGTAGGACTCGATTGCCCATGCGCACTCCGAGTTTCCTGTACTGTGTGCTCTTCTCGCAACTGTGCATGTGCGGCTCCCTTCTCAAGATGCCCGCCGCTCAGAACCTCCGTCTTCCTCCGATTCAACACTGCCTTCGCATTGTGGTGAGTGTTCGCGCCATTTTTACCAATTTTGTTTTCTAACTGATGATTCTGTGTTTGTAGAGACCCAAAGTATTGATTTTGTTTTTGTTCATAAGCAAGGCATTTTTGTATAGCGATTTCTAGGGTTAGATACTTATTTTGTGCAAGTTCTTCCCTCAAATTTTTATCAGCTAGCACAGAAATTAATTGATGCATTATCACAGTGTCTCTGAAATCAGCATAATCACAGCCTTGTGGTATTAACTTGAGGTTTGTAATAAAATCAGAGATGGGCCCTCTGTTTCTCTGACAAGAGTGAAATCTTTCCAGCATCTCACCAGACGGACTGTTACAGCGTTCATCAAATTTTTTGAGTATAACTTCTAATTTGGTGTTGTCCTCCCCTTCTAAGTAATTAAAGCAATTATAGATGTCTCTAGCTTCATGCCCTCCTGTTGACAGTAGTAGGGCTATTTTTGTTGCGTCAGAGGCAGTGCTTAAATCATTAGCTGTAATAAATATTTGGAACAGCTGTTCAAACATTTTCCAGTTATAACTTAAATTACCAGCTGTTTCCAGCTGCCATGGAGTTCCAACAAGTTCCATCGAATCAGTTAGTCATCGAGGATCCATTTGCTGCGAAGTCTTCCACAGTCGAATATCCGGTTTAAGTTTTTCTTGTCTTGCTGGTGTCTAGCTAGCTTTCTGAAAGCACTCCTGGTATCATATGTTATTCTCTAAGTCTGAATAAAGATTGTAGACTTCCAGTTAACACAAAGACTTTATTCAGTAGGTTCGTTCTATTTCCTGAGCTTAACTAGATGCAATACAGTCAAGAGGTATGACCAGTGAAGCTAAGGTAAGCTGCCTATGCTGAGCTGTCTCTGTGTACTGCTGCTCACTAGCCCTATGCTTCTAAAAGAGGTGGATCCTACCTTGGGATGGACCCTTTATACTCGTCTCTGATGCCCTCTAGTGATGCTGTGGCTGTTACATCTGTCTGCAGTCCCTGGTATATGTGCAGATGTCTGTACAGATGTACAGATCACTACACTTAATACTGATAGACAAGTGCCTAATACTTTGGCTACATGTAGAAGTTTAAATCATGGTTCACAACAATAATAGTTCAAGCAAGTGTAGCTTTATCAGCAGCAATATTTTGTTATCAAGCGAACATGTACTGGATGGATAATCCTGTTGTCTTATTTTGATCTCCCACATTACGCCTTTCAGAAGCAACACTGAAAAATACTATCAGCTATAATATGGTGGAAGCACCTACACAGGACATTTTGTAAACTGCCAGCCATCTTGATGTTCCACGTGTTAATGCCCCGCCCTAAGTTTGGACACCACCTACCATTTCATCCTGGTTCTTATGTCTTATGTGAGACTCTCTAGCAAAGAGAAAAGTTAGTCATGATGCTGACTTCCTCTTCAGGGTTACTTGGCAACTGGCTGGTGTAGAAAAATAACCTCACTCCAACTGTTTCGCCTTCGCCACACCTCGCTGCTGCCTGCATGAATCCTTTTCAATCTGCCCGACCATTGGACTTCCCTATCATGTCTGCAGCTCTGTCCTGAAAAACTGAATCCAAAACTAAAGTTGAGACTGTCCAAATGCCAATACAAAGCAATTTTCTGGACATGCCACGACAGGATCAGCCTTGATTCATTAGTGAATTTCTCCATGACACACTGTGATTGGATTTCAACCTATCCTGCTTAGATAATACCATGTAATGGGACTATAATGTTTCACCCCAGCTTCATCCTGTGGAGGCCCAAATGTTATCAGATTCTCAACGAACGGTGTAGACGTTGGAAATGTGCAATTTAACCCAGTTTATAGTCTAGTGCATCCAAACTGAATCTCATGGAATTATACAACATTAATTCAGATTGTGTTACTCGTACAGGAAGCAGCAATGTAACAGGATTATACAGAATTGCCCAGGTGTGGGCCTACTGCATGGGGACATAGTCTAAAGAGATAATACAGCAGTAATCAAACAGGGTTCTGGCACCAGGTCACTATCTAGTGGGCCTGACTTGAAAGTACAAAGCGTGGAAGGTGGCTGAGAACAAAATAAGATTGGCCGTCGTGACTTTTGTAAAGAAGTGTGTGAACAATATGGAACAGAATTGCTAGCCTAGAACTTCCGGTGGCGGCTATGAAGGAGTAAGTCGCACATTTGGTGGCTCCCGCTCGGGTTGGACTTTTGGACCTTTTCCCCCGATTTTCTACCGGACTTGAACTGTGAAACTGATGACAGAGGCAATTGTGTACTGAATTCCCACATTGGTGCACGGAGAGAAGGACTAGAAGTCCTCGTAAAGGCAGAAACAGAAAGACAGAGAAGGCTTGGACTGAAGCTGCAGCGGGAGACACATGGCGGAGGACCGGACCTCTGGTTTGTCGACCCAGCGGTCAACGGACCAGCTGATGCAAGTTATTCAGGAAGGCTTTGCTAAGCAGAAATGGGTCTGCTTGGACCCGATAAAAGAGTTGATTGAGCGGCTGGAGCTTAGATTGGGCGCCCAAGATCGGGCGATCCAGAAGGTGGAGAAGGCGCTGGCTGAGCAGGAGGAACATCAAACTGCAGTGGAGTTGGAGGTGGGGATCCTGAGAGACCAGCAGAAGAAGCTCCTGGAGAAGGCGGAAGACTTAGAGAATAAATCCCGCCGGCAGAACTTGAGAATTGTTGGGCTCCCGGAGGGGTCCGAAGGAGCGGTTGCTGGGGCATACATCGCGGACATGTTTGAGAAGCTGCTGGGGGATGGGGCATTTTCCCGACCCTTGGAGGCGGACAGGGCTCACAGAGCACTCGCAAGGAAGCCGCAAATGGGAGACCCCCCCCCCTGAGGGTAATGGTGGTGAGATTCCACAGGTACTTGGATAAGGAGCGCATTCTACAGTGGGCCAAGCAGACACGGAGCTGTAGGTGGGCCAACAGTATCCTGCGGGTTTACCAAGACCTGAATGTGGAGGTGACCAGGAGAAGAGCAGGCTTCAACCAGATTAGGTCGATCCTTTTTAAGAAAAAGGTGAATTTCGGACTGTTGTATCCGGCCCGTCTCTGGGTCATGTACGAGGAACAGCACTTCTATTTCGAGTCGCCTGAGGACAAGCTGGACTTCGTGAAAAGGAAAGGACTGGTGGTGGACTGAGAACTTTTGAACTTTGCTGCAATGTTCATGGTTTTTTTTCTTTTTGTTTCTTCGTTCTTTACAAAAAAAGTTGCTTGTTTTTCGTTTTGTGGAAGCTGTTGGTAATTCCTTCTGTATTGGTTTGGGACCAGTGGCAGAGCTGAGTGAGTTAAGGTTTTCATTTGCACTGTTGGGGGATAGAGGTGTGCTTGTTTAGATTTTGGTGTTTTTCTGTCGGGCATTTGTGTGGGGATTATTTGATGTTGGAGTATGTTTGTATGAGCGGGGGGGGGGGCAATAGGTAGGAGACTATCCGGCGCCAGGGATAGGGGCCACCAAGCGAGTTGGGCGCGCTAGCTCATGGAAGCGCAGTTGGGGGGGGGGGTGCATATGTTCGGTTTATTAAAGGGGTTGGGTTACAGAGTGTTGTTACTGGGGGGGGAAGGGGGAGAAAATGTTCTGCTGATGAGGGAGGGACTTGGGCCAAGGGACAGAGAGGAGGTTGGGGGTGGAGGCTGCCAAGGGGCTGGCCGGTGGAGGTGCGGAGAATGGGCGGGAGGCGAGCCCAAACAAGGGGATGGCTGATCGGTGAAGGGGGGGGGCAATGAGCCCCCCAACTAGGCTGATCACCTGGAATGTTCGAGGGTTAAATGGGCCGGTCAAGAGGGCACGTGTGTTCGCGCATCTTAGGGGACTGAAGGCAGACGTGGTAATGTTGCAGGTGACGCACCTTAGAGTAACTGACCAGATTAGATTGAGGAAAGGCTGGGTCAATCAGGTCTTTCACTCTGGACTGGATTCAAAGACTAGAGGGGTCGCAATCTTGATCAATAAGCAGGTGGTGTTTGAGGCAGGAAGAATAGTTTCGGATGTGGGAGGTCGGCACATTATGGTCAGTGGGAAACTGGAGGGGTGTAGGTGGTATTAGTAAATGTGTATGCGCCAAATTGGGATGATGTGGAGTTTATAAAGAGGATACTGGGGAAGATACCGGACCTGGATTCGCATAAGTTGGTCATGGGAGGGGACTTCAACACAGTTATTGACCCTGGCTTGGACCTGTCAAGCTCGAAAACAGGTAGGGTGCCAGCCAGCAATGGCAAAGGAACTAAAAGGGTTCATGGAGCAGATGGGGGGCGGGGGGGGGGGGGGTATGGAGATTTGGGCAGCCGCGGGTGAAGGAGTTCTCCTTCTACTCACACTGCATAAAGTGTACTCCCGGATCGATTTCTTCATTTTGAGCAGGGCCTTACTGGCACGGGTGGTGGACACGGGGTACTCGGCGATCACAATCTCAGACCATGCACCGGACTGGGTTGACCTACAGGTTAGTAAAGACAGTAACCAGCGCCCGCACTGGTGGTTGGATGTGCAACTTATGGCTGACGAAGGGGTTTGCGAGCGGCTGAGGAAATGAGGAACTATCTGCAGGTCAACGACACGGGGGAAATTTCATCAGCGATGGTCTGGGAAGCACTGAAGGCGGTGGTCAGAGGGGAGCTGATCTCGATACGGGCCCATAGGGAGAAGGAGGACAGGGCAGAGACGGACCGACTGGTTAAGGAGGTACTACAGATCGATTGGAGGTCTGCGGAGATCCCAGAGGCAGGGCGTTTAAGGGAACAGCGGAGGCTACAGACGGAGTTCGGCTTGCTAACCACAGGGAGGGTGGTGGAGCAGCTGAGAAAGGTGAGGGGGGCGATCTATGAGTACGGAGAGAAGGCCAACAGAATGCTTGCACAGCAGCTTAGGAAGAGGGAGACAGCCAGGGAGAAAGGGAAAGTAAATGACAGAGATGGGAACCTGGTTGGAGATTCAGCAGCGGTGAATAAGGTGTTTATGGATTTCTACAGTAGGCTGTATAGGTTGGAACCCCCTAGGGGGCCGGAGGGGATGAGGAACATCTTGGGGGGGCTGAATTTCCCAAAGGTGGACGGGGAGCTGGTAGAGGGGCTGGAGGCCCCGATCGGGGTGGAAGAGATAGTGGAGGGTCTGAAGGCCATGCAGGCGGGTAAAGCCCCGGGGCCGGACAGATACCCAGTGGAGTTTTATAAAAAGATCTCTGGGATATTGGGGCCGGTGTTGATGAGGATGTTCAATGTGGCAAGGGAAAGAGGGGTGCTGCCCCTGACGATGTCACCGGCCACGATTTCGCTGATTCTGAAGCGGGACAAGAACCCGGCGATGTGTGGGTCCTCCAGGCCGATATCCCTGTTGAACGTGGGCGGCAAACTGCTGACCAAATGTTTGTCCTCCAGGATTGAGGATTGTGTTCCGGACGTTATTGGGGAGGACCAGACGGGGTCTGTTAAGGGTAGGCAGTTGGTGGTCAATGTAAGAAGGTTGTTAAATGTGATCATGATGGCCCAGGAAGGTAGGGAGATGGAGGTAGTGATCGCAATGGATGTAGAAAAGGCTTTTGATCGGGTAGAATTCGATTATCTGTGGGAGGTACTGGGACGGTTCGGATTTGGGAGGGCTTTATTGACTGGGTCAGGTTGCTGTATCAGGCTCCTGTGGCAAGGGTACGGATGAATAGGACAACATCAGACTATTTTAGACTGCACCGGGGGACAAGACAGGGATGCCCCCTCTCTCTCCACTGTTGTTCGCGCTAGCTATAGAGCCGTTGGCAATTGCTCTGAGAGCCTCAAGGGGCTGGTCCAGGGGATGTGGAGCACAGAGTCTCGCTCTATGCAGACGACCTGCTTCTGTATGTATCGGACCCAATAGTGGGGATTCTAGGGGAATTTCGCCGGTTTTCAGGGTATAAGCTAAATATGGGGAAAAGTGAGATGTTTGCGGTCCAGGCGAGGGGACAGGAGAGGCAATTGAGGGAGCTGCCGTTTAGATTAGTAGGGGGAGCTTTGGGTACTTCGGTATTCAGGTGGCGCCGGAATGGGACCGGCTGCATAAATTTAACCTGGCCCGGCTAGTAGACCATTGAAGGACGATTTCCGGAGATGGGACGCGCTCCCGTTGTCATTAGCTGGGAGGGTGCAGACGGTGAAGATGACAGTCCTCCCGAGATTCGCGTTCGTGTTTCAATGTCTCCCCATCTTTATTCCGCTGTCCTTTTTTAAACGGTCAACAAAGTGATCTCTGGCTTTGTTTGGGTGGGCAAGACCCCCCAGGTAAGGAAGGTAATGCTTGAGCGGAGTCGGGGAGAGGGCGGGTTGGCGGTGCCACATTTTAGTAACTATTACTGGGCGGCGAATATAGCCATGATCAGGAAATAGGTGGTGGGGGAGGGGTCGGCATGGGAGCGTATGGAGGCGGCTTCATGCAATGGCACCAGTTTGCAGGCGTTGGTAACTGCGCCTCTGCCATTCCCGCCAGCACGGTACTCCACCAGCCCCGTGGTGGTGGCGTCCCTGAGAGTCTGGGGACAATGGAGGAGACATGTGGGAGCAGAGGGAGTATCGGCCTGGTCCCCAATCTGTAATAATCACTGGTTTGTCCCGGGAAGTATGGATAGAGGGTTCCGGATATGGCAGAGAGCAGGGATTGAGAGGATGGGGGATATGTTTATAGAGGGGAGCTTTCCGAGTATGAGGGCGCTGGAGGAGAAGTTTGGTTGGCGAGGGGAAAAGAATTCAGGTATCTGCAGGTGTGGGTCTTCCTACGTAAATAGGTGTCGACCTTCCCGCTCCTACCGCCAAGGGGGAATTCAGGACTGGGTAGTTTCCAGAGGGTGGGTAGGAGAAGGGAGCGTTTCTGACATTTACAAGGTATTTATGGGGTCAAAGGAGACACAGACTGAGGAGCTGAAGCGCAAGTGGGAGGAGGAGCTAGGAGGAGAGATAGAGAATGGTCTATGGGCAGACGCGTTGAGTAGAGTCAGGCTCAGCCTGATACAATTTAAGGTCGTTCACCGGGCTCACATGACAGTGGCCCGGATGAGCAGATTCTTTGGGGTGGAAGACAGGTGTGCAAAATGTGCGGGAGGACCAGCGAACCATGTCCACATGTTCTGGGCATGTCCGAAGCTTTGGGAATTTTGGCAGGGGTTTGCGGATGTCATGTCCACGGTGTAAAAAACAAGGGTGGCACCGAGTCCAGAGGTGGTGATTTTCGGGGTGTCGGAAGTCCCGGGAATCTCCCGGGAATCCAGGAGGAGAAAGAGGCAGACGTTCTGGCCTTTGCTTCCCTGGTAGCTCGGAGATGGATACTATTAGCTTGGAGGGACTCAAAGCCCCCGAAGTCGGAGACCTGGCTATCGGACATGGCTAGCTTTCTCTATTTGGAGAAAATCAAGTTTGCCTTGGGACAGTCACTGTTAGGGTTCGTCTGGAGGTGACAACCGTTCGTCGACTTCTTCGCAGAAAATTAATCGTCAGCAGAAGGGGGGGGGGGGGGGGAGGTTTAGTTTAGCTTAGAGTAGGGGGTTAATAAAGGTGAGACCTGTAAGGGAGAGAGACAGCTTTTGCACTATGTTTATAGTTTCATGTACATTGTTTATTGTGTTGTTGTTATAATACCAAAAAATACCTCAATAAAATGTTTATTAAAAAAAAAGAATTGCTCGCCGCCACCCCCTTACATCCATTGCGGAAATCTCATGCGGACCGCCACATCCACAAATAAATATGTTGCGATTTTCTACAGCCAGTGGCCCAATTGACCCTTGGCTCACGGCCAGTTTTGTAGGACCGAGCGATGCTTTGACAGGATAGTAAAAAAGTATCTCAGACTCAGTCTCTGTGTGGGACACAGAGCGTAATGGGATTAATATAGCGAAAATCCAAGTGGTTTATCTGAGAACCAGTGTGTTGTGGCATTTAAGCCTCCAGACTGAATTTGGTTTGATAATACAGCTTGAACCCAGACTGAAGGGTCTGTTAGCTCAGTTGGCTAGATGCTGGGCTGTGCTGCAGAAAATATCAACAGCATGGGTTCAATCTCTACACTGGCTGAAGTAATTATTGGGACCTGCCTTGTCCAACAGTAATACCAAAGCATGAGCCATGATCAGTAATCCTTGGACAAAGAGGATGCCACACAGAGAAGGCCCCTGTAGGAGCTGCATTCATAGTAAGCAGGTGTTCTGCAGCAACGTATTATGTGAAATGAAAAAAATGAAATGAAAATCACTTATTGTCACAAGTAGGCTTCAAATGAAGTTACTGTGAAAAGCCCCCAGTCGCCACATTCCGGCGCCT
Source organism: Scyliorhinus torazame (assembly GCF_047496885.1). Lineage (NCBI taxonomy): Eukaryota > Metazoa > Chordata > Chondrichthyes > Carcharhiniformes > Scyliorhinidae > Scyliorhinus > Scyliorhinus torazame. The sequence goes on along the minus strand of NC_092714.1, from coordinate 251,611,032 downwards.
GTTCGGGGAGGCTGGTACGGGAATTGAACCGTGCTGCTGGCCTGCCTTGGTCTGCTTTCAAAGCCAGCTATTTAGCCCTGCACCAAACCGGTCTCAATAATCGCTTATTGTCACAAGTTGGCTTCAATGAAGTTACTGTGAAAAGCCCCCAGTCGCCACATTCCGGCGCCTGTTCGGGGAGGCTGGAACAGGAATTGAACCCGCGCTGCTGGTCTTGTTGTGCATTACAAGCCAGCTGTCTTAGCCCACTGTGCTAAACCAGCCTCAGTGAATGCACTAACAAGACATGCTTAATGCTTGTTCTTGAATCACACACTCCCTGCAAGTTGCAAACCAGTTCCATTAATATAACAACTTCATGTAGCATTTTTTAAAAGCCTTGCCGTTTCATAAAAACTTGAAGAACGGACTTACCTTCTGGCAGAGAACTGTCTGTCAATCTCTTCCAGTGATTGTCCCTTGGTCTCAGGCAGGTAAAGATATATAAAAGCAACTGAAGCGAATCCCACCACTCCATAGAATAGGAATGTCCCAAAGAATCCAATTGTTTCTGAACAAAGAGTAAGATAATGTTCATTTTTCAGGCGTGGGGTTTTTCAATGTTAATATTGGCCCCCGCCCAGCATACAGGTTCCCTCTTGAGTTACTTACCTGCAATAATAGCTTTCTCCTGGAGTCACTCTACTATCACACAAAGCAAATATTTAGGCACTTCACCAGAAAATTCCTTTTCTTTTTCTTTCTTTACACAGACAAGGCAACTCTTGTCATGAACAGGTTGGGGCACCACCCCATCAATTCTGAGCCATCATTGGGCACTTATCATATTTCTCTTTGAAATTAAGAAACATCTAGACTCTGTTTGCCTCCCATTCCCAATCGGCCTTGGTTCTCTGTCTGACAGCAATATAATTTTATTCATTCCCGATAAGTAGGCATCACTGACCAGGCAAGTGTTTATTGCCCATTTGTAATTGCCCTTGAGAAGAAGGTGAGCTGCCTTCTTGAACTGCTGCAGCCCATGTGTTGTAGTTACACCCAGAGTGCTGTTAGGGAAGGAGTTCTAGGATTCTGAACCAGTGATAGTGGAACTACGGCGATATATTTTTAAGTCAGGATGGTGAGTGACTTGAAGGGGAACTTACAAGTGGTGGTGTTCCCATGCGCCTTGTAGATGGAGGACACGCTTTAGGGAGTCAAGAGGTGAGATACTTGCCACAGGATTCCCAACCTCTGACCTGCTTTTGTAGCCATAGTATTAATACTAGTCCGGTTCAGTTTATGGTCAATAGTAACCCCAGGATGTTGAGAGTGGGAGATTCAGCAATGGTAATGCCATTGAATGTCAAGTGATGATGGTTAGGTTCTCTCTTGCTGGAGATGGTCATTGCCTGGCACTTAGACATAGAATTTACAGTGCAGAAGGAGGCCATTCGGCCCATCGAGTCTGCACCGGACCTTGGAAAGAGCACCCCACTTAAGCCCACACCTCCGCCCCATACCCATAACCAAGCAACCCCACCCAACCCCTTTGGACACTAAGGGCAATTTAGCACATCCAATCCACCTAACCTCCACCTGGACTGTGGGAGGAAACCGGAGCTCCTGGGGGAAACCCACGCAGACACGAGGAAAACGTGCAGACTCCGCACAGACAGTGACCCAAGCCGGGAATCGAACCTGGGACCCTGGAGCTGGGAAGCGACGGTGCTAGCCACTGTGCTGCCATGCCACCCACTGTGCTACTGTGCCGCCCGCCCACAGTAGTCCATTTCTCTGGCATAAATGTTACTTTTCACTTGTCAGCCCAGGCCTGGATTTTGTCCAGGTCTTGCTACGTTTGGATATGGACTGCTTCGGTATCTGAGGAGTTGTGAATGACAATGAACACTTCTAACTTTATGACGGAAGGAAGGTCAGGAAGCTGAAGATGGTGGGGCCTGGAACAAATTAGAGTAAATCAAATCTTTGAATACTAAAATACATGGAAAGAAATATGCATATTCTCAATGGATGAAACTGCTGATTTCTGTGGGACAATATGCTAATTTCAAAAAATGGGACGTTACCTGGGGTCCAACATTCCTCCCTCAGTCAAAATGACTGGTCATTTGCGTTTGCTTTCTGTGGAAATTCACTGTTACAGAATGTTGCGGTATTTACCCAGGTAGTCTCTCTCCCCCATCTCCCCGAACCTGGAGAAGGCCAGATATTCTGAGGAACAGACTGAGATATTATCGGAGTGCCAGGCTGGCAGTGCCAGGGTGCCAGGTTGGCACCGCCAGGGGTCGGGCTAGGGGGCCTTGCCACTTGGAGGGGGTGTGGGGGGGGGGGTTCCTAGAAGCCTGGGCAAGGTTAGAGGGGTTAAGAGGGGAGCTAGACATCGGAGGGGGGAGAGGGCAGGGGCTGCTGAAAAAGTTCAAGGTGGCCGTTCAAAATGGTGCCCTGATTTTCGCACTGCCATTCCTGCTGGCGAGAATCTCTCTAAGTATGGCCTCAGCAGTCACTGCACTCCAAAAGTAGTTATTATTCTGACTTACAGCCAAAGACAAATCCAAGTATTCTTCTCCTACTCACCAATTACATCCAGGAACGTGACAGTGACAATTATATTCGCCGCCCAGTTGAAGCTGCTGGAGAATGCAAATGCTCGCCCTCTAATTCCAGCAGGGAATATCTCGCTCAGAACCAACCAGGTCACTGAAATATTAGAGCAATTTCTGTCAGGTTTGTGATACTGTTACAACTGCTGTGGCCTTGTTCAGATTCTATCACAGATAGCTCAGACCATGAGGAAACAGAAAAGACAGATTGAAGCAAATACACTTTATAGTTTGTTTGGGGTCTCAAGTGTCCTTCTCGACTCACTCTGATGGTATAGGGTTTTGTTCTGAGACACTTTAAGAATTATTTTTATTTAATGAGTTGTTTGACAGATGTATTATAGAGACATTAACAACCTGGATGCGAGGGACTCTGCCCAACCGGTCCACAGCAGAGGAACTCGCATACCGCCGCAACCCGTCCACAGTAGATGCCATCTCCCTTGCCCTACACTCATCCTAGAACAACTCGACAACAAGGCCGCCTACATCAAACTCCTATTTATTGACTACAGCTCCGCCTGCAACACCATAATCCCAGACAAGCTCATATCAAAGCTCCGAAACGTAGGACTTGGCTCCCCACTCTGCAACTGGATCCCTGACTTTCTGACCCACAGACCACAATCAGCAAGAATAAACAACAACACCTCCTCCACAATAGTCCTCAATACCGGGGCCCCGCAAGGCTGCGTACTTAACCCCCTACTATACTCCCTGTACACACACGACTGCATGGCAAAATTTGGTTCCAGCTCCATCTATAGGTTTGCTGACGACACGACCATAGTGGGTCGGATCTCGAACAACGACGAGTCAGAATACAGGAGAGAGATAGAGAACCTAATGGAGTGGTGCAACGACAACTATCTCTCCCTCAGTGCCAGCAAAACTAAAGAGCTGGTCATTGACTTGAGGAAAAAAAGTATCATACACACCCCTGTCTGCATCCATGGGGCCACGGCGGAGATGGTTGACAGCTTCAAATTCCTAGGTGTGCACATCACCAACAATCTGTCCGGGTCCACCCATGTCGACGCTACCACCAAGAAAGCACAACAGCGCCTATACTTCCTCAGGAAACTAAGGAAATTCGGCATGTCCATATTAACTCTTACCAACTTTTACAGATGCACCATAGAAAGCATCCTATCACAGCCTCGTATGGCAACTGCTCGGCCCAAGACCACAAGAAACTTCAGAGAGTCGGGAACACAGCCCAGTCCATCACACAAACCTGCCTCCCATCCATTGACTCCATCTACACCTCCCGCTGCCTTGAGAAAGCGGGCAGCATAATCAAAGACCCCTCCCACCCCCCTTACTCATTCTTCCAACTTCTTCCATCGGGCAGGAGATACAAAAGTCTGAGAACATGAACGAAGAAATTCAAAAACAGCTTCTTCCCCGCTGTTCCCAGATTCCTAAACCACCCTTTTATGGACTGACCTGATTAATACTACACTCATGTGTGCTTCACCCGATGCCAGTGTCTATGTATTTACACTGTGTACCTTATGTTGCCCTATTATGTATTTTCTTTATATTTTCTTTTCTTTTCATGAACTGAATGAACTGTTTGAGCTGCTCACAGAAAAATACTTTCACTGTACCTCGGTACATGTGACAATAAACAAATCCAATCCAATCCAACCTCACCCAACAACCACACCTTTCCACCCCCATCACCACCCCCTCACCAAACCCTTCCCCACCTCACTTTCATTCCCTCTTTCCCATTCACAAGAGCCACACCAGGCCACAGGTAGCATTGCAGTGACCTTTATAAAATGAACTTGCTCCCTTTGGTTTATTTATTTTATCTCACTTGTTCATACACAAATCACTGTCTGTGAGGCACTTTGGTGTCCCGAACCTGGAGAAGGCCAGATATTCTGAGGAACAGACTGAGATATTATCGGAGTGCCAGGCTGGCAGTGCCAGGGTGCCAGGTTGGCACCGCCAGGGGTCGGGCTAGGGGGCCTTGCCACTTGGAGGGGGTGTGGGGGGGGGGTCCTAGAAGCCTGGGCAAGGTTAGAGGGTTAAGAGGGGAGCTAGACATCGGAGGGGGGAGAGGGCAGGGGCTGCTGAAAAAGTTCACGGTGGCCGTTCAAAATGGTGCCCTGATTTATGCACTGCCATTCCTGCTGGCGAGACCAGCTCACCAGCAAGGAATCTCTCTAAGTATGGCCTCAGCAGGGAGAACCCCCAAGGCCAAGGAAAAGGGCAAAGTGCCATTGAATAGCGGGTGATTCTCGGCGCTGCAGCCATCGTGAATCACCCCGCCAAAGGCGCCCAAAAGCGGACTTAGTTTTAAGCCCGCTGAATCACACCCGTTTATTATTTTTTCTATTTTTGCGGTTTAATGTGTTATTCTGTGAAACTGTGCATTTGTGCGCCCGTGTAGGAACATAATTTAATTAAGCTGGGTATCTACAGGATTGTGAACATCAAAGGAGTATTTGTGAAAGGTAGTCACTTTAAGTAAACATGGCCAAGCTGAATTTTTCAGAAGTTATAGGAAGACATTTGCATTAGGAGATAAAGAAGGTTTGTTGTGTTCAGTTGTTAAATTTCAAAAGGAAATAAAAAGAGTTCACAACGAGAAAATGTCATGAATAAATAAGGTGAGGTTATTAAATTGGATTTGGTCCAAAAACGGTGCATTAGGGAGAACAGAAAATGTTTTTGTATTCTGGGAAAGGTAAATTTCCACGGAGGACCAGGATGATAGAATCGAGATGAAAGAGGGGGGAAGTACACAAGAAGAGATGCTGAGAGCCTAAGAGGAGTGACCGTGTAAGAGCTCCTGGAGAGTGCTCTGTGCTGGAAGAGAACTGTGAGGAAGTAAAGTGCAGCAGCTTCCAGCCAACCCAGAAAAGTTTTTTTTCAGACAGCAGGGATTTGTTTTAAAATTTCTGAATTTCCGCAGCAGAATGGAAGTGTGAGAGAGACAGAAGTCCTGGTGACATACCTTCTATACAACAGCAATGGGGTTGCCTCATGATAATATTAATGTATTTCTAAATAGATTAAATATCTACAAAGGATGGTTGCCTAAAGGGGATGTTTATTTATGAGTCTAACCAAGTCGAAATATTTTTTGGGGGATTGACTAATTTTAGCTGAGTAAATGTAATCTTTTGTGTTTAGGTTTTCTTTTCTTAATAGATTTTAAAAATTTAATATTTAAAATCTCCAAAGGTACTACTGGAATTTGTGGCTTCTGACTTCAGTATTGTAATGGCAAAAGTACAATATGAAGAGTTGAAATAGCTTGCCAAGTTTGCCTTTGGGATTTGGTTTCTCCGGCACTTACCAGCTGCCAGATCATACTATGATGTTCTGCGTTCAAACCATGGCTTAGTTGATATACTTATGCCTCTGAGCTACAAGGTTCCCCAGTCAGGTCCCGCTCCAGGGACATAGCAGCAAACCAAGGCTCTTACTCCTGTGCAGCAATAAGAGGAAGCTGCACTGCCAGAGGTGTTGCATTTCAGAAGGGATGTTAAACTGAAGTGGACTTAAAATATTCTGTGGCACCGTTTTAAAGAGGAGCAAGGGAGTGATCCAGGTGAAGGTTTATCCCTCAATCAACTTCACAAAAACAGATTATCTGGTTATTATCTCTTTGGTGCTTGTCGGAGCTTGCTGTGCATGAACTAGCTGCTGTGCTTCCACTATTAATGCAGCGACAATACATCAAAAGTTATTAATTGGGTGTAAAGTGCTTGGAGATATCCAGTGGTTATTATGAAAACCCTCACAAGGACCATGGGGGAAATCACTGATTGATCTCCCCGTGGGCCTTGTGGAAAATGGGTTCCCGTGTGAGTGGGCAGAGGGCTGCCCAGCTGGGACTCATTAGCGGGACTTTTAAATGTAGCCCCGGACCGGCAGTTCCTGATAGTCCTGGGCTGGGACCTTAGTTTCATGTGCCGCTGTAGTGGCTTTATTATCAGTTTAAAATAAATCGGTTGGGCCTTTCACTCTGCTCCTCCTGGAATTGTTACAGTTATCAAAAACTCTTTCCAAATGTAAGTGTTTCAAAAAAGCTTCAAAATGTAGTGTCATGGGAGTTTCCCTTTAAGAAATGTATTGTCTTCTCAAACGGCTTCAGTGATGTCATTGTGTGGGTGGAGCTGGGAGCTGGCAGTGGCTCTGAGTTTACTTTCCTTTTACAGGTTGGAAGCAGCATTCAGACAAAGAAGGCTTCTCCTCTCTCTCTCTCTCTCTATGTTAAAAGGTTGTCCAGATCACTTGATAATTTAAAAGTGATAACTGTTTTCTGGAAAGAATCCAAACCTACTGTTTTGTCAAAAGGGGTTTTCTGGTATTGGATGTTGTTATCAAATTGAGACAGTTAAAAGGGAAGTTATTAAGGGTTATATATATATATATATAGAGAGAGAGAGAGAACTGTAGCTGTGTGGGGTATTTATGTTTGTAGTTGATAAAAATGCCTCCTGTGTATGTTTATAAAATGTTATCTGAATTCGTAGAATAAAGTTTCTTTGTTTAAAAGTGCTTAAGGCCTCTGTTGAATAACACCTGAAAAGTAGGCCCTTGTGCTCCTCGTAACCAAAATTAATAAACAGTTGTAGGTCAGGTGAGCTGCATGATATACTTTGGTATTCTCTAAACCCTGGCCCATAACAGTAGCGCAAAGAGTTAAAATAACGGGAGCACCTGATAGACGTTACTGATGTTACTATGATGCAATGTCACATGACTAAGAGACTGAGATCTCATGATGGGAAGCAGAAGTACAACCTCATAGAGAGTACACAGATGTAGGTAGAAGTGTAAATAAACAAGAGTGTTTTTTACAAATAAGAGTCTGTGGTAGCATTCTTCAGGTAACAGGCAAGCCCAAGATGAAACAAGACGGGCAGAGCATAAACGCCCAGAAAAGCTCAGGAAAAGACTGCTGACATGAAAGACCTACGAACCCTCGGGAAAAAAAGAACCAGCAAAAAGATTGAAGACCCACCTGAAAACAGAGCTTCGTGAAGATGCAAGCAGACCTGAAGTTCAGACAGCAGGGAGTACATATTACAATCAAACAGTCTGTGAACCTTTAAGCAATGGATGCCGAGCTTAGGGACAGGATGGAGTCTACTTTGCAGCTCCCGGAACCATTTCAAAGCACTGAAGGCTCGCAACAAGCTCAACACTGGGACAACTGGAGAAAGAGATTCTCCAGATACAAAACAACATCAGGTTTGAAGAAGAAGGATCAAAGTGATCAGGTCAGTACTTTACTCTATGAACTAGGGGCCATAACAGCTTATCTGATGAGGTTTGGAGCTCATATGAAGAGGTCCTCGAGGCATTTGCTTGGCACTTGAGACAACGTTTGAGGAAATTAAATTTAACAGGAGGAGGTAAAAACAAGATGAATCCATGGGCTCATTTATAAATAACATGTACAGACTCATGGAGAATTGCAACTTTGGAATAGAATCCATAGATCCCTACAGTGCAGAAAGAGGCCATTCGGACCATCTAGTTTGCACCAACCCTCTGAAAGAGCAACCTACTTAGGCCCACTGCCCACCCTATTCCTGTAATCCCATCTAACTTGCGCATCTTTGGACACAAAGGGACAATTTTAGCGTGGCAAATTCACCTAACCTGCACATCTGTGGACTGCAAGAGGAAACCGGAGCACCCGGAGGAAACCCATGCAGACACGGGGAGAATGCGCGATCTCCACACAGACAATCACTCAAGGCTGGAATCGAACTTGTGGTCATGGCACTGTGAAGCAACAGTGCTAACCACTGTGGCACTATGTGATCACATAGTAGTTAGGGTCTTAGATCTTTTCCAAATCAGGGAAGACTCTTCTCACACAGGGCAGTACAAATAGTGTGACAGATCAACCAGAGGAAGCTAAACAGAAGTTATTTATAGAGAAAATGAATGAAGCCATTCAATACGTCAGACAGATAAGGGAAAGCACAGTGCAGCAAAAGCCTGTCACATTAGGAAAAAGTGTCCCAAGGTAGGAGATTCAGAGGGGATTTGAGGGAAAACCTTTTCATCCAGAGGATGGTGGAATCTGGAACTCACTGCCTGAGAGGGTGATAGAGGCGGGAACGTTCACAACATTCAAGAAGTATTTGAATGAGCACTTGAGACACTACGTGGCAGGAAAACCTTACACAAGTGGGAAGAGTGCCCAGCATGCCACAATTATGAGAATTTGAACATTTTAAATCGCCTGTAGATCCAAAGTTCCCATAGCTCATAGGAAGGAAGGAAGAAATAACGGCAAAACCCCCAAAAAATCCAAGAATTGAAAGAGCCACAGTAAAACCGCATACCTTGACCCATAACGTCTAGTTCCCCAGCGTTGCATTCAGGGGGTTACACCAATGATGCGCTGGAGGATCCCTCTAGGAAGTTCCCACGCCCAGAAGAGCTAGCTTCCTCTGGACAATGGTGCTGGGCTGGGAACCATCAGACAGAAGCGATTTAAATCACTAACTTTGAATGGTTCTGCCAGTTTTACCCTGATAGTTACTCCGAAAAAGCTCGAAAGAAAAAATAACTTCTAACTCCAGAATAACCATTTAAACACCCAGATCCAACCTTGCACGGAACACCCCGCGCAAGTGCCACCCGCCATGGGACCCAGCCCCCACCGGGTCCGACCCGTCACACCTCGTCCCCTCCAGCACTGACCCCCTTCCCGAACTGAGCCCCAGCCCTCCCTCCCGGACTGCTCCCTTTCCAGACCAAGCAACAGTTCTAACAAAGAATTGATGAAAAACAACTTCGACCTTCTTAACTACAGAACCACACTGTTTAAAACTGATCCTCGCCATCAGAACTATCGATGAGAAGACGACTGTGAACGCCACCTCCAGCTCTACAACAAACACTGCAACATAACATTACCTCAGGTGATCATGAGAAATTTAGGAAGTGTGAGGAGCAACAATGATTCAGTCAAGCTTGTAATTTCAACCTTAGGCACTGAGCATGTAATTTGAAAGTGCCACAACCTGGGGTGGGAGTGTGGATGCGAGATCAACAGGAACAAGGCACTAAATAGAAAGAGCTCCACAGCCGAGATCTTATTAAGACGGACCAGGCAAATATCAGAATAAACCAAAGAACTTTGATATCATTGGGAAGGAAATCAATGGAACCTTGGACTTATTATTTAGATATGGATGGAGACAAGGAACCCGAAACAATGCCCAGTGGAAGACAAGTACCGAGAGAGTGCAGTTTACCCTCAACAACAAAGTTAATCCAGACAAAATCAGGGAGATTCTTTAAGGGACCAAGACAAACTCTGTGAAGTCTAAGACTCTGGGGGAAGACAGTGGAGGATGTATATAGTTGGGGTAAAGACCTGGGAGCGAGATGTAGAACAGCACTGATCATAGAATTTACCGTGCAGAAGGAGGCCATTCAGCCCATTGAGTCTGCAACGGCCCTTCAAGAGCACCAAATACAGGTGTAACTAAAATGCAAAGTTGCATGACTAAGAGACTGAGATCTGGTGAGAAGCAGAAGTAGAACCTTGTGTATAGTACAGAGATGTACGTCAATCTATAAATAAACAAGAATGGTTTTAATGGCTGCCAGTCTATGGTAGCATTCTTTTTTTTAATAAATTTAGAGTGCCCAATTCATTTTTTCCAAATAAGGGGCAATTTAGCGTGTTCAATCCACCTACCTTGCACATCTTTGGGTTGTGGGGGTGAAACACACGCAAACACGGGGAGAATGTGCAAACTCCACACGGACAGTGACCCAGAGCCGTGATCGAACCTGGGACCTCGGCGCCGTGAGACTGCAGTGCTACCACTGCGCCACCGTGCTGCCCTCATGGTAGCATTCTTAACAGGCAAACCTTAAAGAAACCTCATCGAGATCCCTAACCCAAGACAAAACACATTACAGGAAAAAAAAGGAATCTGGTTCATTAATATGACTGTTATTTTAGTTTTAAGGGGCGGCACTGACCATAGAATTTACAGTGCAGAAGGAGGCCATTCAGCCCATCAAGTCTGCAACAGCCCTTCGGATGAGCGCCCCACTTAAGCCACCACCAAACACATCTTCCCTCCACTCCCTCCCTCAGCATTCTGCAGAGACCGTTTCCTCTGAGGTAATCTAGTCCACTCCTCCACCATACCCAGTACCTCTCCCATCACCCATGGCACCTTCCCATGCAATCGCAGAAGGTGTAACACCTGCCCCTTTACCTCTTCCATGCTTAACATCCCAGGCCCCAAACACTCATTCCAGGTTAAGCAGCGTTTCACTTGCATCTCTTCCAATTTGGTCTACTGCATTCGCTGCTCCCAATGTGGTCTCCTCTATATCGGAGAGACCAAACGCAGACTGTGTGATCGCTTTGCTGAGCATCTTCGGTCTGTGCGCATTCAGGACGCTGACCTTCCCGCTGCTTGCCATTTTAACACAAGACCCTGCTCCCATGTCCACATGTCTGTCCTTGGCCTGCTGCAATGTTCCAGTGAAGCTCAACGCAAACTGGAGGAACAACATTTCATCTTCCGGTTAGGCAGGCTACAGCCTTCCGGTCTCAACATCGAATTCAACAACTTCAGATGATCAGCTCTACCCCACCTCAACCCATTTGTTTTCATCCCATTTCATGTTAACTGTCTTTTACCATTTCTTTCTTCATATATATTAACACCCCCCCCCCCCCCCCCCATCTTATCCACCTTTCCTTACCCTTTCTCCTCTTTGCCTCCCCCCACATCTACAGCTCACCCTCTGATGTTAGTTTATCTGTTGTTTGGCCTTTTACATCTTTTGTTCTCTCTGGGGACTGCCATTAGCACTCTGTTCCCTTGGTTTCTGTGGCCATTAGCACCTCGGTTTCCCTGGGTTTCTGTGGCTATGACTCATCTTTCATTCTCACTCCACAGTATAAATACTTTCTCTGTCTGTTAGCTTTGACAAAGAGTCATCGGACTCGAAACATTAGCTCTTTTCTCTCCCTACAGATGCTGCCAGACCTGCTGAGATTTTCCACCATTTTCTCTTTCGTTTCAGATTCCAGCATCCGCAGTAATTTGCTTTTTAAGCCCACATCTTCACCGTATCCCCGTAACCTAGTAACACCACCTAATCTTTTGGATGGTAGCCATGATGTGGAGATGGCGGCGTTGGACTGGGGTGAGCACAGTAAGAAGTCTTACAACGCCAGGTTTGTTTCAAAACACTAGCTTTCGGAGCACTTCCTCACCTGAGGAAGGAGCGGCGCTCCAAAAGCTAGTGATTTGAAACAAACCTGTTGGACTTTAACCTGGTGTTGTAAGACTTCTTACTGTAATCTTCTGGACACTAAGGGGCAATTTAGCTTGGCCAATCCACAAAACCTGCACATCTTTGGACTGTGGGAGGAAACCCACGGAGGAAACCCACGCAGACACGGGGAGAACGTGCAAACTCCGCATGTGGTCACCCGAGGCCGGAATTGAACCTGGGACCCTGGAGCTGTGAGGCAGCAGTGCTAACCGCTCTGCCACCCATTGTGCCAGCGTGCCACCCATGATATACTATGAGACTGCAGTTTGATTGCGTTCATCTCAGCTGATGTCCTTCAAACATTTTGGTAGTGCAGAATTCTACCTTTTCTGGTGTGTATGACTGTCAAACCTCTCTCTGGTCCATCATTGTCAACAAGTTATACATATATTTATTCTGCAACTTAGCACCAGCTTACAACTATAGAAAAAATAGAAATAGTATTGCACTTACTTGGACCAAACCCAATTGAATAAGCACTGACAAAGGCCATCATACTAAACAGTGTAATCCAATCTAAAGTCAAGTGTTTGGAGGTTTGAGTGGAGCTTACTGAAGTTTGAATCAGCTGGTTCTTTGATTTCTTTGAATGGAAGCCTTCACCCAAAATGTATGTATTATTTAAAGAGTCCATAGCACCGAGGGAATGATTTATCTGCTCACTGGACAAGCTGCTGTTCACTCCCACTTCGAAGGTTAGATGCCGTTTGCCCTGGCCAAATGAAGCTAAAGTTCGACTCATGTTGTGTGAATTTTCATTGGTGAATGTTGGGTTGGATTTCCAAAGAATTGGTTCGGAGGAAGTTATACTGGAATTTAACATCTGATTTGATCCGTTAACCTGGGCTTTGGCTCTGCAGCTGGTGTGGGAGCCCACGGTAACATTCTGACTTGAGAAAGCGATCACAGTGACTGACAGGGACATTACAATGCAGCCACCAATTAGCAGTGTTCGTCTTCCAACTTTATCAGTGCACACCATGGCTACTAGGGTCGTGATGACTTTGACCGTTCCCAGTCCTACTGACGCCAGTACAGCTGAAGCATTGCTTTGAAATCCCACTGACCTAAAGATGGTTGAGGCATAGTACAGCACATTGGGCTGGCCAGTGAGTTGCTGTGAAAGCACTAAACCCAGTGCCACCAGAAATCTGGCCCTCATGTTGTCTTTGGAACGAAATAAATCGAAGAAACTGTACTGTCGGTTGGTTCCTTGAGCTGAGTTGACATCTTCCAAGTCAGGATTGTCGTGCTCTCCATTCTGTAACTGCAACAGAACTTTCTGTGAATCATCACCGTGGCTTTTGACCCTCTGTACTGAGGGCAGGAGGAGAACGCCGACGCCCTGGAAAGCCGCTGGGCCAATGACCAAACCAAACATGTATTTCCATCCATTGCTTATGTCCGACCAAGCATAATTCAACGCGTAGGCACTCAGGATGCCAAATGTGATCCCAACTTCGTAAAGAGACACCAACCTGCCTCTATGACCGGGGCTCACCATTTCAGAAACATATATGCAACAGGCTGTGGAGGAAATGGACATGGCAAATCCAACCGTCATTCGTCCACTAACTAGCAGTGTGAATGAGGAGGACAGTAAGAGAATGCCACTTCCAACACAAATCAGTACTGCACTAAGAATGATCGAATTTCTTCGCCCATAATAATCAATGGCTATCCCTCCAACCAATGAGGCAAAGAAAGCCCCAATTAGAAGGGAGCTGACCAGTATTTCTTGCTGCCAGCAGCTAAGACTGAAGACTTCCTTGAGCTGCAGCAAAACACCGGAGATGATTCCCAATTCATATCCAAAAATCAGTCCTCCGAGAAGTGCAACTGTCGATGACAGCAATAGCACATGTGAATGCCGGCCTGAAATATAATGCAAACATTTAGAAAGTGTTGACCATCAGATCTCACCGAAAGCATTAAACAGATAGTCACTGATTAATAAAGGATAGAAATGGAACCAATCTTTACACAATTTAACTAACAGAAATACATATTACAAACAGAGGCTTCCAAACGCAACCACCACAGTTTCTACCTGTTCCTATTTGCTAGCAAATCCCCACTTAATGGCCACCACCTGCACACAATTCAATACCTTGAATCGGGTCATCATGTTTCTTTAAGGGGTCGGCACGTAGCACAGTGGATTAGCACTGGGACTACGGAGCTGAGGTCCTGGATACAAATCCCGGCCCTGGGTCACTGTCCATGTGGAGTTTGCACATTCTCCCCTCACAGAATGTCCAGTGTATATAGTGTGCAGAGTTTGCTCCGTCCCCTCACGCCATGTCCAGTGTATATAGTGTACAGAATTTGCACTGTCCCCTCAGGACATGACCAGCATATATAGTATACAGGGTTTGCACTGTCCTCTCGGGACATGACCAGTGTATATAGTTTACAGAGATTGCACTGTCCTCTCGGGACATGACCAGTGTATATAGTTTACAGAGTTCGCACTATCCTCTCGGGACATGACCAGTGTATATAGTTTACAGAGTTTGCACTGTCCTCTCGGGGCATGACCAGTGTATATAGTGTACAGAGTTTACACTGTCCCCTCAGGACATGACCAGTGTATATAGTGTACAGAGTTTGCACTGTCCCCTCAGGACATGACCAGTGGAGACAGTGTACAGAGTTTGCACTGTCCCCTCAGGACATGACCAGTGGAGACAGTGTACAGAGTTTGCACTGTCCCCTCAGGACATGACCGGTGTATATAGTGTACAGAGTTTGCACTGTCCCCTCACAGCATGACCAGTGTATATAGTGTACAGGGTTTGCACTGCCCTCTCGGGACATGACCAGTGTATATAGTGTACAGAGTTTGCACTGTCCCCTCAGGACATGACCGGTGTATATAGTGTACAGAGTTTGCACTGTCCCCGCAGGACATGACCAGTGTATATAGTGTACAGAGTTTGCACTGTCCCCTCAGGACATGACCAGTGTATATAGTGTACAGAGTTAGCACTGTCCCCTCAGGACATGACCGGTGTATATAGTGTACAGAGTTTGCACTGTCCCCGCAGGACATGACCAGTGTATATAGTGTACAGAGTTTGCACTGTCCCCTCAGGACATGACCAGTGTATATAGTGCACAGAATTTGCACTGTACCCTCACAGCATGACCAGTGTATATTGTGCTCAGAATTTGCACTGTCCCCTCAGGACATTGTCCCCTTCAAACAACCGCGCAACCTCAAACGAACCATTGTTTGCAGCAAACTACCCAGTCTTCAGAACAGTGACCACGACACCACACAACCCTGCCATGGCAATCTCTGCAAGACGTGCCAGATCATTGACATGGATACCACTATTACACGTGAGAACACCACCCACCAGGTACGCGGTACGTACTCGTGCAACTCGGCCAACGTTGTCTACCTCATACGCTGCAGGAAAGGATGTCCCGAAGCGCGGTACATTGGCGAGACCATGCAGACGCTGCGACAACGAATGAACGGACATCGCGCAACAATCACCAGGCAGGAATGTTCCCTTCCAGTCGGAGAACACTTCAGCAGTCAAGGGCATTCAGCCTCTGATCTCCGGGTAAGCGTTCTCCAAGGCGGCCTTCAGGACGCGCAACAACGCAGAATCGCCGAGCAGAAACTTATAGCCAAGTTCCGCACACATGAGTGCGGCCTCAACCGGGACCTGGGATTCATGTCACATTACATTCATCCCCCACCATCTGGCCTGCGAAATCCTACCAACTGTCCTGGCTTGATGTAATTCACACCTCTTTAACCTGGGGTTACCCCATCTCTGGATCTGTAAAGATTTAATCACCTGCTAATGGTCGCATTCCAAGCATTGTTTGGCATCTTTGAATTTGTCTATATATGTGTTTCTGGAACATACCTCTTCATTCACCTGAGGAAGGAGCAGCGCTCCGAAAGCTAGTGACATCGAAACAAACCTGTTGGACTTTAACCTGGTGTTGTAAGACTTCGTACTGCCCTCAGGACATGACCAGTGTATATAGTGTACAGAGTTTGTCACTGTCCCCTCAGGGCATGACCAGTGTATATAGTGTACAGAGTTTGCACTGTCCCCTCAGGACATGACCGGTGTATATAGTGTACAGAGTTTGCACTGTCCCCGCAGGACATGACCAGTGTATATAGTGTACAGAGTTTGCACTGTCCCCTCAGGACATGACCAGTGTATATAGTGCACAGAATTTGCACTGTACCCTCACAGCATGACCAGTGTATATTGTGCACAGAATTTGCACTGTCCCCTCAGGACATGACCAGTGTATATAGTGTACAGAGTTTGCACTGTCCCCTCACAGCATGACCAGTGTATATAGTGTACAGAGTTTGCACTGTCCCCTCAGGACATGACCAGTGTATATAGTGTACAGAGTTTGCACTGTCCCCTCAGGACATGACCGGTGTATATAGTGTACAGAGTTTGCACTGTCCCCGCAGGACATGACCAGTGTATATAGTGTACAGAGTTTGCACTGTCTCCTCAGGACATGACCAGTGTATATAGTGCACAGAATTTGCACTGTACCCTCACAGCATGACCAGTGTATATTGTGCACAGAATTTGCACTGTCCCCTCAGGACATGACCAGTGTATATAGTGTACAGAGTTTGCACTGTCCCCTCAGGGCATGACCAGTGTATATAGTGCACAGGGTTTGCACTGTCCCCTCACAGCATGACCAGTGTATATAGTGTACAGGCTTTGCACTGTCCCCTCACAGCATGACCAGTGTATATAGTGCACAGAGTTTGCACTGTCCTCTCAGGACATGATCAGTGTATGCTGCCCACTTGGAATTGCTTTTCAGAAGACTTTCCCAATTGTATAGAACAACGCTCGCTCAAAGCACCGAGAAGGAAACATGCTGTGGAAATGTTATTCATTCCAATGTGTTACAAAGGAAACATATTTTAAAAAACCTGTGACCAGCGAAAAATCAAGTGGATTCACTCACTGTCCGTTAAATTTGATATTTGTTCTTTCAACCTGACTTTCAATTAAAGATTCCTTTGTGCTCGCGGCAAAAATGCAAACACCTAGGGATTGTTGCTTTGCTAGTTGAGGAAGGAGAGGGGGGCTGTTGGGAAGAGAACAGATTTTGAATGCAACATTCGAGCGGCAGCTAGAGCGGACGCCGGGCGGTCGCTGAGAGAACAGTTGGGGTTTGGTGAGTGGCTTGATGCAAGGGCACGTGCGCGGGAGTGCCACCCTTCAGTGGCGTTACCTCTGAGCTTCATGTTGAGTTGATGGCTTCTTAAATTCTTGTTCTTACCGGGGAGCAGCTTCTCAGTATGAATTACAGAATTGTTACCGGGCTTGGCACCCGCCCGCGACCCACACTTTGAAAAACACTACTTTACAGGATGTGTACATCGCTGGCAATGTCGGGATTTACTTTCCATCACTAATTGCTCTCCAGGTGGTACTGATGAACTTCCTTCATGAATATAATGGAATGACTTGCTAGGCCATTTCAGAAAGTGGTTAAGAGTGAATTACCTCGCTAACAGATTTGTTTCTTAGGGGTCGGTTTGCAGGATTGAAGGAGCTGGAAGCGAAGTATGGGCTGGAGCAGGGGGAAATGTTTAGATACATGCAGGTTTGAGATTTTGCCAGAAAGGAGATACAGAACTTCCCGGAGGAACCGGCTGGAGGAGGTGCTGACGACAAGGGGACTGGAGAAGGGGTTAGTGTTAGCGTTGTACGGAGCTATTTTGGAAGAGGATAAGGCACCACTGGAAGGGATCAAAGCAAAGTGGGAGGAAGAGTGGCGGTGGCGTTAATCACGTTCATATGTTTTGGTCCTGTCCAAAGCTAGAGGATTACTGGAAGGAGGTTTTTAGGGTAATTTCCAAGGTGGTGCACGTGAAACTGGACCCGGGCCCCCGGGAGGCCATATTCGGGGTGTCGGACCAGCCAGGGTTGGAAACGGTGCGGAGGCAGATATCGTAGCCTTTGCCTCGTTGATCGCCCGAAGGCGGATCCTGTTGGGATGGAGAGCAACCTCTCCATCCTGTGCCCTGGCGTGGCGGGAGGACCTGTTGGAATTCTTGACTCTTGAGAAGGTTAAGTTTGAATCTGAGGGGAAGGATGGAGGGGTTCTACAATTCATGGGCATTATTCATTATGCACTTTCAAGAACTGGATAACATCGAACATTAGTTGGGGGGATGGGTGGGAGGGTTGGGGGGAGGGAGGCGGTGTGTGTTAATGGTGACTATGGGTGATTCCTGATTCCTTTTTGTCATTTGTTTCTGTAAACATGCGGGCTAATGTTTGGGGTTTGGTGGGAGGATAGGATCTTTGTTATTGATATGGGGATTGACATATTTGTTACTGATTATTGTTTATTGTTGGTGGATGTAAATTCGGGAGAAAATGTGAAAAAGGAGAATAAAAATATTTTAATTAAAAAGGAGTAAATTACCTAATTATTACTGGGCGGCGAATATATTGATGGTTAGGAAGTAGGTAGTGGGGGAGGGGTCGGTGTGGGAGCGAGTGGAGGCGGCATCCTGTCAGGGTACGAGTTTGGAGGCTTTGTTAACGGCACCTCTGCCGTTCTCGCCGGCTCGGTACTCCACAAGCCCAGTGGTAGTGGCAGCCCTGAGGGTGTGCGGGCAATGGAGGCAGCACATGAGACTGGAGGGGGCATCAGTGTGGTCACCGATCTGTGATAACCACCGTTTCGTTCCGGGAGGGCTGGCCGGGGGCTTTAGAAGCTGGCAGCGGGCAGGAAATGAGAGATTTGGTGATCTCTTCAATGAAGAGTGTTTTCTGAGCCTAGAGAGATTCGAGGAGGAGTTTGAGTTACCGGGTGGGAACGGATTTTGGTCCCTACAGATACGGGACTTTGTCCGGAGGCAGGTTCCAAGCTTCCCTCGCCTCCCTCTCAGGGGACTACAGGATAAGGTGATGTCAAATACAGGGGTTGGGGAGGAGAGGGTCTCGGAAATATGTAAGGAATTGATGGAGTGGGAAGGGGTCCCAATCGGGGAGGTGAAGAGGAAGTGGGAGGAAGAGTTGGGAGAGGTGCTGGAAGTTGTACTATGGGAAAAGGCCTTGAGGAGAGTCAATTCATCCTCGTCGTGTGCCAGGCTTAGCCTGATCCAGTTCAAGGTGGTCCAGAGGGCTCATATGACTGTGGCCCGGATGAGTAGGTTTTTTGAGGAGATGGAGGACAGGTGTGGGCGGTATGGGGGAAGCCCAGCAAATTGTGTACACATGTTTTGGGCGTGTGAAGCTGAGAGGATTCTGGCAGGCATTTGCGGACGTCATGTCAGAGGTCCTGGAAGGGAGGATTACTCCGGGTCCAGGGATGGCAATATTTGGAGTGTCGGAAGATCCGGGAGCCCAGTGGGGGAGAGAGGCCGACGTTTTGGCCTTCGCCTCCCTGGTGTGGTGGCCCGGAGACGTGTTTTGCTGGGATGGAGGGGCTCGGAGCCCCGAAGTCAGGGGTGTGGGTCAGTGACATGGCAGAGTTTCTCAGGCTGGAGAAGATTAAGTTCGCCTTAAGAGGTTCAATTCAGGAGTTCGCTCGGAGGTGGCAGCCATTCATCGACTTCTTTAAGGAAAACTGACCGTCCACAGGGGGGAGGGGGGAGCGGGGGGGGGCGGTTAATGGGAGGCAAGGCATTGTAGAATAAAGATAGAGAATCTGATATACGGGCAGTCAGGAGGTAGGGCGGGGGGGGGAGGTGGGTATGTTATTGTGATGTTGTTGCGGGTGTCGGACCGCTCTGCTGTTTCAAATGTTTAAATGTTAAAATTAGAAATGCTTCAATAAAATGTTTTCTAAAAATAAAAAGAGTGAATTACCCAGCTGTAGGCCAGATCAGGTATGGGTGGTGTATGTCCTTGCCTAAAAGGGCATCAGAAACTGGATGGGTTCTTATGACAATCCGACAGCATCAGGGTTGTCATTCCTGATCTATCTTAATTAACTGAATTTAAATTTCCCAGTTATCATGGTGGGATTTGAACTCATATCTCCAAGTCATTAGCAGGATGTCTGAGGGACTTTTCACAGTAACTTCATTGAAGCCTACTTGTGACAATAAGCTATTGTTATATTACTATTATTGTCCAGTAATTGAGTCATTATGCTACCGTGTCAGCAATAATAAACCTCAAAAATAATGATACTGACATTCTTGAGAATCAAAAACAGAAACATGACTGTTCACTTTCGATGTTAAAGCTCGCAAAAAGACATGTGGGAAAATAGAGAATGGGTCTTCTGTCATAGAGTGTGAAAGACGAGGTTCAACAAAATCAAACACAGTGAAAGAAATCCAAGGGATTTTAAACTTTGCAACTCACCCATCTCCCCACGAGAGAAAAGCCACATTACTCTTCAAAATATATCAGCGGCCTAGTGTCCCGTGCAGCCTCCGATCTTTTTCTGCAAAAAGATCAACAATGCGCATCATTGGTACTGAGAATCACTGATTAATTTCAGATTGAGAATCAGCTTTCACCAAGGTGCTCAGCTGAGACATATTGGCCATTTCCCTACAGCCACGACATACTGACAGCAATTGAACACAAGGGAAAATGCAGGTTCGCAAATGACGTGCTAGGAACCACTCAAAACCTCTTGAGGAATATCAAAGAGATTTGTAGCCAAGGCAACTAGTGGACTCAATAGACAAAGTTCCATCAAAACATACAAGGGGGCAAAAACAGAGAGAGACAGCAAGTTGTTGAAATAGGCAAGTTCACTGTGATATACACTGATCACGTTACTGACGGTGTGATCAGTGTTACCGTTACGGTGTAATGTCCATCACCCACTGCTGTTGTTGGGTAGCAAAGTTATAGTTTCCATAGAAATGCAGGTAAGATAATAGGTTGGCATGGTTATACAAGGACCAATCGAGCATTAAGTTGATTTAGTCATCTCAATTGGATAATTAACGATTGGTAATTAGTTCCGAACATTATACATGGGGAAAGGTGAAATAGCTGCTGTGGGTGAATGTTTTCCCTTTAAAGAGTGGATCCTAATCTCATTCCTCGAATAAAATTAGAATAGTAAGGCAGAAATAGTACAGTTGCCCGGTGGAGAGAATGGTACATCACACACACACTGGGAGGTGGAGACGCTGGTACATCACACACACACTGGGAGGTGGAGACGCTGGTACATCACACACACACTGGGAGGTGGAGACGCTGGTACATCACACACACACTGGGAGGGGGAGAGGCTGGTACATCACACACACACTGGGAGGTGGAAACGCTGGTACATCACACACACACTGGGAGGTGGAGAGACTGGTAGATCACACACACACTGGGAAGTGGAGAGATTGGCACATCACACACACACACTGGGAGGTGGAGAGACTGGTACATCACACACACACTGGGAGGTGGAGACGCTGGTACATCACACACACACTGGGAGGTGGAGACGCTGGTACATCACACACACACTGGGAGGTGGAGACGCTGGTACATCACACACACACTGGGAGGTGGAGACGCTGGTACATCACACACACACTGGGAGGTGGAGAGACTGGTACATCACACACACACTGGGAGGTGGAGACGCTGGTACATCACACACACTGGGAGCTGGAGAGACTGGTACATCACACACACACTGGGAGGTGGAGACGCTGGTACATCACACACACACTGGGAGGTGGAGACGCTCGTACATCACACACACACTGGGAGGTGGAGAGACTGGCACATCACACACACACTGGGAGGTGGAGACGCTGGTACAACACACACACTGGGAGGTGGAGACGCTGGTACATCACACACACACTGGGAGGTGGAGACGCTGGTACATCACACACACACTGGGAGGTGGAGACGCTGGTACATCACACACACTGGGAGCTGGAGAGACTGGTACATCACACACACACTGGGAGGTGGAGAGACTGGTACATCACACACACACTGGGAGGTGGAGACGCTGGTACATCACACACACACTGGGAGGTGGAGACGCTGGTACATCACACACACACTGGGAGGTGGAGAGACTGGTACATCACACACACACTGGGAGGGGGAGACGCTGGTACATCACACACACACTGGGAGGTGGAGACGCTGGTACATCACACACACACTGGGAGGTGGAGACGCTGGTACATCACACACACACTGGGAGGTGGAGACGCTGGTACATCACACACACACTGGGAGGTGGAGACGCTGGTACATCACACACACACTGGGAGGTGGAGACGCTGGTACATCACACACACACTGGGAGGTGGTGACGCTGGTACATCACACACACACTGGGAGGTGGAGACGCTGGTACATCACACACACATTGGGAGGTGGAGACGCTGGTACATCACACACACACTGGGAGGTGGTGACGCTGGTACATCACACACACTGGGAGCTGGAGAGACTGGTACATCACACACACACTGGGAGGTGGAGACGCTGGTACATCACACACACACTGGGAGGTGGAGACGCTGGTACATCACACACACTGGGAGCTGGAGAGACTGGTACATCACACACACACTGGGAGGTGGAGAGACTGGTACATCACACACACACTGGGAGGTGGAGACGCTGGTACATCACACACACACTGGGAGGTGGAGACGCTGGTACATCACACACACACTGGGAGGTGGAGACGCTGGTACATCACACACACACTGGGAGGTGGAGAGACTGGTACATCACACACACACTGGGAGGGGGAGACGCTGGTACATCACACACACACTGGGAGGTGGAGACGCTGGTACATCACACACACACTGGGAGGTGGAGACGCTGGTACATCACACACACACTGCGAGGTGGAGACGCTGGTACATCACACACACACTGGGAGGTGGAGACGCTGGTACATCACACACACACTGGGAGGTGGAGACGCTGGTACATCACACACACACTGGGAGGTGGTGACGCTGGTACATCACACACACTGGGAGGTGGAGACGCTGGTACATCACACACACACTGGGAGGTGGAGACGCTGGTACATCACACACACACTGGGAGGTGGTGACGCTGGTACATCACACACACTGGGAGCTGGAGAGACTGGTACATCACACACACACTGGGAGGTGGAGACGCTGGTACATCACACACACACTGGGAGGTGGAGACGCTGGTACATCACACACACACTGGGAGGTGGAGACGCTGGTACATCACACACACACTGGGAGGTGGAGACGCTGGTACATCACACACACACTGGGAGGTGGAGACGCTGGTACATCACACACACACTGGGAGGTGGAGACGCTGGTACATCACACACACACTGGGAGGTGGAGACGCTGGTACATTACACACACACTGCGAGGTGGAGACGCTGGTACATCACACACACTGGGAGCTGGAGAGACTGGTACATCACACACACACTGGGAGGTGGTGACGCTGGTACATCACACACACACTGGGAGGTGGAGACGCTGGTACATCACACACACACTGGGAGGTGGAGACGCTGGTACATCACACACACACTGGGAGGTGGTGACGCTGGTACATCACACACACTGGGAGCTGGAGAGACTGGTACATCACACACACACTGGGAGGTGGAGACGCTGGTACATCACACACACACTGGGAGGTGGAGACGCTGGTACATCACACACACACTGGGAGGTGGAGACGCTGGTACATCACACACACACTGGGAGGTGGAGACGCTGGTACATCACACACACTGGGAGCTGGAGAGACTGGTACATCACACACACTGGGAGGTGGAGACGCTGGTACATCACACACACACTGGGAGGTGGAGACGCTGGTACATCACACACACACTGGGAGGTGGAGACGCTGGTACATCACACACACACTGGGAGGTGGAGACGCTGGTACATCACACACACACGGGGAGGTGGAGACGCTGGTACATCACACACACACTGGGAGGTGGAGAGACTGGTACATAACACACACACTGGGAGGTGGAGACGCTGGTTCATCACACACACTGGGAGCTGGAGAGTCTGGTACATCACACACACACTGGGAGGTGGAGATGCTGGTACATCACACACACACTGGGAAGTGGAGACGCTCGTACATCACACACACTGGGAGCTGGAGAGACTGGTACATCACACACACACTGGGAGGTGGAGACGCTGGTACATCACACACACACTGGGAGGTGGAGACGCTGGTACATCACACACACACTGGGAGGTGGAGATGCTGCTACGTCACACACACACTGGGAGGTGGAGATGCTGGTACATCACACACACACTGGGAGGTGGCGAGACTGGCACATCACACACACACTGGGAGGTGGAGACGCTGGTCCATCACACACACTGGGAGCTGGAGAGACTGGTACATCACACACACACTGGGAGGTGGAGACGCTGGTACATCACACACACACTGGGAGGTGGAGAGACTGGCACATCACACACACACTGGGAGGTGGAGACGCTGGTACATCACACACACACTGGGAGGTGGAGAGACTGGTACATAACACACACACTGGGAGGTGGAGACGCTGGTTCATCACACACACTGGGAGCTGGAGAGACTGGTACATCACACACACACTGGGAGGTGGAGATGCTGGTACATCACACACACACTGGGAAGTGGAGACGCTCGTACATCACACACACTGGGAGCTGGAGAGACTGGTACATCACACACACACTGGGAGGTGGAGACGCTGGTACATCACACACACACTGGGAGGTGGAGACGCTGGTACATCACACACACACTGGGAGGTGGAGAGACTGGTACATCATACACACACTGGGAGGTGGAGAGACTGGCACATCACACACACGCTGGGAGGTGGAGACGCTGGTACATCACACACACACTGGGAGGTGGAGAGACTGGTACATCACACACACACTGGGAGGTGGAGACGCTGGTACATCACACACACACTGGGAGGTGGAGAGACTGGTACATCACACACACACTGGGAGGTGGAGACGCTGGTACATCACACACACACGGGGAGGTGGACACGCTGGTACATCACACACACACTGGGAGGTGGAGAGACTGGTACATCACACACACAATGGGAGGTGGAGACGCTGGTTCATCACACACACTGGGAGCTGGAGAGACTGGTACATCACACACACACTGGGAGGTGGAGATGCTGGTACATCACACACACACTGGGAAGTGGAGACGCTCGTACATCACACACACTGGGAGCTGGAGACGCTGGTACATCACACACACACTGGGAGGTGGAGACGCTGGTACATCACACACACACTGGGAGGTGGAGAGACTGGTACATCACACACACACTGGGAGGTGGAGACGCTGGTACATCACACACACACTGGGAGGTGGAGAGACTGGTACATCACACACACACTGGGAGGTGGAGACGCTGGTACATCACACACACACTGGGAGGTGGAGACGCTGGTACATCACACACACACTGGGAGGTGGAGATGCTGCTACGTCACACACACACTGGGAGGTGGAGATGCTGGTACATCACACACACACTGGGAGGTGGCGAGACTGGCACATCACACACACACTGGGAGGTGGAGACGCTGGTACATCACAGACACACTGGGAGGTGGAGAGACTGGTACATCACACACACACTGGGAGGTGGAGAGACTGGTACATCACACACACACTGGGAGGTGGAGACGCTGGTACATCACACACACTGGGGGGTGGAGACGCTGGTACATCACACACACACTGGAAGGTGGAGACGCTGGTACATCACACACACACTGGGAGGTGGAAACGCTGGTACATCACACACACACTGGGAGGTGGAGAGAGTGGTACATCATACACACACTGGGAGGTGGAGACGCTGGTACATCACACACACACTGGGAGGTGGAGACGCTGGTACATCACACACACACTGGGAGGTGGAAACGCTGGTACATCACACACACACTGGGAGGTGGAGAGAGTGGTACATCACACAGACACTGGGAGGTGGAGAGACTGGTACATCACACACATACTGGGAGGTGGAGAGACTGGTACATCGCACACACACTGGGAGGTGGAGAGACTGGTACATCACACACACACTGGGAGGTGGAGAGACTGGTACATCACACACACACTGGGAGGTGGAGACGCTGGTACATCACACACACACTGGGAGGTGGAGACGCTGGTACATCACACACACACTGGGAGGTGGAGACGCTGGTACATCACACACACACTGGGAGGTGGAGAGACTGGTACATCACACACACACTGGGAGGTGGAGAGACTGGTACATCACACACACACTGGGAGGTGGAGAGACTGGTACATCACACACACAAACACTGGGAGGTGGAGAGACTGGTACATCACACACACACTGGGAGGTGGAGAGACTGGTACATCACACACACACTGGGAGGTGGAGAGGCTGGCACATCACACACACACTGGGAGATGTAGACACTGGTACATCACACACACACTGGGAGGTGGAGAGACTGGCACATCACACACACACACTGGGAGGGGGAGACGCTGGTACATCACACACACACTGGGAGGTGGAGACGCTGGTACATCACACACACACTGGGAGGTGGAGAGACTGGTACATCACATACACACACTGGGAGGTGGAGAGACTGGTCCATCACACACACACTGGGAGGTGGTGACGCTGGTACATCACACACACACTGGGAGGTGGAGACTCTGGTACATCACACACACACTGGGAGTTGGAGAGACTGGTACATCACACACACACTGGGAGGTGGAGACGCTGGTACATCACACACACACTGGGAGTTGGAGAGACTGGTACATCACACACACACTGGGAGGTGGAGACTCTGGTACATCACACACACACTGGGAGGTGGACACGCTGTTACATCAAACACACACTGGGAGGTGGAGACTCTGTTGAATCAGACACGCACCGGGAGGTGGAGAGACTGGTACATCACACACACACTGGGAGGTGGAGACGCTGGTGCATCACACACACACTGGGAGGTGGAGACGCTGTTAAATCAGACACACACTGGGAGGTGGAGAGACTGGTACATCACACACACACTGGGAGGTGGAGACGCTGGTGCATCACACACACACTGGGAGGTGGAGACGCTGGTGCATCACACACACACTGGGAGGTGGAGACGCTGTTAAATCAGACACACACTGGGAGGTGGAGGGACTGGTACATCACACACACACTGGGAGGTGGAGACGCTGGTGCATCACACACACACTGGGAGGTGGAGACGCTGGTGCACCACACACACACTGGGAGGTGGAGAGACTGGCACATCACACACACACACTGGGAGGTGGAGACAGTGGTACATCACACACACACTGGGAGGTGGAGAGACTGGTACATCACACACACACTGGAAGGTGCAGAGACTGGTACATCACACACACACTGGGAGGTGGAGACGCTGGTACATCACACACACACTGGGAGGTGGAGACGCTGGTACATCACACACACACTGGGAGGTGGAGATGCTGCTACGTCACACACACACTGGGAGGTGGAGATGCTGGTACATCACACACACACTGGGAGGTGGCGAGACTGGCACATCACACACACACTGGGAGGTGGAGACGCTGGTCCATCACACACACTGGGAGCTGGAGAGACTGGTACATCACACACACACTGGGAGGTGGAGACGCTGGTACATCACACACACACTGGGAGGTGGAGAGACTGGCACATCACACACACACTGGGAGGTGGAGACGCTGGTACATCACACACACACTGGGAGGTGGAGACGCTGGTACATCACACACACACGGGGAGGTGGAGACGCTGGTACATCACACACACACTGGGAGGTAGAGAGACTGGTACATAACACACACACTGGGAGGTGGAGACGCTGGTTCATCACACACACTGGGAGCTGGAGAGACTGGTACATCACACACACACTGGGAGGTGGAGATGCTGGTACATCACACACACACTGGGAAGTGGAGACGCTCGTACATCACACACACTGGGAGCTGGAGAGACTGGTACATCACACACACACTGGGAGGTGGAGAGACTGGTACATCACACTCACACTGGGAGGTGGAGATGCTGGTACATCACACACACACTGGGAGGTGGAGAGACTGGTACATCACACACAGACTGGGAGGTGGAGAGACTGGTACATCACACACACACTGGGAGGTGGAGAGCTGGTACATCACACACACACTGGGAGGTGGAGAGACTGGTACATCACACACACACTGGGAGGTGGAGAGACTGGTACATCACACACACACACTGGGAGGTGGAGACGCTGATAAATCACACACACACTGGGAGGTGGAGAGACTGGTACATCACACACACACTGGGAGGTGGAGAGACTGGTACATCACACACACACTGGGAGGTGGAGACGCTGGTGCATCACACACACACTGGGAGGGGGAGACGCTGGTACATCACACACACACTGGGAGGTGGAGACGCTGGTACATCACACACACACTGAGAGGTGGAGACGCTGGTACATCACACACTCACACTGGGAGGTGGAGATGCTGGTACATCACACACACACTGGGAGGTGGAGAGACTGGTACATCACACACACACTGGGAGGTGGAGAGACTGGTACATCACACACACACTGGGAGGTGGAGACGCTGGTACATCACACACACACTGGGAGGTGGAGACGCTGGTACATCACACACACACTGGGAGGTGGAGACGCTGGTACATCACACACACACTGGGAGGTGGAGACGCTGGTACGTCACACACACACACTGGGAGGTGGAGGCGCTGGTACATCACACACACACTGGGAGGTGGAGACGCTAGTACATCACACACACTGGGAGCTGGAGACGCTGGTACATCACACACTCACACTGGGAGGTGGAGACGCTGGTACATCACACACACACTGGGAGGTGGAGAGACTGGAACATCACACACACACTGGGAGGTGGAGGCGCTGGTACATCACAGACACTGGGAGGTGGAGAGACTGGTACATCACACACACACTGGGAGGTGGAGAGACTGGTACATCACACACACACTGGGAGGTGGAGACGCTGGTACATCACACACACACTGGGAGGTGGAAACGCTGGTACATCACACACACACTGGGAGGTGGAGAGACTGGTACATCACACACACACTGGGAGGTGGAGACGCTGGTACATCACACACACACTGGGAGGTGAAGAGGCTGGCACATCACACACACACACTGGGAGGGGGAGACGCTGGTACATCACACACACACTGGGAGGTGGAGAGACTGGTACATCACACACACACTGGGAGGGGGAGAGACTGGTACATCACAAACACACTGGGAGCTGGAGAGACTGGTACATCACACACACACTGGGAGGTGGAGAGACTGGTAAATCACACACACACTGGGAGGTGGAGACGCTGGTACATCACACACACACTGGGAGGGGGAGAGACTGGTACATCACACACACACTGGGAGGGGGAGAGACTGGTACATCACAAACACACTGGGAGGTGGAGAGACTGGTAAATCACACACACACTGGGAGGTGGAGACGCTGGTACATCACACACACACTGGGAGGTGGAGACGCTGGTACATCACACACACACTGGGAGGTGGAGACGCTGGTACATCACACACACACTGGGAGGTGGAGAGACTGGTACATCACACACACACTGCGAGGTGGAGACGCTGGTACATCACACACACACTGGGAGGTGGATAGAGTGGTACATCACACACACACTGGGAGGTGGAGAGACTGGCACATCACACACACACTGGGAGGTGGAGAGACTGGTACATCACACACATACTGGGAGGTGGAGAGATTGGCATATCACACACACACTGGGAGGTGGAGAGACTGGTACATCACACACACACTGGGAGGTGGAGAGACTGGTACATCACACACACACTGGGAGGTGGAGAGATTGGCATATCACACACACACTGGGAGGTGGAGAGACTGGTACATCACACACACACTGGGAGGTGGATAGAGTGGTACATCACACACACACTGGAAGGTGGAGAGACTGGCACATCACACACACACTGGGAGGTGGAGAGACTGGTACATCACACACACACTGGGAGGTGGATAGAGTGGTACATCACACACACACTGGAAGGTGGAGAGACTGGTACATCACACACACACTGGGAGGTGGAGAGACTGGTACATCACACACACACTGGGAGGTGGAGAGATTGGCATATCACACACACACTGGGAGGTGGAGACGCTGGTACATCACACACACTGGGAGCTGGAGAGACTGGTACATCACACACACAATGCGACGTGGAGACGCTGGTACATCACACACACACTGGGAGGTGGAGACGCTGGTACATCACACACACACTGGGAGGTGGAGAGATTGGCATATCACACACACACTGGGAGGTGGAGACGCTGGTACATCACACACACTGGGAGCTGGAGAGACTGGTACATCACACACACACTGGGAGGTGGAGACGCTGGTACATCACACACACACTGGGAGGTGGAGACGCTGGTACATCACACACACACTGGGAGGTGGAGACGCTGGTACATCACACACACACTGGGAGGTGGAGACGCTGGTACATCACACACACACTGGGAGCTGGAGAGACTGGTACATCACACACACACTGGGAGGTGGAGACGCTGGTACATCACACACACACTGGGAGCTGGAGAGACTGGCACATCACACACACACTGGGAGGTGGAGAGACTGGTACATCACACACACACTGGGAGGTGGAGACGCTGGTACATCACACACACACTGGGAGGTGGAGACGCTGGTACATCACACACACACTGGGAGGTGGAGACGCTGGTACATCACACACACACTGGGAGGTGGAGACGCTGGTACATCACACACACACTGGGAGGTGGAGAGACTGGTACATCACACATACACTGGGAGGTGGAGACGGTGGTACATCACACACACTGGGAGGTGGAGACGCTGGTACATCACACACACACTGGGAGGTGGCGAGACTGGCACATCACACACACACTGGGAGGTGGAGACGCTGGTACATCACACACACTGGGAGCTGGAGAGACTGGTACATCACACACACACTGGGAGGTGGAGACGCTGGTACATCACACACACACTGGGAGGTGGAGACGCTGGTACATCACACACACACTGGGAGGTGGAGACGCTGGTACATCACACACACACTGGGAGGTGGAGAGACTGGTACATCACACACACACTGGGAGGGGGAGACGCTGGTACATCACACACACACTGGGAGGTGGAGACGCTGGTACATCACACACACACTGGGAGGTGGAGACGCTGGTACATCACACACACACTGGGAGGTGGAGAGACTGGTACATCATACACACACTGCGAGGTGGAGACGCTGGTACATCACACACACTGGGAGCTGGAGAGACTGGTACATCACACACACACTGGGAGGTGGAGACGCTGGTACATCACACACACACTGGGAGTTGGAGAGACTGGCACATCACACACACACTGGGAGGTGGAGACGCTGGTACATCACACACACTGGGAGCTGGAGAGACTGGTACATCACACACACTGGGAGGTGGAGACGCTGGTACATCACACACACACTGGGAGGTGGAGACGCTGGTACATCACACACACACTGGGAGGTGGAGACGCTGGTACATCACACACACACTGGGAGGTGGAGAGGCTGGTACATCACACACACACTGGGAGGTGGAGACGCTGGTACATCACACACACACTGGGAGGTGGAGACGCTGGTACATCACACACACACTGGGAGTTGGAGAGACTGGCACATCACACACACACTGGGAGGTGGAGACGCTGGTACATCACACACACTGGGAGCTGGAGAGACTGGTACATCACACACACTGGGAGGTGGAGACGCTGGTACATCACACACACACTGGGAGGTGGAGACGCTGGTACATCACACACACACTGGGAGGTGGAGACGCTGGTACATCACACACACACACTGGGAGGTGGAGAGGCTGGTACATCACACACACACTGGGAGGTGGAGACGCTGGTACATCACACACACACTGGGAGGTGGAGACGCTGGTACATCACACACACACTGGGAGGTGGAGACGCTGGTACATCACACACACACGGGGAGGTTGAGACGCTGGTACATCACACACACACTGGGAGGTGGAGAGACTGGTACATCACACACACACTGGGAGGTGGAGACGCTGGTTCATCACACACACTGGGAGCTGGAGAGACTGGTACATCACACACACACTGGGAGGTGGAGATGCTGGTACATCACACACACACTGGGAAGTGGAGACGCTCGTACATCACACACACTGGGAGCTGGAGAGACTGGTACATCACACACACACTGGGAGGTGGAGACGCTGGTACATCACACACACACTGGGAGGTGGAGACGCTGGTACATCACACACACACTGGGAGGTGGAGACGCTGGTACATCACACACACACTGGGAGGTGGAGACGCTGGTACATCACACACACACTGGGAGGTGGATATGCTGCTACGTCACACACACACTGGGAGGTGGAGATGCTGGTACATCACACACACACTGGGAGGTGGAGACGCTGGTACATCACACACACACTGGGAGGTGGAGACGCTGGTACATCACACACACACTGGGAGGTGGAGACGCTGGTACATCACACACACACTGGGAGGTGGAGACGCTGGTACATCACACACACACTGGGAGGTGGAGAGACTGGTACATCACACACACACTGGGAGGTGGAGACGCTGGTACATCACACACACACTGTGAGGTGGAGAGACTGGTACATCACACACACACTGGGAGGTGGAGAGACTGGTACATCACACACACACTGGGAGGTGGAGACGCTGGTACATCACACACACACTGGGAGGTGGAGACGCTGGTACATCACACACACACTGGGAGGTGGAGACGCTGGTACATCACACACACACTGGGAGGTGGAGACGCTGGTACATCACACACACACTGGGAGGTGGAGAGACTGGTACATCACACACACACTGGGAGGTGGAGAGACTGGTACATCACACACACACTGGGAGGTGGAGACGCTGGTACATCACACACACTGGGGGGTGGAGACGCTGGTACATCACACACACACTGGGAGGTGGAGACGCTGGTACATCACACACACACTGGGAGGTGGAAACGCTGGTACATCACACACACACTGGGAGGTGGAGAGAGTGGTACATCACACACATACTGGGAGGTGGAGAGACTGGTACATCGCACACACACTGGGAGGTGGAGAGACTGGTACATCACACACACACTGGGAGGTGGAGAGACTGGTACATCACACACACACTGGGAGGTGGAGACGCTGGTACATCACACACACACTGGGAGGTGGAGACGCTGGTACATCACACACACACTGGGAGGTGGAGAGACTGGTACATCACACACACACTGGGAGGTGGAAACGCTGGTACATCACACACACACTGGGAGGTGGAGAGAGTGGTACATCACACACATACTGGGAGGTGGAGAGACTGGTACATCGCACACACACTGGGAGGTGGAGAGACTGGTACATCACACACACACTGGGAGGTGGAGAGACTGGTACATCACACACACACTGGGAGGTGGAGAGACTGGTACATCACACACACACTGGGAGGTGGAGACGCTGGTACATCACACACACACTGGGAGGTGGAGACGCTGGTACATCACACACACACTGGGAGGTGGAGACGCTAGTACATCACACACACACTGGGAGGTGGAGAGACTGGTACATCACACACACACTGGGAGGTGGAGAGACTGGTACATCACACACACAAACACTGGGAGGTGGAGAGACTGGTACATCACACACACACTGGGAGGTGGAGAGACTGGTACATCACACACACACTGGGAGGTGGAGAGACTGGTACATCACACACACACTGGGAGGTGGAGAGACTGGTACATCACACACACAAACACTGGGAGGTGGAGAGACTGGTACATCACACACACACTGGGAGGTGGAGAGACTGGCACATCACACACGCACTGTGAGATGTAGACACTGGTACATCACACACACACTGGGAGGTGGAGAGACTGGTACATCACACACACAAACACTGGGAGGTGGAGAGACTGGTACATCACACACACACTGGGAGGTGGAGAGGCTGGCACATCACACACACACACTGGGAGGGGGAGACGCTGGTACATCACACACACACTGGGAGGTGGAGACGCTGGTACATCACACACACACTGGGAGGTGGAGAGACTGGTCCATCACACACACACTGGGAGGTGGAGACGCTGGTACATCACACACACACTGGGAGGTGGAGAGACTGGTACATCACACACACACTGGGAGGTGGAGACGCTGGTACATCACACACACACTGGGAGATGGAGAGACTGGTACATCACATACACACACTGGGAGGTGGAGAGACTGGTCCATCACACACACACTGGGAGGTGGAGACGCTGGTACATCACACACACACTGGGAGGTGGAGACGCTGGTCCATCACACACACACTGGGAGTTGGAGAGACTGGTACATCACACACACACTGGGAGGTGGAGACGCTGGTACATCACACACACACTGGGAGGTGGAGACTCTGGTACATCACACACACACTGGGAGGTGGACAGGCTGTTACATCAAACACACACTGGGAGGTGGAGAGACTGGTACATCACACACACACTGGGAGATGGAGACGCTGTTGAATCAGACACGCACCGGGAGGTGGAGAGACTGGTACATCACACACACACTGGGAGGTGGAGACGCTGGTGCATCATACACACACTGGGAGGTGGATACGCTGTTAAATCAGACACACACTGGGAGGTGGAGAGACTGGTACATCACACACACACTGGGAGGTGGAGACGCTGGTGCATCACACATACACTGGGAGGTGGAGACGCTGGTGCATCACCCACACACTGGGAGGTGGAGACGCTGTTAAATCAGACACACACTGGGAGGTGGAGAGACTGGTACATCACACACACACTGGGAGGTGGAGACGCTGGTGCACCACACACACACTGGGAGGTGGAGATGCTGGTACATCACATACACACTGGGAGGTGGAGAGACTGGCACATCACACACACACACTGGGAGGGGGAGACGCTGGTACATCACACACACACTGGGAGGTGGAGACGCTGGTACATCACACACACACTGGGAGGTGGAGACGCTGGTACATCACACACACACTGGGAGGTGGAGAGACTGGTCCATCACACACACACTGGAAGGTGCAGAGACTGGTACATCACACACACACTGGGAGGTGGAGAGACTGGTACATCACACACACACTGGGAGGTAGAGACGTTGGTACATCACATACACACTGGGAGGTGGATAGACTGGTATATCACACACACACTGGGAGGTGGAGACGCTGGTACATCACACACACACTGGGAGGTGGAGAGACTGGTACATCACACACACACTGGGAGGTGGAGAGACTGGTACATCACACACACACTGGGAGGTGGAGACGCTGGTGCATCACACACACACTGGGAGGGGGAGACGCTGGTACATCACACACACACTGGGAGGTGGAGACGCTGGTACATCACACACTCACACTGGGAGGTGGAGATGCTGGTACATCACACACACACTGGGAGGTGGAGAGACTGGTACATCACACACACACTGGGAGGTGGAGAGACTGGTACATCACACACACACTGGGAGGTGGAGACGCTGGTACATCACACACACACTGGGAGGTGGAGAGCTGGTACATCACACACACACTGGGAGGTGGAGAGACTGGTACATCACACACACACTGGGAGGTGGAGAGACTGGTACATCACACACACACACTGGGAGGTGGAGACGCTGATACATCACACACACACTGGGAGGTGGAGACGCTGGTACATCACACACACACTGGGAGGTGGAGACGCTGGTACATCACACACACACTGGGAGATGGAGATGCTGGTACATCACACACACACATGTAGGTGGAGAGACTGGTACATCACACACACACTGGGAGGTGGAGACGCTGGTACATCACACACACACTGGGAGGTGGAGACGCTGGTACATCACACACACACTGGGAGGTGGAGAGACTGGTACATCACACACACACTGGGAGGTGCAGAGACTGGTACATCACACACACTGGGTGGTGGAGAGGCTGGCACATCACACACGCACTGTGAGATGTAGACACTGGCACATCACACACACACTGGGAGGGGGAGACGCTGGTACATCACACACACACTGGGAGGTGGAGACGCTGGTACATCACACACACACTGGGAGGTGGAGAGACTGGTCCATCACACACACACTGGGAGGTGGAGACGCTGGTACATCACACACACACTGGGAGGTGGAGAGACTGGTACATCACACACACACTGGGAGGTGGAGACGCTGGTATATCACACACACACTGGGAGATGGAGAGACTGGTACATCACATACACACACTGGGAGGTGGAGAGACTGGTCCATCACACACACACTGGGAGGTGGAGACGCTGGTCCATCACACACACACTGGGAGTTGGAGAGACTGGTACATCACACACACACTGGGAGGTGGAGACGCTGGTACATCACACACACACTGGGAGGTGGAGACTCTGGTACATCACACACACACTGGGAGGTGGACACGCTGTTACATCAAACACACACTGGGAGGTGGAGAGACTGGTACATCACACACACACTGGGAGATGGAGACGCTGTTGAATCAGACACGCACCGGGAGGTGGAGAGACTGGTACATCACACACACACTGGGAGGTGGAGACGCTGGTGCATCATACACACACTGGGAGGTGGATACGCTGTTAAATCAGACACACACTGGGAGGTGGAGAGACTGGTACATCACACACACACACTGGGAGGTGGAGACGCTGGTGCATCACACACGCACTGGGAGGTGGAGACGCTGGTGCATCACCCACACACTGGGAGGTGGAGACGCTGTTAAATCAGACACACACTGGGAGGTGGAGAGACTGGTACATCACACACACACTGGGAGGTGGAGACGCTGGTGCACCACACACACACTGGGAGGTGGAGATGCTGGTACATCACATACACACTGGGAGGTGGAGAGACTGGCACATCACACACACACACTGGGAGGGGGAGACGCTGGTACATCACACACACACTGGGAGGTGGAGACGCTGGTACATCACACACACACTGGGAGGTGGAGACGCTGGTACATCACACACTGGGAGGTGGAGAGACTGGTACATCACACACACACTGGGAGGTGGAGACGCTGGTACATCACACACTGGGAGGTGGAGAGACTGGTACATCACACACACACTGGGAGGTGGAGACGCTGGTACATCACACACACACTGGAAGGTGGAGACACTGGTACATCACACACACTCTGGGAGGTGGAGAGACTGGTACATCACACAGACACTGGGAGGTGGAGACGCTGGTACATCACACACACACTGGGAGGTGGAGAGACTGGTACATCACACACACACTGGGAGGTGGAGACGCTGGTACATTACACACACACTGGAAGGTGGAGACACTGGTACATCACACACACTGGGAGGTGGAGACGCTGGTACATCACACACACACTGGGAGGTGGAGACGCTGGTACATTACACACACACTGGAAGGTGGAGACACTGGTACATCACACACACTGGGAGGTGGAGAGACTGGTACATCACACACACACTGGGAGGTGGAGACGCTGGTACATCACACACACACTGGGAGGTGGAGACGCTGGTACATCACACACACACTGGGAGGTGGAGACGCTGGTACATCACACACACACTGGAAGGTGGAGACACTGGTACATCACACACACTGGGAGGTGGAGAGACTGGTACATCACACACACACTGGGAGGTGGAGACGCTGGTACATCACACACACACTGGGAGGTGGAGACCCTGGTACATCACACACACACTGGGAGGTGGAGACGCTGGTACATCACACACACACTGGGAGGTGGAGAGACTGGTACATCACACACACACTGGGAGGTGGAGACACTGGTACATCACACGCACACTGGGAAGGGGAGAGACTGGTACATCACACACACACTAGGAGGTGGAGAGACTGGTACATCACACACACACTGGGAGGTGGAGACACTGGTACATCACACACACACTGGGAGGTGGAGAGACTGGTACATCACACACACACTGGGAGGTGGAGACGCTGGTACATCACACACACACTGGGAGGTGGAGACGCTGGTACATCACACACACACTGGGAGGTGGAGACGCTGGTACATCACACACACACTGGGAGGTGGAGACGCTGGTACATCACACACACACTGGGAGGTGGAGACGCTGGTACATCACACACACACTGGGAAGGGGAGAGGCTGGTACATCACACACACACTGGGAGGTGGAGAGACTGGTACATCACACACACACTGGGAGGTGGAGACGCTGGTACATCACACACACACTGGGAGGTGGTGATGCTGGTAAATCACACACACACTGAAGGGCACGGGGAAACGGTGAACAGAGACAAACGAAAGAGGAAACAAAAAAATAAACTGAAGAAACCCCCGATGGGGAGTGGCAAAAAGCGACACCTTTCAGCCAGCGGCCTTCGCGACGACACCTCCTCCGATGAGGGAAAACAAGCTAAGAATCGGCCTCAAATAAAGAAGCAAAGTACCAATGTGGAACAGGATGCACAGACCCCCCAGACCACAGACAGGGAAGAAAATAGAACACGCCGAGATCATCAACCTCTGGCTAATGGGAACAGCAATATGACCAACGGACACCAAACGCCGGACATCGAAAACAAGGTCACAGACTAACTCCCGAAATTAACAAGTAGCAACAACCCAGGCGAAAACCGGCCTGCAACCCCAACACCCACTGACTGCCACGACGGATGCCAGGGCTACACTACCTCCCCCCCCAATGCATATCCATCAAGTTCACGGGCCCAGTGCGGACCAGGACAGCTTTCTCAGCCCTGCAACTGTGCAACAGTTTGCGAGCACGACCGGCATGCTGGGGAACATCCAACAGCTGGAACTCCCAACTGTATTGACTCTGGACTCGGAGACTGGGAAATCTACCTTTTTAAAATGGGGTTTAAAATTGCATCTATTAATGTGCGAAGCATTAAAGATACCTTGCGGTGTGTAGCCACACTCAACTACTTAGCAAACGTGAAAGCTGACCTACTGTTCCTGCAGGAGTGAGGAATTCCTCACCTCAGCAACTACAGGCGCTGGTCGAGCTGGTGGTCCCACGGGCCATCCATCTGGTCAGGAGGAAACGACTGTCGCTCCTCCGGCCTGGGTATTCTGCTGCGGGGAGGCAACTTCACCATCTCCGACGTTATGGAGGTGGTGGGCGGGCGCCTCCTCGTAGCAGACGTCAAATACAAAAACACCCCTCTCAGACTTATTAATGTGTACGCCCCGGCCGTAAAGCGTGAGTGGCTGGCGGTCCTTCAGCAACTCCCGCTGCTGTTGGCCACCTCCAAGCCGATCATTCTGGGCGGTGACTTCAACTGCATCATCGATGCGGCTGGACGATCCGGCAGAGCCGACAGCAAACTAGACGCTATGTCCACACTCATGATGGAAACGGTAAAAGACGCCAAGCTGCTCGACGTCTGCAGCAACCCTGCAGACGGAGCGCAGCGTAGATACACATGGTCACGGCCAGATGGGTCCGTCCGCTCCATGATAGGCTTCTTCTTTGTGTCCCGTGCTTTCACGGTCAGGTCCACCGATGTTAAGCCGGTGTTCGTCTCTGACCACTGCCTCCTACTGGCCGACTGCCACCTGCAGGAAAACCAGGGGGCAGGCAGGGGGACATGGAAGCTGAATGTAAAACTGCTGACTCCTGAGAACCTCGAGGAGCTCAAAAGGGATTACAAAGATTGGAGAACCGTGAAACCCCTCTTTGACTCTCTACATCTCTGGTGGGAAGCAATCAAGGGGAACATCAAAAGGTTTTTCATCCTCAAGGGCGTTCAAAAGGTGAAAGAGAGACGAGGGACCATGTGCAGGCTCCAGAAAAGTATGCAGAATTTGCTCCAGTTGCAGTCGACGGGGATTGATGTCAAGGACGATCTCCAAGAGGTGAAGAGCCAGCAAGCCTCGCTCTACCTTGGAGGCCTCCAAGGTGTAATCTTCCGTTCCAGAGTCCGCTCCGTGGAGCAGGATGAAAAGTGCTCACGCTTCTTCTTCCAAAAGGTGCACAGAGAGACCTCTGTGATCAGCAGCCTGAAGGAAGAAGATGGCTCTGTAAAGTCATCGCCGTCTGACATCCTGAGGATCAGCCAATTCTTTTATGCCGGACTGTATGACCTGAAGCCAACAGATAGCACTGTTTCCCAGACCTTCCTGTTGTCTATCACGGAGGCCTTAGGCGACGGTGAGCCGGACAAGCTGGACAAACCGCTAACTCTGGATGAGCTGACAAAGGCCGTCAAGTCCTTTGAGACGAGTAAAACTCCCGGAAGCGACGGCTTACCGACTGAGTTGTATTCGGCTCTAAGGGACTGGATGGGCCCAGACCTGCTGGAAGTGTACGAGAGTATGCTCCTGGAAGGCAGCATGTCAGAATCCATGAGGAAAGACATAATCACCCTCATCTACAAGCAGAAGGGGGAAAGGGAAGAAATTCGAAATTGGCGACCCATTTCACCGTTGAATGTGGATTATAAAATTCTAGCCAAGGTCATCGCCAATCGGGTCAAATCTGCTCTGGAGTCAGTGATCCACCCTGACCAGACCTGTGCTGTACCCGGCAGGAAGATCTCCGATAGCCTCGCGCTACTCAGGGATACGATCGCCTACGTGCAGGACAGGAAGGTGGACACCTGCCTCATCAGCCTTGACCAGGAGAAGGCTTTTGACAGGATATCGCACACCTACATGATGGATGTGCTCTCCAAAATGGGGTTTGGGGAGGGAATTCGCAATTGGATCAAACTGCTCTACACCAACATCTATAGCACAGTCTCAATCAATGGGTGGGAATCAGAAAAGTTCCAGATCAAATCTGGAGTCAGGCAGGGCTGCCCCCTCTCCTCGGCCCTGTTTGCGTGCTGCATAGAACCTTTTGCCGAATCCATCAGGAGGGATCCGGGTATAAGAGGAGTGACGATCCCAGGCAGCGGAGGCGTGCAAGTCAAGGCCTCCCTGTACATGGACGACGTTGCCGTCTTCTGCTCGGATCCCACGTCTGTCCGCAGGCTCTTGAATGCCTGCGACCAGTTTGAACTGGCCTCGGGAGCCAAGGTAAACCGTGGCAAGAGCGAGGCCATGTTCTTTGGGAACTGGGCCGACCGGTCCTTTGACCCCTTCACTGTCAGGTCAGATTACCTGAAGGTGCTGGGGATATGGTTCGGAGCGGCTGGGGCGTGCACCAAAAACTGTGAGGAGCGCATAGCCAAGGTAAGACAAAACCCTGGTCATCAGGTGTGAGGTACTCTCGGTGCTACTGTACGTGGCGCAGGTCTGGCCCATTACCTGACCCTACGCCACAGCAGACACCCGGGCCATCTTCAAATTAATCTGGAGATCCAAGATGGACCATGTCCGAAGGGACAACATGTACAAACCTCTGGAGGAGGGAGGGAGAAACGTACCCAGCGTCTCGCTCATCCTGTTGGCCACCTTTGTGTGCAGCTGCATCAAGCTGTGCGTGGACCCCCAGTATGCAAACACCAAGTGTCACTACGTACTGAGGTTCTACCTGTCCCCGGTGTTACGAAGGATGGGCCTGGCCTCATTGCCGCAGAACGCTCCAAGTAGTTGGACCATGCCGTACCACCTGTCCCTCGTGGAAACATTTTTGAAGGAAAACACCTTTGACCACAAGGCAATGAAGCAGTGGCCAGCACGTAATGTCCTCGAGGCCCTCAGGGAAAAGGAGACTGTGGAGGACGTTGGATGGTTCCCTGAACAGACTGTCAAGAGTCATCTGGCAGAACGCCTCATCACCAGAACTGTCAAACAAGCACTAAGACCTAGCTTGGCTGGTGGTGAGAAGGGCCCTCCCCGTCAGATTCTTCATGTACACCCATAGGCTCAGCGCCGTCGCACGCTGCCCTCAGAGTGGCTGCGAGGGAGATGAGACGGTCGCCCACCTCCTTGTGGAATGTGCCTTTGCAAAGAAGGTCTGGAGAGAGATGCAGTGGTATTTGTCAAGGTTTATCCCAAACAGATCTGTGACACAGGACTCTGTGCTCTCCGGACTGTTTCCAGGGACACACACCGAGACAAACATCAACTGCTGCTGGAAGGTCATCAACTCGGTGAAAGACGCTCTTTGGTCTGCCCAAAACTTGCTGATCTTCCAGTGCAAGGAACTATCCTCGACCGAGTGTTGCAGACTGGCACATTCCAAGGTCCAGGACTACGTGCTGAGGGACGCACTCAAGCTTGGGGCAGCTGCCGCCAAGGCTCAATGGGGAAAGGCCACTGTGTAAGGTCTTCCAGCAAATGTACACCGAGGGGCGGGTAACAGTGTAAACCCCCCTCGGTCTGGGCCACCAACACTCCAATGTACAAAAGCATTGAAAGAAACATGACGATGTAAATACTTAAGAAAGAATTGTAACGTAAACAGGGAAATACAAAGAACAAAGAACAAAGAAATGTACAGCACAGGCACAGGCCCTTCGGCCCTCCAAGCCCGTGCCGACCATGCTGCCCGACTAAACTACAATCTTCTACACTTCCTGGGTCCGTATCCTTCTATTCCCATCCTATTCATATATTTGTCAAGATGCCCCTTAAATGTCCCTATCGTCCCTGTTTCCACTACCTCCTCCGGTAGCGAGTTCCAGGCACCCACTACCCTCTGCGTAAAAAACTTGCCTCGTACATCTAC
This sequence comes from Scyliorhinus torazame, assembly GCF_047496885.1. Classification (NCBI taxonomy): domain Eukaryota; kingdom Metazoa; phylum Chordata; class Chondrichthyes; order Carcharhiniformes; family Scyliorhinidae; genus Scyliorhinus; species Scyliorhinus torazame. The sequence goes on along the minus strand of NC_092714.1, from coordinate 251,568,129 downwards.
TCTAAACCTTGCCCCTCTCACCTTAAACCTATGCCCCCTAGTAATTGACCCCTCTACCCTGGGGAAAAGCCTCTGACTATCCACTCTGTCTATGCCCCTCATAATTTTGTATACCTCTATCAGGTCTCCCCTCAACCTCCTTCGTTCCAGTGAGAACAAACCAAGTTTATTCAATCGCTCCTCATAGCTAATGCCCTCCATACCAGGCAACATTCTGGTAAATCTCTTCTGCACCCTCTCTAAAGCCTCCACATCCTTCTGGTAGTGTGGCGACCAGAATTGAACACTATACTCCAAGTGTGGCCTAACTAAGGTTCTATACAGCTGCAACATGACTTGCCAATTCTTATACTCAATGCCCCGGCCAATGAAGGCAAGCATGCCGTATGCCTTCTTGACTACCTTCTCCACCTGTGTTGCCCCTTTCAATGACCTGTGGACCTGTACTCCTCGATCTCTCTGACTTTCAATACTCTTGAGGGTTCTACCATTCACTGTATATTCCCTACCTGCATTAGACCTTCCAAAATGCATTACCTCACATTTGTCCAGATTAAACTCCATCTGCCATCTCTCCGCCCAAGTCTCCAGACAATCTAAATCCTGCTGTATCCTCCGACAGTCCTCATCGCTATCCGCAATTCCATCAACCTTTGTGTCGTCTGCAAACTTACTAATCAGACCAGTTACATTTTCCTCCAAATCATTTATATATACTACAAAGAGCAAAGGTCCCAGCACTGATCCCTGTGGAACACCACTGGTCACAGCCCTCCAATTAGAAAAGCATCCCTCCATTGCTACTCTCTGCCTTCTATGGCCTAGCCAGTTCTGTATCCACCTTGCCAGCTCACCCCTGATCCCCTGTGACTTCACCTTTTGTACTAGTCTACCATGAGGGACCTTGTCAAAGGCCTTACTGAAGTCCATATAGACAGCATCTACTGCCCTACCTGCATCAATCATCTTAGTGACCTCCTCGAAAAACTCTATCAAGTTAGTGAGACACGACCTCCCCTTCACAAAACCGTGCTGCCTCTCACTAATCCGTCCATTTGCTTCCAAATGGGAGTAGATCCTGTCTCGAAGAATTCTCTCCAGTAATTTCCCTACCACTGAAGTAAGGCTCACCGGCCTGTAGTTCCCGGGATTATCCTTGCTACCCTTCTTAAACAGAGGAACAACATTGGCTATTCTCCAGTCCTCCGGGACATCCCCTGAAGACAGCGAGGATCCAAAGATTTCTGTCAAGGCCTCAGCAATTTCCTCTCCAGCCTCCTTCAGTATTCTGGGGTAGATCCCATCAGGCCCTGGGGACTTATCTACCTTAATATTTTTTAAGACACCCAACACCTCGTCTTTTTGGATCACAATGTGACCCAGGCTATCTACACCCCCTTCTCCAGACTCAACATCTACCAATTCCTTCTCTTTGGTGAATACTGATGCAAAGTATTCATTTAGTACCTCGCCCATTTCCTCTGGCTCCACACATAGATTCCCTTGCCTATCCTTCAGTGGGCCAACCCTTTCCCTGGCTACCCTCTTGCTTTTTATGTACGTGTAAAAAGCCTTGGGATTTTCCTTAACCCTATTTGCCAATGACTTTTCGTGACCCCTTCTAGCCCTCCTGGCTCCTTGCTTAAGTTCCTTCCTACTTTCCTTATATTCCACGCAGGCTTTGTCTGTTCCCAGCCTTTTAGCCCTGACAAATGCCTCCTTTTTCTTTTTGACGAGGCCTACAATATCACTCGTCATCCAAGGTTCCCGAAAATTGCCGTATTTATCTTTCTTCCTCACAGGAACATGCCGGTCCTGTATTCCTTTCAACTGCCACTTGAAAGCCTCCCACATGTCAGATGTTGATTTGCCCTCAAACATCCGCCCCCAATCTATGTTCATCAGTTCCCGCCTAATATTGTTATAATTAGCCTTCCCCCAATTTAGCACATTCGTCCTCGGACCACTCTTATCCTTGTCCACCAGTACTTTAAAACTTACTGAATTGTGGTCACTGTTACCGAAATGCTCCCCTACTGAAACATCTACCACCTGGCCGGGCTCATTCCCCAATACCAGGTCCAGTACCGCCCCTTCCCTAGTTGGACTGTCTACATATTGTTTTAAGAAGCCCTCCTGGATGCTCCTTACAAACTCCGCCCCGTCTAAGCCCCTGGCACTAAGTGAGTCCCAGTCAATATTGGGGAAGTTGAGGTCTCCCATCACCACAACCCTGTTGTTTTTACTCTTTTCCAAAATCTGTCTACCTATCTGCTCCTCTATCTCCCGCTGGCTGTTGGGAGGCCTGTAGTATACCCCCAACATTGTGACTGCACCCTTCTTATGCCTGATCTCTACCCATATAGCCTCACTGCCCTCTGAGGTGTCCTCTCGCAGTACAGCTGTGATATTCTCCCGAACAAGTAGCGCAACTCCGCCTCCCCTTTTACATCCCCCTCTATCCCGCCTGAAACATCTAAATCCTGGAACGTTTAGCTGCCAATCCTGCCCTTCCCTCAACCAGGTCTCTGTAATGGCAACAACATCATAGTTCCAAGTACTAATCCAAGCTCTAAATTCATCTGCCTTACCCGTAATGCTCCTTGCATTAAAACATATGCACTTCAGGCCACCAGACCCGCTGTGTTCAGCAGCTTCTCCCCGTCTGCTCTGCCTCAGAGCCACACTGTCCCTATTCCCTAGTTCTCCCTCAATGCTCTCACCTTCTGACCTATTGCTCCCGTGCCCACCCCCCTGCCATACTAGTTTAAACCCTCCCGTGTGACACTAGCAAACCTCGCGGCCAGGATATTTATGCCTCTCCAGTTTAGATGCAACCCGTCCTTCTTATACAGGTCACACCTGCCCCGGAAGAGCTCCCAGTGGTCCAGATGATGGAAACCCTCCTACACCAGCTGTTTAGCCACGTGTTTATCTGCTCTATCTTCCTATTTCTAGCCTCACTGGCACGTGGCACAGGGAGTAATCCCGAGATTACAACCCTCGAGGTCCTGTCTTTAAACTTTCTGCCTAGCTCCCTGAACTCCTGCTGCAGGACCTCATGCCCCTTCCTGCCTATGTCGTTAGTACCAATATGTACAACGACCTCTGCCTGTTTGCCCTCCCCCTTCAGGATTCCCTCTACCCGTTCGGAGACATCCTGGACCCTGGCACCAGGGAGGCAACATACCATCCTGGAGTCTCTTTCACGTCCACAGAAGCGCCTATCTGTGCCCCTGACTATAGAGTCCCCTATTACTATTACTCTTCTGCGCTTTGACCCTCCCTTCTGAACATCAGAGCCAGCCGTGGTGCCACTGCTCTGGCTGCTGCTGTTTTCCCCTGATAGGCTATCCCCCCCGACAGTATCCAAAGGGGTATATCTGTTCGAGAGGGGGACAACCACAGGGGATTCCTGCACTGACTGCCTGCCCTTTCTGGTGGTCACCAATTTCTCTGCCTGCACCTTGGGTGTGACCACATTTACATAACTGCGATCTATGACGCTTTCCGCCACCTGCATGCTCCTAAGTGCATCCAATTGCTGCTCCAACCGAACCATGCGGTCTGTGAGGAGCTCCAGTTGGGTGCACTTTCTGCCGATGAAGCCATCCGGGACGCTGGAAGCCTCCCGGACCTGCCACATCTCACAGTCAGAGCACAGCACCCCTCTAACTGACATTGCGTCAATTAATTAAAATTAAAATTTGTCTTTTTTAAAATGTGTGGAATGTCATCCCAATTGAATGCAAGAAAGTCAAGTGAATATGTAACTTTGATGGAAATGTACAGCCGTAACAATTCGAAATGTTCTGTAATGTTTATTAGAGATTTTTATGAATAAAGTATATTTTTGGAAAAAAAAACTTGTCTCCACCAATGTGGATCAGGTGTACCAGCAATTGGGGGAGTCTCCCAGGAAATGGGGGGCCCCTGGGGGGCTGGACTCTGGGCAGGGTGGTACTCTGGCACCCCTGATGCTGCTTGGGGAATGTGACACTGTGAACCTGGCATCTTGGCACTGCCACGTGGGCATGCTGGCAGTTGCATTGAGGTGCAATTCTGGCACTTCTAGGGGGCTCAGGTGTCAGCATGGCAGGGGTGCTGGTGGTGCCCAGGTGGCATTTTGCCCATGCTGGGGATTGGTGTTTGGGGGGGCTTGATGAGCCCCTATAGGTGTGTTTTGGGGGGGGGGGGGGGGGGGGTAGGAGGCCAAGGTGGTGGGTTCTACAGAACAAGGCTGCCCCTCTGACAGTGCAGTTCTCGCTCAGTAATTTTAGAAAATATTTTATTGAAGCATTTGTAATTTTCAGTTTAACACATTAACATTTCTTAAACAACCGCAAGGGCCGACACACGCAAAACATGTTAACAAACAGTAAACAACGTCCCCTACTACTGCTGCCCTTTCCCCTAATTACCCGTATACTAGGTTTCCTGTCCTTATCTAACACTGCCATGCCTCCTGTTCCCCCCCCCCCCCCCCACTTTACTGCTGACGTTCAATTTTCCTTGAACAGCTGCCATCTCCGGGCGAACCCCTGAATTGATCCTCTCAAAACTAACTTGATTTTTCTCCAGACTGAGCAACCCTGCCATGTCGCTGACCCACACTCCTGACCTCGGGGGCTCCGAGTCCCTCCATCCCAGCAAAATCTGTCGCCGGGTCACCAGGGAGGAGAAGGCCAGGACATCGGCCTCCCTCCCCACCCTTGCCCCCAGTGCTTCCGATACCCCAAATATTGCCAGTTCTGGACTCGGAGTTACCCTCCCTTCCAGCACTTCTGACATAACGTCCACAAATCCCTGCCGGAATCCCCTCAATTTCGGACATGCCCAAAACATATGTACATGGTTGGCCGGGCTACCCCCACACATCTGTTCTCCACCTCCTCAAAGAACCTGCTCATCCGGACTACCGTCATGTGGGCCCTGTGGACCACCTTGAACTGGATCAAGCTAAGCCTGGCACATGACGACGATGAATTGACTCTCTTCAAGGCTTTTTCCACACAGTTCAATTTCCAGCTCCCCACCTAGCTCCTCTTCCCACTTCCTATTCACCTCCCTGATAGGGGCCCCTTCCCACTCCATCAACTCCTTGTATATCTCCGAAATCCTCCCCTCTCCAACCCCTGTTTTTGACATCACCTTATCCTGTAGTCCCCTCCGGGAGAGGCGAGGAAAGCTTGGAACCTGCCTCCGGACAAAATCCCGCACCTGAAGATACCGGAGCCCGTTCCCACCCAGCAACTCAAACTCCTCCTCCAATGCCTCCAAGGTCGGAAAGCCCTCCTGGATGAATAGGTCCCCTAATCTTTTAATCCTTGCCCGCTGCCATCTCTTAAACCCCCCATCCAGCCCCCGCCCCCCCCCTCCCCCCGGCAAACCGGTGGTTGTCACAGATGGGTGACCACACTGACGCCCCCTTCAGTCCCATGTGTTGCCTCAATTGCCCCCACACCCTGAGAGCTGCCACCACCACACGGCTTGTGGAGTACCGAGCCGGCGAGAACGGCAGAGGCGCCGTTAGTAAAGCCTCCAAACCCGTACCCTTGTAGGATGGCACTTCCACCCGCTCCCAAACCGACCCCTCCCCCACTACCCACTTCCTGACCATCCATATGTTGGCCGCCCAGTAATAGTTAATAAAGCTCAGGAGGGCCAAGCCCCCCTCCCCGGGGGCCCGTTCCAGGAGTGTCCTCTTTACTCTCGGGGTTTTACCCGCCCACACAAAACGCGATATCGCCGCGTTCATT